>NC_092088.1:73466506-74066506 GCF_045679555.1 Salvelinus alpinus
GCTAGAAGATACCATAGACGTCCAGTCATTGCGCTAATGCTAGTTAGAGTTGGCTCGCGAAACCTTAGAGATTCTAGATGGTCATACTTACAGGAGTATTCAGTTGAAGTTTCCTCAGTCCCAGTTTATTTGTGATGTCACTGACAGACATGGCGTTGGGAAGGTCCTGTTTGTTGGCGAACACCAGCAGAACTACATCTCTCAACTGGTCTTCTTCAAGCTGTGGGTCAACAGCAAAGAACACAGGGAATCAGAACAGCCACAGTACTGACTGAGTTATTACACTTTTCTCTGTAATGTTGCATCGTGTGTGGAGGATCAATAACACAGAACACAGGGAATCAGAACAGTCACATTAAACAGGTAAACACTCTCTCCTATCTCTATTAGAACAGTCATATGACTGTGTTATTACATTCCTCGTAGGGAATCAGAAAGATCCCATTATACTGTTACTACGCTCCTCTCCGGTGGCCAAGAGCAAACTTAAGAGTTGCTATAGGAAAGTGTGGAAAGATTAATGGAAGGACAGATGACTCACCATGTTCTGCAGTTCCTCTGAAGCATCATTTATCCTCTCAGGATCGTTGCTGTCTACCACAAATATAAGACCCTGGATGAAGACATTGGAACACAGACACATCCTTTTAAGGAATGAGGAAAATTGGAATTGGAATTTGAGTTCATTTTCTGAATTGACTGGATTTGAAATGGATCCCATAGTTAAAGCTGTTAGGGTAAGAATACCTGAGTGTTTAAGTGAGGCTGTTAGGGTTAGTTGAGGCTGTTCGTTTAGGTTTATTAGGGTTAGGCTAGGTTGAGGCTGTTAGGGTTAGGTGAGGCTGTTAGGTTTAGGTGAGGCTGAGGCTGTTGGGGTTAGGTGAGGCTGTTGGGGTTAGGTGAGGCTGTTGGGGTTAGGTGAGGCTGTTAGGGTTAGGTGAGGCTGTTAGGGTTAGTTGAGGCTGGTAGATGAGGTTGTCAGAGTTAGTTGAGGCTGTTAGGGTTAGGGTTAGTTGAGAGTGTTAGGGTTAGTTGAGGCTGTTAGGGTTAGTTGAGAGTGTTAGTGTAACAGTTTAACTTTAGTCCGTTCCCTCGCCCCGACCCGGGCGCGAACCAGGGACCCTCTGCACACATCAACAACAGTCACCCACGAAGTATCGTTACCCATCGCTCCACAAAAGCCACGGCCCTTGCAGAGCAAGGGGAACCACTACATCAAGGTCTCAAAGCGAGTGACGTCACCGTTTGAAAGGCTATTAGCGCGCACCACCGCTAACTAGCTAGCCATTTCACATCGGTTACATTAGGGTTAGTATTACCTGAGTGTTCTGGTAGTAATGCTTCCACAGAGGTCTGATGACGTGCTGACCACCTACATCCCACACCGTGAAGCTGATGTTCTTGTACTCAACCGTTTCCACATTGAACCCTATGGTGATCAGCACAAAAGACATTCAGCTATGCTCTGTCTAGCAGTCCTGGGTCAAATACATATGAGAAGCAAAAGTTGTCAATCATTGGATATAGCCTATATATCAATCAATGCTTACCAATAGTGGGGATAGTAGTGACAACTTCTCCAAGTTTTAGTTTGTACAGGACTGTGGTCTTCCCTGCAGCATCTAACCCAACTGTAGGAACAATATGGATAATTTTAAAACCTAAGTAATATTAATAATATGCATATAATATAGGCCTATGTAAAATCAATCAAAAAAAGTAAATGTTATAACACATTGTAACAAATACATTGTAACATTGTACAAACATTGCAACATTGTAATAATAACACAATGACATTAACAACATTGGAAATAAGTCTTACCCATCAGAATTCTCATCTGTTTTTTCTCGAAGAAACGAGAGAAGAGTTGCGAAACCATAACACCCATTATTGCTGACAAAAATATGTTTCGCTTTTTCAAATAATCCGAAAGGAATGAAATCTGCAGCAGCCTATCTCGCGCTTCAAACAATTCTGCAGGGGTAGACAGCAGCACACACTGATTTATACGATTGGTTTGCATTGCGCTGCTTATATAGTCTACTCAGCCACATGTGTAACGGGACACCAACACAGAGCACTGTCATTTCAGGCTGGTCACACAGGTACAACAGTCAACTGACTGCGACGATTCCTCTCTACACGTTTCATCCACGTCACTTTCACTTTGTTGACCTCTGAATACAGGATGTTGTAATGTTTCTCATGTGTAGAGATAGAATCTGATTGGTCTACAAGGCTGCTATTCATTCTCTGTTAACTAAATGTTGTCTGAAGATAAAGCCGATGTCACACGAAGCAACCTGTACGCAAATGTTGTTGCAGGCAACAGAGTTGCATCTGGGTTGCTTCTTGAGTCAATTTCAATCGCGTTTGAATTGCTTCGTGTATCTGCAAAGTTCCTTGAGATCATGGTACTTACTACTTACATCTGCAACAGAAATTGCTTCCAGGTTGCTTCCTGTGAGTGATATCGGCTCTAGAGAGAAAGAGGTCTACTCCTGTGTGTGTGTGTGTGTTAGTGTGTGAATTTCTCAATGCTCTCTATTCAAGCAAATCAACAGAGAAAGAAACTGTGATGAAATAAAGACAAACCTTTTAGATCCTAGTGTCCTGTTTATTCACATAAAAATACTTTTTTGAAATCTAAAGGCACAGCCCAGATTGGTGCCAGTGTCTTAAGTAGTAGAACATGTTATTACTCCAAACTGGTGAAAGTGACAAGCTGACGTTTTTATTTTCGTCAAAAGCTATTTAATATCGAACAAGTGCCTTTGATTGGACGGCCTGCACATTCGCAGTTCGGCGCGAAACAACCGTTAAACCCGATGACGTGTTTCTACTGTTAGGATTTATGTTTATGCACTATAGCCTGCTACCATATTGTATGAAGATGAATATTGTTTTGTTACACACACACACAAACAATACAGATGTATGTGTGTAAAGACTGACCAACATTGAGTGAAAGGCCATAAAAGCTGTGGTCAATCTGGAGAGGGGAGGGGTGCATATCTCTAAGCCAACCAGGGAGGGTAGATTACTGGACAATACCATATTAGGAACTGTTTGAGTGTAGCATCGGGAAAGACACAAGACGGATCTAATCTACCCAACAACCAGATGCGGACAGAGGAGAGCACTAAGGGACTTGGACAAGTCCGAGTGCCAGCATAGGCTGGGCAAAGTTTAAACCGCGCTCAGCCTCTACTGTGATAGGCCAACAGACGCGTTGGAACTACGACATCACGGTATAAGAACAGCTGTTTACGTACTTCCTGCCAGTTCCCTGTTCTACCCTAAACATAATTAAAGAAAGTTAGCAGACCTGGCTTTTTATTTATCCTGATACCGGATTTGAATAACGCAACGCTCACACTACACATGAGCTTAGTTAGCCAAAGTTGGTCTGTCATCGCCTACAAGCGTGATAGGCTAAAACTGCTTCTCCAATAGAAATCCCCAGTATCTATAGTTTAGCTACATACAGTATAAGGATACTGAGGTCTGGACCTTATTTTTTGGAATAACAAAAATAAGTTATCAGTTGGGCTTCCCAGGGGCGCTGTTCTCCAGAGTCCCTCATTTATTTTTGTTGATCACTGTCACTCAATCGTTTATCAAAATGGCATAAATCATGGCCAAATGTGTAGAATCGCGGGAAATTAGCTTTAAAACGGCCAACATTTCTCCCCACCCTGTGGCAAAATGTATAGAATTGCAGGAAATAAGCTGTAAAACTACAAACATTTTTTTTATAGCTATTAGGCTATGTGTTTGTAGATCGACTGAGGTGAATGAAATTACAGCAACCAATGTGTTAATGGCTGGGGTAATTTTGTTTGTGTGACAAAGTGAAATTGTAGTTTCCATCAACCTCACTCGTGCTGCATGCAATGTAATTATTGTAGAACAACGCTGTTCGCAGGCAGATAGTGGGTGAAACCATTCACTTTCCTTTCATTATGAGTTGTCGAATTCATACAAATATTTACTGCCATTGTAGTAAGGTTGGCAATATGAGAGGTCTTCAAGTACCTTTTTTGTATTATTTTCAAGTTTTCATAGCAATCGGTAATCTGCATTTTTGGACGCCGATTATGGCCGATTACATTGCATTCCACGAGGAAACTGCGTGGCAGGCTGACCTCCTGTTACGCGAGTGCAGCAAGGAGCCAAGGTAAGTTGCTAGCTAGCATTAAACTTATCTTATAAAAAACAATCAATCTTCACATAATCACTAGTTAACTACACATGGTTGATGATATTACTAGGTTAACAAGCTTGTCCTGCCTGCGTTGCATATAATCAATGAGGTGTCTGTTAATTTATCATCGAATCACAGCCTGCTTCGCCAAACGGGGATGATTTAACAAAAGCGCATTCGCGAAAAAAGCACAATCGTTGCACGAATGTACCTAACCATAAACATCAATGCCTTTCTTAAAATCAATCCAAAGAAGTATATATTTTTAAACCTGCATATTTAGTTAAAGTAAATTTATGTTAGCAGGAAATATTAACTAGGGAAATTGTGTCACTTCTCTTGCGTTCATTGCACTCAGAGTCAGGGTATATGCAACACTTTGGGCCGCCTGGCTCATTGCAAACTAATTTGCCAGAATTTTACATAACTATGACATAACATTGAAGGTTGTGCAATGTAACAGCAATATTTAGACTTAGGGTTGCCACCCGTTCGATAAAATACGTAACGGTTCCATATTTCACTGAAAGAATAAACGTTTTGTTTTCTAAATGGTCGTTTCTGGATTTGACCATATTAATGACCAAAGGCTTGTATTTCTGTGTTTATTATATTATAATTAAGTCTATAATTTGATATTTGATAGAGCAGTCTGACTGACCGGTGGTAGGCATTCATTCAAACTTTCGTGCGTTTGCCAGCAGCTCTTAGCAATGCTTGAATCACAACGCTGTTTATGACTTCAAGCCAATCAACTCCTGAAATTAGGCTGGCAATACTAAATTGCCTATTAGAACATACAATAGTCAAAGGAATATGAAATACAAATGGTATAGAGAGAAATAGTCGACGCGTCATAATTCCTATATTAACTACAACCTAAAACTTCTTAACTGGGAATATTGAAGAACTGGGAATATTGAACCACCAGCTTTAATATGTTCTGAGCAAGGAACTTAAATGTTGGCTTTTTGACATGGCACATATTGCACTTTTAATTTCTTCTCCAACACTGTGTTTTTGCATTATTTAAACCCAATTGAGCATGTTTCATTATTTATTTGAGACAAAGGTGATTTTATTTATGTATTATATTAAGTTAAAACAAAAGTGTTCATTGTTCATTCAGTATTGTTGTAAATGTCATTATTACACACACACATATATATATATATATATATAAATCAGCCGTTTAAACCGTATCGGCTTTTCTTGGACCTCCAATAATCGGTATCGGTATCGGCGTTGAAAAATCATAATCTGCCGACCTCTACTTCAAAGAACAAGTAATGGGTTTTGAGTGCTTCTCCCCTATTTGGAAAGTTGGTCTGCCTGCTCTTCAGTCTGAGAGAGATATGCTGAAAGCTGGTTCGTGTCTCATTTCTCTGTCCATAAAAACTGTTTAAAACTGTGTAACACAATAGTGTCTTTTGAAAACCGTTTCATATATCACAAAGTCAATAGCCAATGGGGCTATGTATATATTTATGTTGTCGTTAATGTATTTATAGTCTATTTCGGCAAGTTAACCAAGGGTTTGCTGGCTTAGATAGCCATGTTAATGACGAGGTAACTAGCACCGTCAGTGAACTGTAATGTCACCCTAGCTATTTCTTGCAGTTGATTTATTGGTAATTCAAGACATCTTTTTTATTTGTATGAAATTTTTTTATACCCCTTTTTCTCCCCAATTTAATGTTATCCAATTGGTAGTTACACTCATGTCCCATCACTGCAACTTCCGTACGGACTCTGGAGAGGCAAAGGTCGAGAGTTTTGGTGGTTCCAAAATTCTTCCATTTAAGAATGATGGAGGCCACTGTGTTCTTGGGGACGTTCAATGCTGCAGACATTTTTTGGTACCCTTCCCAGATCTGTGCCTCGACACAATCCTGTCTCGGAGCTCTGCGGACAATTCCTTCGACCTCATGGCTTGGTTTTTGCTCAGACATGCTCTGTCAACTGTGAGACCTTATTTAGACAGGTGTGTGCCTTTCCAAATCATGTCCAATCAATTGAATTCACCACAGGTGGACTCCAATCAAGTTGTAGAAATATCTCAAGGATGATCAATGGAAACAGGATGCACCTGAGCTAAAATTTGAGTCTCATAGCAAAGGGTCTGAATACTTATGTCAATAAGGTATTCATTTACATTTTTCAAAAGAATGTAAACCTCTTTTCGCTTCGTCATTATAGGGTATTGTGTGTAGATTGATGAGGATAATATTACATTTAAGAATAAGGCACTAACGTCACAAAATGTGGAAAAAGTCTAGGGGTCTGAATACTTTCCGAATGCACTGTACGTAGGCCTTCTAATATTTACCAAAACAACACTGTGGTGAGGCCATGTCTGTTACAGTTCAGGAAAACGGTACTAAATACTGTAGATTAGAAGCATGATTTCCTTTATTCCTTTATTGGCCCAAAAAGACAAATGGGACTGAGAGATTATTCTCCCACACTGTAAAGGTTAATGCTCGGATAGTCCTCATTTCACATCTCCCTCAGTGAAATTGAAGCCCACTGTGTAGACGTCAATTCAACGTCTTTTCCACGTTGGTTCAGCGTAATTTAATTGAAATGATGTGGAAACAATGTTGATTCAACCAGTGTGTGCCCAATGGGAGATATCTATCTCAGCACAATGCTGTTTCTTGGAAAATAAGACAGCAAGCACTGGGATCGTGTAATGCTGTTGAAATTGAAGTATCTGAACCTCCAAGAGCTCACAACCTTATACTCTACAATCAATACTATCATGTTAAGGCTATATACTGTAGTTTAAACGTTTTTATATAACATACTGTTTATTTAATCAAGGAATGCTGTCATACATTCTCCATGCAATTTTGAGGCCCTACCTTTAGATGTCGATATTGCATTGTTAAAATGTTCGCAAATATGTCCCCGACGAGTTTTAGTCTTGGTCTCCATTACACAGACCCTGCAGTGATGATGAGGGAAATTACAAAAAACAATTGTCTTCTATTTGTTGTTTCTGAATTGTTACTCTTCCATCTGCACAGTGACCTAACCCACAAAGAAAACGACTGCAGATACATTTAAACACATTATTTTATTAGAGGTAGTGAGGTATTGGAAATCAGGAAATAAATACAGGGGGTTTGATAAAGAATCTGCTTACATTCATTCAGTGATACAATTATTTTAACATAAAACATTTATAACTTTACATGTTACAATATGTGCAATACATTGGAAATTTTTTTTTTTAAATGGAAACTTTTCAGAAAGGCACTTCTGATTGTATGGTTGTCCTTGAGTAAACGTTGTGTCCTGGTCGTTCTTAAGACGGGCTGAGCGCAGCTGTTACAGGGTGCTCCTAGACACTGATCTTGGGTCAGTACATTTCCCCCACTAATGGTTAAGGTTAGGATTGGGGAGGGGAAGCTGATCCTAGACCTGTACATAGGGATAACTTCATCCCAGAGCCAACTCAGCTAGTTAGCGCTTGGAAAGCTGGTCAGCCAACCAGTCCAGTCCCTCCAACAGACCTGAACCCTGGGTCGCACAGGTAGCCTGGACAAACCACTGAGGAGAGAGGACAAACATTCAGTCATTAAAACAGTCAGTCATTAACAGGTAGCCTGGACAAACCACTGAGGAGAGAGGACAAACAGTCAGTCATTAAAACAGTCAGTCATTAACAGGTAGCCTGGACAAACCACTGAGGAGAGAGGACAAAAAGTCCGTCATTAACAGGTAGCCTGGACAAACCACTGAGATGACAAACAATCAGAGTGCATTATTTACCAAATCTGGGCAGGGAATCTATCCGAGGCGCGTTGTAGAGTTTGACATTTAAAAGGATACATCAGGATTTTGGGAATGACGCCCTTTATCTACTTCCCCAGAGCCAGATGAACTCATGGACACCATTTTATGTCTCTGCATGCAGTTTGAAGAAAGTTTCTCATTAGCATTAGCGCGATTGCTAAGTAGTGTTAGCTCAATGACTGGAAGTCTATGGTAACTGCTAGCATGGTAACAGCTAGCATGCTAGTGTATACTATAGACTCCTAGTCATTGCGCTAACGCTAGGTAGAGTTGGCTCGCGAAACCTTAGAGATTCTAGATGGTCATACTTACAGGAGTATTCAGTTGAAGTTTCCTCAGTCCCAGTTTATTTGTGATGTCACTGACAGACATGGCGTTGGGAAGGTCCTGTTTGTTGGCGAACACCAGCAGAACTACATCTCTCAACTGGTCCTCTTCAAGCTGTGGGTCAACAGCAAAGAACACAGGGAATCAGAACAGCCACAGTACTGACTGAGTTATTACACTTTTCTCTGTAATGTTGCATCGTGTGTGGAGGATCAATAACACAGAACACAGGGAATCAGAACAGTCACATTAAACAGGTAAACACTCTCTCCTATCTCTATTAGAACAGTCATATGACTGTATTATTACATTCCTCGTAGGGAATCAGAAAGATCCCATTATACTGTTACTACGCTCCTCTCCGGTGGCCAAGAGCAAACTTAAGAGTTGCTATAGGAAAGTGTGGAAAGATTAATGGAAGGACAGATGACTCACCATGTTCTGCAGTTCCTCTGAAGCATCATTTATCCTCTCAGGATCGTTGCTGTCTACCACAAATATAAGACCCTGGATGAAGACATTGGAACACAGACGCATTCTTTTAAGGAATGAGGAAAATTGGAATTGGAATTTGAGTTCATTTTCTGAATTGACTGGATTTGAAATGGATCCCATAGTTAAGGCTGTTAGGGTAAGAATACCTGAGTGTTTAAGTGAGGCTGTTAGGGTTAGTTGAGGCTGTTCGTTTAGGTTTATTAGGGTTAGGCTAGGTTGAGGCTGTTAGGGTTAGGTGAGGCTGTTAGGTTTAGGTGAGGCTGAGGCTGTTGGGGTTAGGTGAGGCTGTTGGGGTTAGGTGAGGCTGTTAGGGTTAGGTGAGGCTGTTAGGGTTAGGTGAGGCTGTTAGGGTTAGTTGAGGCTGGTAGATGAGGTTGTCAGAGTTAGTTGAGGCTGTTAGGGTTAGGGTTAGTTGAGAGTGTTAGGGTTAGTTGAGGCTGTTAGGGTTAGTTGAGAGTGTTAGTGTAACAGTTTAACTTTAGTCCGTTCCCTCGCCCCGACCCGGGCGCGAACCAGGGACCCTCTGCACACATCAACAACAGTCACCCACGAAGTATCGTTACCCATCGCTCCACAAAAGCCACGGCCCTTGCAGAGCAAGGGGAACCACTACATCAAGGTCTCAAAGCGAGTGACGTCACCGTTTGAAAGGCTATTAGCGCGCACCACCGCTAACTAGCTAGCCATTTCACATCGGTTACATTAGGGTTAGTATTACCTGAGTGTTCTGGTAGTAATGCTTCCACAGAGGTCTGATGACGTGCTGACCACCTACATCCCACACCGTGAAGCTGATGTTCTTGTACTCAACCGTTTCCACATTGAACCCTATGGTGATCAGCACAAAAGACATTCAGCTATGCTCTGTCTAGCAGTCCTGGGTCAAATACATATGAGAAGCAAAAGTTGTCAATCATTGGATATAGCCTATATATCAATCAATGCTTACCAATAGTGGGGATAGTAGTGACAACTTCTCCAAGTTTTAGTTTGTACAGGACTGTGGTCTTCCCTGCAGCATCTAACCCAACTGTAGGAACAATATGGATAATTTTAAAACCTAAGTAATATTAATAATATGCATATAATATAGGCCTATGTAAAATCAATCAAAAAAAGTAAATGTTATAACACATTGTAACAAATACATTGTAACATTGTACAAACATTGCAACATTGTAATAATAACACAATGACATTAACAACATTGGAAATAAGTCTTACCCATCAGAATTCTCATCTGTTTTTTCTCGAAGAAACGAGAGAAGAGTTGCGAAACCATAACACCCATTATTGCTGACAAAAATATGTTTCGCTTTTTCAAATAATCCGAAAGGAATGAAATCTGCAGCAGCCTATCTCGCGCTTCAAACAATTCTGCAGGGGTAGACAGCAGCACACACTGATTTATACGATTGGTTTGCATTGCGCTGCTTATATAGTCTACTCAGCCACATGTGTAACGGGACACCAACACAGAGCACTGTCATTTCAGGCTGGTCACACAGGTACAACAGTCAACTGACTGCGACGATTCCTCTCTACACGTTTCATCCACGTCACTTTCACTTTGTTGACCTCTGAATACAGGATGTTGTAATGTTTCTCATGTGTAGAGATAGAATCTGATTGGTCTACAAGGCTGCTATTCATTCTCTGTTAACTAAATGTTGTCTGAAGATAAAGCCGATGTCACACGAAGCAACCTGTACGCAAATGTTGTTGCAGGCAACAGAGTTGCATCTGGGTTGCTTCTTGAGTCAATTTCAATCGCGTTTGAATTGCTTCGTGTATCTGCAAAGTTCCTTGAGATCATGGTACTTACTACTTACATCTGCAACAGAAATTGCTTCCAGGTTGCTTCCTGTGAGTGATATCGGCTCTAGAGAGAAAGAGGTCTACTCCTGTGTGTGTGTGTGTGTTAGTGTGTGAATTTCTCAATGCTCTCTATTCAAGCAAATCAACAGAGAAAGAAACTGTGATGAAATAAAGACAAACCTTTTAGATCCTAGTGTCCTGTTTATTCACATAAAAATACTTTTTTGAAATCTAAAGGCACAGCCCAGATTGGTGCCAGTGTCTTAAGTAGTAGAACATGTTATTACTCCAAACTGGTGAAAGTGACAAGCTGACGTTTTTATTTTCGTCAAAAGCTATTTAATATCGAACAAGTGCCTTTGATTGGACGGCCTGCACATTCGCAGTTCGGCGCGAAACAACCGTTAAACCCGATGACGTGTTTCTACTGTTAGGATTTATGTTTATGCACTATAGCCTGCTACCATATTGTATGAAGATGAATATTGTTTTGTTACACACACACACAAACAATACAGATGTATGTGTGTAAAGACTGACCAACATTGAGTGAAAGGCCATAAAAGCTGTGGTCAATCTGGAGAGGGGAGGGGTGCATATCTCTAAGCCAACCAGGGAGGGTAGATTACTGGACAATACCATATTAGGAACTGTTTGAGTGTAGCATCGGGAAAGACACAAGACGGATCTAATCTACCCAACAACCAGATGCGGACAGAGGAGAGCACTAAGGGACTTGGACAAGTCCGAGTGCCAGCATAGGCTGGGCAAAGTTTAAACCGCGCTCAGCCTCTACTGTGATAGGCCAACAGACGCGTTGGAACTACGACATCACGGTATAAGAACAGCTGTTTACGTACTTCCTGCCAGTTCCCTGTTCTACCCTAAACATAATTAAAGAAAGTTAGCAGACCTGGCTTTTTATTTATCCTGATACCGGATTTGAATAACGCAACGCTCACACTACACATGAGCTTAGTTAGCCAAAGTTGGTCTGTCATCGCCTACAAGCGTGATAGGCTAAAACTGCTTCTCCAATAGAAATCCCCAGTATCTATAGTTTAGCTACATACAGTATAAGGATACTGAGGTCTGGACCTTATTTTTTGGAATAACAAAAATAAGTTATCAGTTGGGCTTCCCAGGGGCGCTGTTCTCCAGAGTCCCTCATTTATTTTTGTTGATCACTGTCACTCAATCGTTTATCAAAATGGCATAAATCATGGCCAAATGTGTAGAATCGCGGGAAATTAGCTTTAAAACGGCCAACATTTCTCCCCACCCTGTGGCAAAATGTATAGAATTGCAGGAAATAAGCTGTAAAACTACAAACATTTTTTTTATAGCTATTAGGCTATGTGTTTGTAGATCGACTGAGGTGAATGAAATTACAGCAACCAATGTGTTAATGGCTGGGGTAATTTTGTTTGTGTGACAAAGTGAAATTGTAGTTTCCATCAACCTCACTCGTGCTGCATGCAATGTAATTATTGTAGAACAACGCTGTTCGCAGGCAGATAGTGGGTGAAACCATTCACTTTCCTTTCATTATGAGTTGTCGAATTCATACAAATATTTACTGCCATTGTAGTAAGGTTGGCAATATGAGAGGTCTTCAAGTACCTTTTTTGTATTATTTTCAAGTTTTCATAGCAATCGGTAATCTGCATTTTTGGACGCCGATTATGGCCGATTACATTGCATTCCACGAGGAAACTGCGTGGCAGGCTGACCTCCTGTTACGCGAGTGCAGCAAGGAGCCAAGGTAAGTTGCTAGCTAGCATTAAACTTATCTTATAAAAAACAATCAATCTTCACATAATCACTAGTTAACTACACATGGTTGATGATATTACTAGGTTAACAAGCTTGTCCTGCCTGCGTTGCATATAATCAATGAGGTGTCTGTTAATTTATCATCGAATCACAGCCTGCTTCGCCAAACGGGGATGATTTAACAAAAGCGCATTCGCGAAAAAAGCACAATCGTTGCACGAATGTACCTAACCATAAACATCAATGCCTTTCTTAAAATCAATCCAAAGAAGTATATATTTTTAAACCTGCATATTTAGTTAAAGTAAATTTATGTTAGCAGGAAATATTAACTAGGGAAATTGTGTCACTTCTCTTGCGTTCATTGCACTCAGAGTCAGGGTATATGCAACACTTTGGGCCGCCTGGCTCATTGCAAACTAATTTGCCAGAATTTTACATAACTATGACATAACATTGAAGGTTGTGCAATGTAACAGCAATATTTAGACTTAGGGTTGCCACCCGTTCGATAAAATACGTAACGGTTCCATATTTCACTGAAAGAATAAACGTTTTGTTTTCTAAATGGTCGTTTCTGGATTTGACCATATTAATGACCAAAGGCTTGTATTTCTGTGTTTATTATATTATAATTAAGTCTATAATTTGATATTTGATAGAGCAGTCTGACTGACCGGTGGTAGGCATTCATTCAAACTTTCGTGCGTTTGCCAGCAGCTCTTAGCAATGCTTGAATCACAACGCTGTTTATGACTTCAAGCCAATCAACTCCTGAAATTAGGCTGGCAATACTAAATTGCCTATTAGAACATACAATAGTCAAAGGAATATGAAATACAAATGGTATAGAGAGAAATAGTCGACGCGTCATAATTCCTATATTAACTACAACCTAAAACTTCTTAACTGGGAATATTGAAGAACTGGGAATATTGAACCACCAGCTTTAATATGTTCTGAGCAAGGAACTTAAATGTTGGCTTTTTGACATGGCACATATTGCACTTTTAATTTCTTCTCCAACACTGTGTTTTTGCATTATTTAAACCCAATTGAGCATGTTTCATTATTTATTTGAGACAAAGGTGATTTTATTTATGTATTATATTAAGTTAAAACAAAAGTGTTCATTGTTCATTCAGTATTGTTGTAAATGTCATTATTACACACACACATATATATATATATATATATAAATCAGCCGTTTAAACCGTATCGGCTTTTCTTGGACCTCCAATAATCGGTATCGGTATCGGCGTTGAAAAATCATAATCTGCCGACCTCTACTTCAAAGAACAAGTAATGGGTTTTGAGTGCTTCTCCCCTATTTGGAAAGTTGGTCTGCCTGCTCTTCAGTCTGAGAGAGATATGCTGAAAGCTGGTTCGTGTCTCATTTCTCTGTCCATAAAAACTGTTTAAAACTGTGTAACACAATAGTGTCTTTTGAAAACCGTTTCATATATCACAAAGTCAATAGCCAATGGGGCTATGTATATATTTATGTTGTCGTTAATGTATTTATAGTCTATTTCGGCAAGTTAACCAAGGGTTTGCTGGCTTAGATAGCCATGTTAATGACGAGGTAACTAGCACCGTCAGTGAACTGTAATGTCACCCTAGCTATTTCTTGCAGTTGATTTATTGGTAATTCAAGACATCTTTTTTATTTGTATGAAATTTTTTTATACCCCTTTTTCTCCCCAATTTAATGTTATCCAATTGGTAGTTACACTCATGTCCCATCACTGCAACTTCCGTACGGACTCTGGAGAGGCAAAGGTCGAGAGTTTTGGTGGTTCCAAAATTCTTCCATTTAAGAATGATGGAGGCCACTGTGTTCTTGGGGACGTTCAATGCTGCAGACATTTTTTGGTACCCTTCCCAGATCTGTGCCTCGACACAATCCTGTCTCGGAGCTCTGCGGACAATTCCTTCGACCTCATGGCTTGGTTTTTGCTCAGACATGCTCTGTCAACTGTGAGACCTTATTTAGACAGGTGTGTGCCTTTCCAAATCATGTCCAATCAATTGAATTCACCACAGGTGGACTCCAATCAAGTTGTAGAAATATCTCAAGGATGATCAATGGAAACAGGATGCACCTGAGCTAAAATTTGAGTCTCATAGCAAAGGGTCTGAATACTTATGTCAATAAGGTATTCATTTACATTTTTCAAAAGAATGTAAACCTCTTTTCGCTTCGTCATTATAGGGTATTGTGTGTAGATTGATGAGGATAATATTACATTTAAGAATAAGGCACTAACGTCACAAAATGTGGAAAAAGTCTAGGGGTCTGAATACTTTCCGAATGCACTGTACGTAGGCCTTCTAATATTTACCAAAACAACACTGTGGTGAGGCCATGTCTGTTACAGTTCAGGAAAACGGTACTAAATACTGTAGATTAGAAGCATGATTTCCTTTATTCCTTTATTGGCCCAAAAAGACAAATGGGACTGAGAGATTATTCTCCCACACTGTAAAGGTTAATGCTCGGATAGTCCTCATTTCACATCTCCCTCAGTGAAATTGAAGCCCACTGTGTAGACGTCAATTCAACGTCTTTTCCACGTTGGTTCAGCGTAATTTAATTGAAATGATGTGGAAACAATGTTGATTCAACCAGTGTGTGCCCAATGGGAGATATCTATCTCAGCACAATGCTGTTTCTTGGAAAATAAGACAGCAAGCACTGGGATCGTGTAATGCTGTTGAAATTGAAGTATCTGAACCTCCAAGAGCTCACAACCTTATACTCTACAATCAATACTATCATGTTAAGGCTATATACTGTAGTTTAAACGTTTTTATATAACATACTGTTTATTTAATCAAGGAATGCTGTCATACATTCTCCATGCAATTTTGAGGCCCTACCTTTAGATGTCGATATTGCATTGTTAAAATGTTCGCAAATATGTCCCCGACGAGTTTTAGTCTTGGTCTCCATTACACAGACCCTGCAGTGATGATGAGGGAAATTACAAAAAACAATTGTCTTCTATTTGTTGTTTCTGAATTGTTACTCTTCCATCTGCACAGTGACCTAACCCACAAAGAAAACGACTGCAGATACATTTAAACACATTATTTTATTAGAGGTAGTGAGGTATTGGAAATCAGGAAATAAATACAGGGGGTTTGATAAAGAATCTGCTTACATTCATTCAGTGATACAATTATTTTAACATAAAACATTTATAACTTTACATGTTACAATATGTGCAATACATTGGAAATTTTTTTTTTTAAATGGAAACTTTTCAGAAAGGCACTTCTGATTGTATGGTTGTCCTTGAGTAAACGTTGTGTCCTGGTCGTTCTTAAGACGGGCTGAGCGCAGCTGTTACAGGGTGCTCCTAGACACTGATCTTGGGTCAGTACATTTCCCCCACTAATGGTTAAGGTTAGGATTGGGGAGGGGAAGCTGATCCTAGACCTGTACATAGGGATAACTTCATCCCAGAGCCAACTCAGCTAGTTAGCGCTTGGAAAGCTGGTCAGCCAACCAGTCCAGTCCCTCCAACAGACCTGAACCCTGGGTCGCACAGGTAGCCTGGACAAACCACTGAGGAGAGAGGACAAACATTCAGTCATTAAAACAGTCAGTCATTAACAGGTAGCCTGGACAAACCACTGAGGAGAGAGGACAAACAGTCAGTCATTAAAACAGTCAGTCATTAACAGGTAGCCTGGACAAACCACTGAGGAGAGAGGACAAAAAGTCCGTCATTAACAGGTAGCCTGGACAAACCACTGAGATGACAAACAATCAGAGTGCATTATTTACCAAATCTGGGCAGGGAATCTATCCGAGGCGCGTTGTAGAGTTTGACATTTAAAAGGATACATCAGGATTTTGGGAATGACGCCCTTTATCTACTTCCCCAGAGCCAGATGAACTCATGGACACCATTTTATGTCTCTGCATGCAGTTTGAAGAAAGTTTCTCATTAGCATTAGCGCGATTGCTAAGTAGTGTTAGCTCAATGACTGGAAGTCTATGGTAACTGCTAGCATGGTAACAGCTAGCATGCTAGTGTATACTATAGACTCCTAGTCATTGCGCTAACGCTAGGTAGAGTTGGCTCGCGAAACCTTAGAGATTCTAGATGGTCATACTTACAGGAGTATTCAGTTGAAGTTTCCTCAGTCCCAGTTTATTTGTGATGTCACTGACAGACATGGCGTTGGGAAGGTCCTGTTTGTTGGCGAACACCAGCAGAACTACATCTCTCAACTGGTCCTCTTCAAGCTGTGGGTCAACAGCAAAGAACACAGGGAATCAGAACAGCCACAGTACTGACTGAGTTATTACACTTTTCTCTGTAATGTTGCATCGTGTGTGGAGGATCAATAACACAGAACACAGGGAATCAGAACAGTCACATTAAACAGGTAAACACTCTCTCCTATCTCTATTAGAACAGTCATATGACTGTATTATTACATTCCTCGTAGGGAATCAGAAAGATCCCATTATACTGTTACTACGCTCCTCTCCGGTGGCCAAGAGCAAACTTAAGAGTTGCTATAGGAAAGTGTGGAAAGATTAATGGAAGGACAGATGACTCACCATGTTCTGCAGTTCCTCTGAAGCATCATTTATCCTCTCAGGATCGTTGCTGTCTACCACAAATATAAGACCCTGGATGAAGACATTGGAACACAGACGCATTCTTTTAAGGAATGAGGAAAATTGGAATTGGAATTTGAGTTCATTTTCTGAATTGACTGGATTTGAAATGGATCCCATAGTTAAGGCTGTTAGGGTAAGAATACCTGAGTGTTTAAGTGAGGCTGTTAGGGTTAGTTGAGGCTGTTCGTTTAGGTTTATTAGGGTTAGGCTAGGTTGAGGCTGTTAGGGTTAGGTGAGGCTGTTAGGTTTAGGTGAGGCTGAGGCTGTTGGGGTTAGGTGAGGCTGTTGGGGTTAGGTGAGGCTGTTAGGGTTAGGTGAGGCTGTTAGGGTTAGGTGAGGCTGTTAGGGTTAGTTGAGGCTGGTAGATGAGGTTGTCAGAGTTAGTTGAGGCTGTTAGGGTTAGGGTTAGTTGAGAGTGTTAGGGTTAGTTGAGGCTGTTAGGGTTAGTTGAGAGTGTTAGTGTAACAGTTTAACTTTAGTCCGTTCCCTCGCCCCGACCCGGGCGCGAACCAGGGACCCTCTGCACACATCAACAACAGTCACCCACGAAGTATCGTTACCCATCGCTCCACAAAAGCCACGGCCCTTGCAGAGCAAGGGGAACCACTACATCAAGGTCTCAAAGCGAGTGACGTCACCGTTTGAAAGGCTATTAGCGCGCACCACCGCTAACTAGCTAGCCATTTCACATCGGTTACATTAGGGTTAGTATTACCTGAGTGTTCTGGTAGTAATGCTTCCACAGAGGTCTGATGACGTGCTGACCACCTACATCCCACACCGTGAAGCTGATGTTCTTGTACTCAACCGTTTCCACATTGAACCCTATGGTGATCAGCACAAAAGACATTCAGCTATGCTCTGTCTAGCAGTCCTGGGTCAAATACATATGAGAAGCAAAAGTTGTCAATCATTGGATATAGCCTATATATCAATCAATGCTTACCAATAGTGGGGATAGTAGTGACAACTTCTCCAAGTTTTAGTTTGTACAGGACTGTGGTCTTCCCTGCAGCATCTAACCCAACTGTAGGAACAATATGGATAATTTTAAAACCTAAGTAATATTAATAATATGCATATAATATAGGCCTATGTAAAATCAATCAAAAAAAGTAAATGTTATAACACATTGTAACAAATACATTGTAACATTGTACAAACATTGCAACATTGTAATAATAACACAATGACATTAACAACATTGGAAATAAGTCTTACCCATCAGAATTCTCATCTGTTTTTTCTCGAAGAAACGAGAGAAGAGTTGCGAAACCATAACACCCATTATTGCTGAAAAAATATGTTTCGCTTTTTCAAATAATCCGAAAGGAATGAAATCTGCAGCAGCCTATCTCGCGCTTCAAACAATTCTGCAGGGGTAGACAGCAGCACACACTGATTTATACGATTGGTTTGCATTGCGCTGCTTATATAGTCTACTCAGCCACATGTGTAACGGGACACCAACACAGAGCACTGTCATTTCAGGCTGGTCACACAGGTACAACAGTCAACTGACTGCGACGATTCCTCTCTACACGTTTCATCCACGTCACTTTCACTTTGTTGACCTCTGAATACAGGATGTTGTAATGTTTCTCATGTGTAGAGATATGTGTAGAGATGCTATTCATTCTCTGTTAACTAAATGTTGTCTGAAGATAAAGCCGATGTCACACGAAGCAACCTGTACGCAAATGTTGTTGCTGGCAACAGAGTTGCATCTGGGTTGCTTCTTGAGTCAATTTCAATCGCGTTTGAATTGCTTCGTGTATCTGCAAAGTTTCTTGAGATCATGGTACTTACTACTTACCTCTGCAACAGGAATTGCTTCCAGGTTGCTTCGTGTGTGTGACGTCGCCTCCAAAGAGAAAGAGGTCTACTCCTGTGTGTTAGTGCGTGAATTTCTCAATGCTCTCTATTCAAGCAAATCAACAGAGAAAGAAACTGTGATGAAATAAAGACAAACCATTTAGTATCTAGATCCTAGTGTCCTGTTTATTCACATAACAAATACTTTCTCTCATTTTAGTTTCTAAACCCAGTGCCGTAACATCGCGAGACATCCGGGAACACTTAAACCCAGTGCCGTAACATCGCGAGACATCCGGGAACACCGTCGAAACAGATCTGGCCGAGGTTTGGGGATTGAGAGGTAAATGGGAGAAGTGTAAAGTTCTTCCTTAGTTGTTAATTTTCTCGAAATCTAAAGGCACAGCCTAGATTGGTGCCAATGTCTTAAGTAGTAGAACATGTTATTACTCCAAACTCGTGAAAGTGACAAGCTGACACGTTTTTATTTTCGTCTTTAAGCTATTTTATATCGAACAAGTGCCTTTGATTTGACGGCCTCCACATTCGCAGTTTGTCGCGAGACGACCGTTAGACCTGATGACGCATGAGCTTAGTTAGCCAAAGTCGGTCTGTCATCGCCTACAAGCGTGATGGGCTAAAACTGCTTCTCCAATAGAAATCCCCAGTATCTTCATACTGTACGGTCTTTGATTATAGTCTATCTACAGGGTTTAGCTACGTACAGTATGAGGACACTGAGGTTTGGATCTTAATTTTTGAAATAACAGAAACAGGTCATCAGCCAGGCGTCCCCATTGACTTTGTTGATCACTCTCACTCAATGTCTCATCAAAATGGCATAAATCATGGCAAAATGTATAGACTTCCAGGAAATAAGCTGTAAATCTGCAAAAAAAAAATTGAAAGCTTATAGGATATGTGTTTGTAGATCGACTGAGGTGAATGAAACTACAGCAACCAATGTGTAATGGCTGGGGTAATTTTGTTTGTGTGACAAAGTGAAATTGTAGAGTTTGCAGATAGTGGGTGAAACCATTCACTTCAGAAAAGGTGTGATGTTAATAACGTTTCCTTTCATTATGAGTGGTCGAATTCATAAAAATATATACTGCCATTGTAGTAAGGTTGGCAATATGAGAGGTCTTCAGTAACCTTTTTTTGTATTATTTTCCTTGAAAGAACAAGTAATGAGTTTTGAGTGCTTCTCCCCTATTTGGAAAGTTGGTCTGCCTGCTCTTCAGTCTGAGAGATATGCTGAAAGCTGGTTCGTGTCTCATTTCTATGTACATAAAAACTGTTTAAAACTGTGTAACACAGTAGTGTCTTTTGAAAACCGTTTCATATATCCCAAAGTCAATAGCCAATGTAACTATGTATATATTTATGTTGTCGTTAAATGTATTTTCAAGTCTATTTCGGCAAGTTAACCAAGGGTTTGCTGGCTTAGCTAGCCATGTTAACGACGAGCTAACTAGCACCGTTAGTGAACTGTAATGTCACGCTAGCTATTGCTGGCAGTTGATTTATTGGTAATTCAAGACATCTTTTTTATTTGTATGACATTTTTTTATAGCCCTTTTTCTCCCCAATTTAATATTATCCAATTGGTAGTTACATTCATGTCCCATCACTGCAACTCCCGTACGTACGGACGGGATCTTTTTTATTTGTATTAAAAAAAAAAATACCCAATTTTCTCCCCAATTTCGTGGTATCCAATTGGTAGTAACACTCGTAACACTGCAATTCCCGTAAGGACTCCGAAACACAACCCAGTCGAGCCACAATGCCCTCTTAACCCGGAAGAAAGCTGCACCATTGTGTCAAAGGAAAGCTGGTGACCGTGTCAGTGTGCATTGCGCCCGGCCCACCACTTGAGTCGCTAGAGCGCGATGGGACAAGAACATCCCTGCCGGTCAAACCCTCCCCTAACCCGGACGACACTGGGCCAATTGTGCGCTGCCCCATGGGTCTCCCGGTCGCGGCCGGCTGCGACAGAGCCTGGATCTCTAGTGACACAGCTAGTACTGCGATGCAGTGCCTTAGACTACTGCGCCACTCGGGAGGTCCATGCAAGACTTCTTTAATTAAATATTAAGTGAATGTTATTTTCTTACTACCTTAAAAGGTTTATATAAAACGGGTTGTACTTGTGCTATGTATTTATGGATTAATGTCACTTCACATTGAAGGCATGTATTATTATTGTTGCTCCTATTGAAATATGTCCTACCTAGCCAGTGAACTTGTGGATGTGACCGTCAGGTCAATGCCTGTCATCACTGTTTGATAACTTTCACTGCAGGTATGTCTTACTGTATTTTTGTTATTTTCTTAACATAGCGCATTTATACTATACGATCACTTTGTGCATTCAGTCTGAGAGAGATGTTCTGTGAGAATCCAGTGAACGTGTGTTTGTGACCGTCCTAATGCCTGTCATCACTGTTTGATGTATTTCACTGCAGATGAAAACCAAGTTAACCTGACGTGTGGGTGTCCATGTGCCTTTCTTCTGGGTGGCTATATGAAGTTGGTTACATTTGTTTTTGCTGTTATCCAAATTGTATGTGAAAATAAAACATATGGGAAATCATCGAAATCATCTTGCTCTTTCAAGTTTCAAAGTAGTTTTATGAATAATTTATAATGCATACAAACAAAACATACACAAACTCACCTTTTTATAAACATTTGTCTCTTCTAGTCTATTCTCTGAGCAGATAAGGGAGTTGACCGTGGCCTAGGTCTATATAAACTGACAGACTAAAACATGGATAAAACAATCTTCCAATAAATAGTCAATCAAAATCGATCTGTAACACTAAGAAGGTTGAGATAATATTCCTTATATTACAACATCAGATACAGTGCATTTGGAAAGTATTCAGAACCCTTGACTTTTTCCACATTTTGTTACGTTACAGCCTTATTCTAAAATTGATGAAATTGTTTCCCCCTCAATCTACACACAATACCCCATAATGATAAAGGATAAAACCGTTTTTTCGATTTTTTTTTGCAAATTTGTTAAATGTAAAAAACAAATATCACATTTACATAAGTATTCAGACCCTTTACTCAGTACTTTGTTGAAGCATATTTGGCAGTGATTACAGCCTCGAGTCTTCTTGAGTATGATGCTACAAGCTTTGCACACCTGTGTTTGAGGAGTTTCTCCATTTCTTCTCTGCAGATCCTCTCAAGCTCTGTCAGGTTTGATGGGGAGCGTCGCTGCACAGCTATTTTCAGGTCTCTCCAGAGATCTTAGATTGGGTTCACATCCGGGCTCTGGTTGGGCCACTCAAGGAAATTCAGAGACTTGTCCCGAAGCCACTCCTGCATTGTCTTGGCTGTGTGCTTAGGGTTGTTGTCCTTTTGGAAGGTGAACCTTCGCCCCAGTCTGAGGTCCTGAATGCTATGGAGCAGGTTTTCACAGCATGATGCTGCCACCACCATGTAGAGATGGTGCCAGGTTTCCTCCAGACGTGATGCTTGGCATTCAGGCCAAATAGTTAAATCTTGGTTTCATCAGACCAGAGAATCTTGTTTCTCATGGTCAGAGTCCTTTAGGTGCCTTTTGGCAAACTCCAAGCAGGTTGTCATGTGTCTTTTACTGAGGAGTGGCTTCTGTCTGCTCACTCTACCATAAAGGCCTGATTGGTCTAGTGCTGCATAAATGGTTGTCCTTCTGGAAGGTTCTCCCATCTCCACAGAGGAACTGTGGAGCTCTGTCAGAATGACAATCAGGTTTTTTGTCACCTCCCTGACCAAGGCCCCTCTCCCCTGATTTCTCAGTTTGGCCCAGGAGGCCAGCCCCAGGAAGAGTTTTGGTGGTTACAAATTTAATCTATTTAAGAATGATGGAGGCCACTGTGTTCTTGTGGACCTTCAATTCTGCGGATATTTCTTGGTACCCTTCCCCCCTGTGCCTCAACACAATCCTGTTTCGGAGCTCTACAGATAATTCCTTCGACCTCATGGCTTGGTTTTTGCTCTGATATGCATTATGGGGTATTGTGTGTAGATTGATGAGTATAAAATTAAATGTAATCCATTTTAGAATAAGGCTGTAACGTTACAAAATGTGGAAAAAATCAAGGGGTCTGAATACTTTCCGAATCACTGTGCGTGGGCCTTTTAGTTAATAATTACCAAAACAACACTGTGGTGAGGCCATGTCTGTTACAGTTCAGGAAAACGGTACTAAATACTGTAGATTAGAAGCACGATTTCCTTTATTCCTTTATTGGCCCAAAAAGACAGATGAGACTGAGAGATTATTCTCCCACACTCTAAAGGTTAATCCTTGGTTAGTTCTCACACACTGGTTAATCCTCGGATCCTCTGATAGTCATCATTTTACATCTCCCTCAGTGAAATTGAAGCCCACTGTGCACAAACGTCAATTCAACGTCTTTTCCACGTTGGTTCAGCGTAATTTGATTGAAATGATGTGGAAACAATGTTGATTCAACCAGTGTGTGCCCAATGGGAGATATCTATCTCAGCACAATGCTGTTTCTTGGAAAATAAGACAGAAAGCACTGGGATCATGTAGTGCGGTTGAAATTGAAGTTGCTGAACTTCCAAGAGCTCACCCACATTCTTATACTCAACAATAAATACTATCATGTTAAGGCTATATACTGTAGTTTAAATGTTTTTATTGTGGTTAGTGCTTTTGGTCAGTATCCAAAAGGTTGCTAGATAGAATCCCCGAGCTGACAAGGTAATAATGTGTTGTTCTGCCCCTGAACAAGGCAGTTAACCCACTGTTCCTAGGCCGTCATTGTCAACAAGAATTTGTTCTTAACTGACTTGCCTAGTTAAATAAAGGTTACATACAAACGTACTGTTTATTTAATCAGGGTTCGCTGTCAGACATTCGCCATGAAATTATGAAATCCTACCACTAGATGTCAACATTGCATTGTTAATATACCCCGACAAAATGTCCAGTCCCCGATTTTTTCTTTTTTTCTTCTTCTTGATCATAATTGGCATAACATGCTTCTTTCATTTTCTTGAAAAAAACCCCTCTTTTTACTTGCAGCAGGCCGAGCCAGCACAATACAAAATAACATAAAGGGGTTCCAGTGAGAGTTGGTGCCGTACAAGAGTTTCAATTCTATTTCAAATACTTGTTTCAATGTCTCACTATGGGATTCGCTCAACGGCTCACTGACGGCTCGAAGAACGAATCATACAACGTCTGTTGGAGACCGGCAGGTCGAGTGGTGCTAGCTTTTTGAATCTGTGCAGGCGCCCATCCTAGATCAGTTGTCTAAGAGGAAGGTAACCGCTCAGGGATTTCACCATGAGGACAAGGGTTATTTTAAAACAATTACAGAGTTTAATGGCTGTAGTAGGAGATAACTGAAAATGGATCAACAACATTGTAGTTACTCCACAATACTAACATAAATTACGTAGTGAAAAGAAGAAAGCCTGTAACACAACATTTTCACAAGACATCAGAGTGAGAGTGATCAACAAAATCAATGGGGGCCTGCTGGAGGTCAGCGCCTCTGGACACCCCCACTGATGATGTGATTTTGTTATTCTAAAAAATGACTGAAGTCCAGACCTCTGTGTCCGCATACTGTATGTAGCTAAACCCTATTTACAGACTATAATCAAAGACGGTACACTATGAAGATGCTCTACTGTGTAACTGTCGAGGTCTGTATGACAGGCAGTGGAGATCCAAACGGAGCTCTTCCCGTCCATAGTAGCGAGTTACACATTTGCTTGGATCAAGGCAGAGTATTGCGTTAGAGCGAAAACACATCTACGTTATTTGGGTGCCTCCCTGCAAGGTGAGACCTCCATCTTGTTATCGGCTATCCCTTTGGATAGTTGAGGCTATTGTATTGGAAAATATAATAGCAAGGGTTAGAGCCCGGAAGCCCATATGGAAAATAATCATAAAAATCAAATAAGAATCTGGTATGGCAGAAGTAGATTATTTGTACAAAAATCTAATAAGTAATCTATTAAGGATCTGGTACGATTTTGTATGTTTTTCCTTATACAGTATGTCAGTGGTGTACTTGTATACAGTAACTGTCAAAAGTTTGGACACACCTACTCATTCAAGGGTTTTTCTTTATTTGTACTATTTTCTACATTGTAGAATAATAGTGAATACATCAAAACTATGAAATAACACATATGGAATCATGTAGTAAACAAAAAAGTGTTAAACAAATCAAAATATATTTTTGATTTTAAATTCTTCAAGGTAGCCACCCTTTGCCTTGATGACAGCTTTGCACACTCTTGATGTTATCTCAACCTACTTCACCTGGAATGCTTTTACAACAGTCTTGAAGGAGTTCCCACATATGCTGAGCACTTGTTGGCTGCTTTTCCTTCACTCTGTGGTCCAACTCATCCCAAACAATCTCAATTGGGTTGAGGTCGGTGATTGTGGAGGCCAGATCATCTGATGCAGCACTCCATCACTCTCCTTCTTGGTCAAATAGCCTTTACACAACCTGGAGGTGTGTTGGGTCATTGTCCTGTTGAAAAATAAATTATAGTCCCACTAAGCGCAAACCAGATGGGATGGCGTATTGCTGCAGAATGCTGTGGTAGCCATGCTGGTTGTGTGCCTTGAATTCTAAATAAATCACAGACAGTGTCACCAGCAAAGCATCTCCACACCATCACACCTCTTCCTCCTCGCTTCACTGTGGCAACCGGTTGGAACCAAAAATCTCAAATTTGTACTCATCAGACCAAAGGACAGATTTCCACCGGTCTAATCTCCATTGCTCGTGTTTCTTGGCCCAAGCAAGCCTCTTCTTATTATTGGTGTCCTTTAATAGTGTTTTCCTTGCAGGAATTCAACCATGGCCTGATTCAAGCATTCTCCTCTGAACAGTTGATGTTGAGATATGTCTGTTACTTGAACTCTGTGAAATTTTTATTTATTTATTTATTTATTTCACCTTTATTTAACCAGGTAGGCAAGTTAAGAACACGTTCTCATTTACAATTGCGACCTGGCCAAGATAAAGCAAAGCAGTTCGACACATATAACAACACATAGTTACACATGGAGTAAAACAAACATACAGTCAATAATACAGTGAAAAATACGTCTATATACAATGTGAGCAAGTGAGGTGAGATAAGGGAGGTGAAGGCAAACAAAATATATATATAAATAAATAAAAATATTAAAAAAGGCCATGGTGGCGAAGTAAATACAATATAGCAAGTAAAAACACTGGAATGGTTGGTTTGCAGTGGAAGAATGTGCAAAGTAGAGATAGAAATAATGGGGTGCAAAGGAGCAAAATAAATAAATAAATACAGTAGGTAAAGAGGTAGTTGTTTGGGCTAAATTATAGATGGGCTATGTACAGGTGCAGTAATCTATGAGCTGCTCTGACAGCTGGTGCTTAAATCTAGTGAGAGAGATAAGTGTTTCCAGTTTCAGAGATTTTTGTAGTTCGTTTGAGTCATTGGCAGCAGAGAACTGGAAGGAGAGGCGGCCAAAGGAAGAATTGGTTTTGGGGGTGACCAGAGAGATATACCTGCTGGAGCGCGTGCTACAGGTAGGTGCTGCTATGGTGACCAGCGAGCTGAGATAAGGGGGGACTTTACCTAGCAGGGTCTTGTAGATGACCTGGAGCCAGTGGGTTTGGCGACGAGTATGAAGCGAGGGCCAGCCAACGAGAGTGTACAGGTCGCAGTGGTGGGTAGTATATGGGGCTTTGGTGACAAAACGGATGGCACTGTGATAGACTGCATCCAATTTATTGAGTAAATATTTATTTGGGCTGCAATTTCTGAGGCTGGTAACTCTAATGAACTTATCCTCTGCAGCAGAGGTAACTCTGGGTCTTCCTTTTCCATGGTCGTCCTCATGAGAGCCAATTTCATCATAGTGTTTGATAGTTTTTGCTTGTGCTCTTGAAGAAACTTTCATAGTTCTTGACATTTTCCGTATTGACTGACCTTCATGTCATCAAGTAATGATGGACTGTCGTTTCTCTTTGCTTATTTGAGCAAATTATATTTTGATTTGTTTAATACTTTTTTGGTTACTACATGATTCCATATGTGTTATTTCATAGTTTTGATGTCTTCACTATTATTCTACAATGTAGAAAATAGTAAAAATAAAGAAAAACTCTTGAATGAGTAGGTGTGTCCAAATGTTTTACTGGTACTGTATGTGTTAACTTATATGCCTTATATGACATACACAATAATATTTTGTCTATGTCATGCCATGTCTTGGTTGGAAATGCACCACAATCATGTATTCAATTATATGAATTATATGTGTCATCTATGAATATTAAAAGTGTATGTTCTCCGAATGAGTTCTACCAATGTGTTATCATGAGAGTGATTGTTGAGAGAGATCCACTTAATAACTAAATAGATTCGCTGCTGCCATCAGTCATTCCTCTTCCTCCTCCTCCTCCTCCTGTCCTTTTCTCCGCTTCCTCCTCTCCTCCTTTTCTCAGCTTCCTCCTGTCTCCTATCCTCTTCCTCTTCTTCTCTCCTCCCCTTCTTCTCCTCCCCTCTCCTCCTCCTCCTTCTCTCCTCCCCTTCCTTCTGCTCATCCCCCCCTCTTCATCCTCCACCTCTCCTCCTGTCCTCCTCTTCTCCTCTTCCTCCACTCCTGCTCCTGTCCTCCTCTTTCCTCCTCTCTTCCTTATCCTCCTGTTCTCCTCTCTTCTTCCTCCTCTTCTCTCCTCTCCTTCTCCCCCTCCTCCCCTCCTCGCGGTGGACTTTGCTCATTATTTCAATAAGTGTCACATTGCTTGCATCGATGATGTTAGACAGATGTATGCAAGTGCTTTAAAATGTGTATGTCCCATGTGTGTGACCTCAGAAGGCTTAGCTTACATGTATGTTTTTATATAATACATGCAACATTTATATTATGTCTAAATGCTAACCACCCATATAAGTCAGATATTACAAGAATCTTCTATGAATCTTGTAAGTGTATTTGCTGCCATAGGTATTACTTACAAGTTCCAGGTAGAACAAAAAAGATTCTTGCTAAATTCATCTTTATACTTTCCATACGGGAGGGCTCGTTCCACCAGAGGTATGGCTACCTCTTGGGCTCTGTTCTAAGAGATCACCTTACAGGCGATTTGCATTACGGCATCTTGGGCCATCCCTCATACATTTATGAGGTATTTACCTGCTCGATGTCATTGCGCCTTGGTTGGCGCATACTTCCATACATACGACCTCAGTTCGGTGATGGTAATACACCTTATTATGACAGTTAGTTGCCAATCACCATATAAAGTCCAAAAAAGAAAAAGAAGCCTGAAAGGAGGATAGATGACTAGAAACGATTCGCGTGACCATTTTATCTAGCTAGCGAAATAGGACAAATTAGCTAGCAACTGCAAGCTAGCTAGCTAAATTGCCATAAATGTTTAATGCTTTTCGACCTGTCCCCAAATTAATGTAATTGGTTCAGAGTATGTTTTGATATTTCAACCTGTGTGTCGTGTGGGGGGGGGAAATCAATTTGCCCCCAATGTCGCATGCGGACGCACGTGGACGCATGCGCGCGTCCAGTGTGGGTATGGTGTTAGTAAGTAAAGAATAGGGTTGCAAAATTCCAGTAACTTTCCCCAAATTCCCTGGTTTTCCAGAAATCCACAGTTCGAAGATTCCTGGAATAAGGAGAAAATCTGGGAATCCTTTAACCAGGGTTTCTAGAAGATCTTGGGAAAGTTACCGTAATTTTGCATCCCTAGTTAAAAGTAGGGGATTCCTCTGATTACTGTAATTACCATAGTATAACTGTAACCCCAGGGACTGATTACTGTAATTACCATTGTATAACTGTAACCTCAGGGCCAGCTCTATCCCAAAGATTAGATTAGAACAGCTACTCGTTATCTGTACATAATAAATAACCTGACAGAGACCATCCATCGTCTCATGAGTTAAAGAAAACAAGGGCTAATGTCTAGCAAACGTTTTTCAACTTAATTCTACCTTTGTTGGTGTTTTGCAGGGCCAGTGGAACTTAACTTAACGGTTAAGTAAAACTGTCTGTTGACTCTTTGAGGACAGATATGGGGAAGTTGTGTACTTGTATGATCACACTCAAGCTCCATATTCATAAAGCGTCGCAGAGTAGGAGTTCTGATCCAAGGTCAGTTTTGCCTTTTAGAGTATGGTGAATACGACTACAGTATATGGACAGCGTGGCCTGATCCTAGATAAGCACTCCTACTTTGAGACACTTAATGAATACGGGCCCATGACTTCATGTGTAGCGAATCATTTATCTAAGCTTGTGAGATCCGGCTGGTTGTACGAGGCTATACAAAAAATATTAAGAAAATGCAGCTAAGGAAAAGTCCATGTAGCTTAAATGTTCAAGTTGGCTGGACTTAAAATTAGGAAATTGTTGATCTGACATGGAATACTCCACCAACCCAATGATTTTTGCTCAATGTGAGTTGAATCTTTTTTAGTTTGCTGAGACTGTGCTGACTCAAAATACATGTCTTATTAACATATTAACTAGTGAGCCATTCGACTAGTTGTATTTCACTTTATTTTTGTCAATTTACTTGTCAGGGACCAGTTTACAATAAAAATATATATTTCAGAGGATAAATGCTATGCATTAAACCAGATATAGCAAAAAATAAGTTAGCAGTTTTGTTCTAACCATTATTGTGGATGTTGTACCTGTTTATCTGGTCTGTGGTTAGTCAGGACAAAATTTATTTTATTGTATCATCACTGAAACTGGAAATGAGTCAAAGGAGACCCTAAGGACGACATTAACATACTGTAGCTCTCTAAGGTCTGCAATGACTGACATAACAAGAGGGAAACTGCTGATGCTCTACCACATTTCCTGGGGTCCAGCAAAATTAAGGCAGTTATACAATTTTAAAAACATTACAATACATTCACAACATATTTCACAACACAAAATCCATGTGTATAGTGCGTATGTTATTGTGTGTTTGTATGCATGTGTCTGTGCCTATGATTGTGTTACTTCACAGTCCCCGCTGTTCCATAAGGTGTATTTTTCTGTTTTTTTATCTAATTTTACTGCTTGAATGAGTTACTTGATGTGTTAATAGAGTTCCATGGCTCTATGTAGTACTGTGTGCCTCCCATAGTCTGTTCTGGACTTGGGGACTGTGAAGAGACTCTGGTGGCATGTCTTGTGGGTTATGCATGGGTGTCTGAGCTGTGTGCCAGTAGTTCAAACAGACAGCTCGGTGCATTCAACATGTCAATACCTCTCACAAAGACAAGTAGTGATGAAGTCAATCTCTCTTCCACTTTGAGTCAGGAGAGATTTACATGCATATTATTAATATTAGCCCTCTGTGTACATCCAAGAGCCAACCGTGCTGCCCTGTTCTGAGCCAATTGCAATTTTCCTAAGTCCCTCTTTGTGGCACCTGACCACACGACTGAACGGTAGTCCAGGTGCAACAAAACTTGGGCCTGTAAGAACTGCCTTGTTGATAGTGCTGTTAAACTCAGTTTTTCACAATTCCTGACATTTAATCCAAGTAAAAATTCCCTGTCTTAGGTCAGTTAGGAGCACCTCTTTATTTTAAGAATGTGAAATGTCAGAATAATAGTTGAGAGAATGCTTTATTTCAACTTGTTTTTCTTTCATTACATTCCCAGTGGGTCAGCAGTTTACATACACTCAATTGGTATTTGGTACCATTGCCTTTAAATTGTTTAACTTGGGTCAAATGTTTCAGGTAGCCTTCCACAAGTTTCCCACAATAAGTTGGGTGAATTTTGGCCCATTCCTCTTGACAGAGCTGGTGTAACTGAGTCAGGTTTGTAGGCTTCCTTGCTCACACACGCTTTTTCAGTTCTGCCCACACCTTTTCTACAGGATTGAGGTCAGGGCTTTGTGATGGCCACTCCAATACCTTGACTTTGTTGTCCTTCAGCCATTTTTCCACAACTTTGGAAGTATGCTTGGGGTCATTGTCCAATTGGAAGACCCATTTACAACCAAGCTTTAACTTCCTGACTGATGTCTTGAGATGTTGCTTCAATATATCCACATCATTTTCCTTCCTCGTGATGCCATCTATTTTGTGAAGTCCACCAGTCCCTCCTGCAGCAAAGCACCCCCACAACATGATGCTGCGACCCCCGTGCTTCACAGTTGGCATGGTGTTCTTTGGCTTGCAAGCCTCCCCTTTTTCCTCCAAACATAACGATGGTCATTTTGGCCAAACAGTTCCATTTTTGTTTCATCAGACCAGAGGACATTTCTCCAAAAAGTATGATCTTTGTCCCCATGTGCAGTTGCAAAAGTCTGGCTTTTTTATGGCGGTTTTGGAGCAGTGGCTTCTTCCTTGCTGAGCGGCCTTTCAGGTTATGTCGATATCTGCCTCGTTTTACTGTGGATATAGATACTTTTGTACCTGTTTCCTCCAGCATCTTCACAAGGTCCTTTGCCGTTGTTCTGGGATTGATTTGCATTTTTCGCACCAAAGTACGTTCATCTCTAGGAGACAGAACGTGTCTCCTTCCTGAGCGGTATGACGGCTGCATGGTCCCATGGTGATTATACTTGTTGTTTGTACAGATGAACGAGGTACCTTCAGGCGTTTGGAAATTGCTCCCAAGGATGAACCAGACTTGTGGAGGTCTACAATTTATATTCTGAGGTCTTGGCTGATTTCTTTTGATTTTCGCATGATGTCAAGCAAAGAGCCACTGACTTTGAAGGTAGGCCTTGAAATACATCCACAGGTACACCTCCAATTGACTCAAATGATGTCAATTAGCCTATCAGAAGCTTCTAAAGCCATGACATCATTTTCTGGAATTTTCCAAGCTGTTTAATAGCACAGTCAACTTAGTGTATGTAAACTTCTAACACACTGGAATTGTGATACAGTGAATTATAAGTGAAATAATCTGTCTGTAAACAATTGTTGGAAAAGTTACTTGTGTCATGCACAAAGTAGATGTCTTAACCGACTTTCCAGAACGATAGTTTGTTAACAAGACATTTGTGGAGTGGTTGAAAACGAGTTTTAATGATTCCAACCTAAGTGTATGTAGTCTTCCGACTTCAACTGTACACGTTATTCAAACATTTCATCCAAACTGCTCCTGGCGTCAACAAGCTGATATCAGCTGATATCTCAAAGTGCTGTACAGAAACCCAGCCTAAAACCCCAAACAGCAAGCAATGCAGGTGTAGAAGCACGTTCTATTTCTATATTTCTATTTTTTAAGCTTGATGAGCTGCAAGTCCCGCCTCTCCCATCTCCTCATTGGTTTTTAGGAGCATATACCCATGTGGGTGATTGAAAGATGAACTGGGGTCCACACTCCAGTCCAGTTGGTGGTGGTAATGAACCTTGAAGTTGGTTTTCAACCGCCATATATAGTCCAAAGAAGAGATTACTATAAACTAACTAGGTTTACCCTTTTATCTGTGGAGTGATTGTCGGAGTAGAGGACCTTGTGCATTTCAGGTAAAATGACAACCCAATGTTTAAATCCCAGGACAAATTAGCTAGCAACAGCAAGCTAGCGAGCTAAATTGCCATGAATGTTTAATGCGTTTTGACCTGTCCCCAAATAAATATGGTTGGTTCAGTTCGTTTTTAAATTTCAACCTGTGTGTCCTGATCGCGTCTGGTGTGGATGGACAAATTCATCGCACGCACCCGGTTTAGTCAGCATGTTAGTCATGCATTTCACATATGGGTCGCCGTGGGAATCAAACCCACAACCCTGGCGGTGCATATTCAGAGGTTTAAACTTTCCGTGGGAATAAACGGGAATATATTGGAATATATGGGAATTTATGGAAATATATGCAAATTAATATTAATACCATTTAAATGTAGATGTTTTTTGCATTTGATATATTTACCATATCATATGGAGACAGAAACATAAACATTTTACCTTATCATAAGTAGACATAATTGCAAATGATTAAATCCTTCCAAAGGAAATAAAAAAAACTATTTAGTTACGAATTGAACTTTAATTAAATGTGTTGACTCTTCACATGGGAGGATTTCACTGAACAACAAAAGAAAGGGAATATTGAATGATCCCCAATGATTTATCGCATCTCCCAAAAACGTTTTCAACATATATCTATCTGTAAAATGATAGTCTAGAAACTAAAGCTTTGGTTGTCTTCCTCTCAGGCTTCCATGTCTTCTCCCTGGACCTCCCTGGACCTAAAGCTTTGGTTGTCTTCCTCTCAGGCTTCCATGTCTTCTCCCTGGACCTCCCTGGACCTCCCTGGACCTCCTCAATGTCACCTAATAATCCATCACGGTCACCTAATAATCCCCAGTTTACAATTGGCTCTTTCATCCCCCTCCTCTCCCCTGTAACTATTCCCCAGGTCGTTGCTGCAAATGAGAACGTGTTCTCAGTCAACTTACCTGGTAAAATAAAGGATAAATAAATAAAAATGTCTACCTCTTGAACGTCAGACTCTGAGGCCTCATCTTCACTGTCACTTTCCAACCTTGTTGAGGATTTTCCCGGATGGCCACCAATTTTTAAACCCTTGTATTGGTCAGCCTGTTGCGTGCTTTGGTGTGTGTGTTCCCAAACAAGGACCAGTTGCGCTCTGAGGCGGCTGATGTTGGTGGGATTTGGATGATGATGGAGGCAACAGGGGAAAGAGCCTCAGATCCACAAAGTCCCTTCCACCAGGTGGCTGATGAGATATGTTGGCACGACTGCCATATTGCATCTCCATCCCAAAGGCCTTGCTTGGAAGTGTACTTTGCCAGACTTCCAAGAACCTTGCTATCATCCAGGCCAAGGTGGCGGGACACAGTAGTGATGACACAATAGGCCTTGTTGATCTCTGCACCATACAGGATGCGCTTGCCAGCATACTTGGGGTCCAACATGTACGCTGCAGCGTGTATGGGCTTCAGGCAGAAGTCTTCACGCTTTTTGATGCATTTCAGAACTGCAGTTTCCTCTGCTTGGAGCAACAGTGAAGTGGGCAGGGCAGTACGGATTTCTTCTCTTACATCTGCAAGCAGAGTCTGAACATCAGACAGGATGGCATTGTCTATCTCATTCTGTACAATGGCTACTGCTATAGGTTTCAGGCTGCTTACCACTCTCTCTGTGATATGGCCATTTCTTGGAGAGACTTCTTCCCCTCCAGGAGACTGTCAAACATGATGACAACACCCCCCCCCCCCAACAGGTGTTGCTGGGCAGATTCAATGTGGTGCTCTTATTCTTCTCACTTTGCTTGGTGAGGTAGATTGCTGCTATAACTTGATGACCCTTCACATACCTAACCATTTCCTTGGCTCTCTTGTAGCGTATCCATTGTTTTCAGTACCATGATGTTCTTGAGGAGCAGATTCAATGCATGAGCAGCACAGCCAATGGGTGTGATGTGAGGGTAGGACTCCTCCACTTTAGACCAAGCAGCCTTCATGTTTGCAGCATTGTCTGTCACCAGTGCAAATACCTTCTGTGGTCCAAGGTCATTGATGACTGCCTGCAGCTCATCTGCAATGTAGACACTGGTGTTTCTGTGCTCTGTAGAATACTGGTTGAGGGGTGGAGATGATATAGTTAATTATTCCTTGCCCACGAACATTCGACCACCCATCAGAGATGATTGCAATATAGTATGCTTCTCTATGATTTGCTTGACCTTCACTTGAACTCTGTTGAACTCTGCATCCTTTCTTGAGAAACAGAATCATGTGATGGAAGACTGCACTGTACATGTGATGGAAGAATGCACTGTGCACGGAGAGGGTTGCAATTCAATTGAATTGGGGATAGTTTAACCAAAATAGACCTAGATTTGCCTTATGTGTATCCCACAAAAAAGGTTCACTGCTATAAGCTAACTTTTTGATGAATTTAAGCAAAATTCTCCAAATTCCTGAGCTTAACTTCTCATGGACAATTTCCGGAAATTTATCGGAAACTTTCCGACCCTTTGCAACCCTTATGCAAGCGCCATGCTCTACAAACTGAGCTACATAGGACCACATCTCTTCTTGACCAAATGCATGAATTCATTATTTGTGTTAAGAATGTTTGTGGTGTTCTGTCAAATGTTTTCAAGAGAAAACGATCCATCACATCCACGGTTGTAGAAATACATGTTGTTACCTAAAGTGGCCATATGGTGGCGCCTAGATCCCAGAAATCAAGGCGAAGACAGTTACTGCCAACAAAAGGCAAGGGCCTCCTGTGCTGAACAATTTTAATGACATTTATTGGTGTGCGTTCCCCTTTTAAGAATGCTGTATTGAAATACAATTCCACTCATGCAAAGAGAGGGGTCCTTCATTTGTACTGCAGCAAGGTAAGAAATAATGTTATTGAGTAATGATCAAATCACATTTTATTGGTCATGTACACATATTTAACAGGTGTAGCAAAATGCTTATGTTCCTAGCTCCAACAGTGCAGTAATACCTGACAATATAAAACAATACATGTAAATAATATAATTTAGTGATCAGATTTAGTGATCACACACACAATCATCATCATTATGTTTTGAGAACCACTACTAAACTAATCAAGTGGTTATTATCCATGATGATGATACCAGTCAGATTGCCCAGCAGAAGGTATCAAACCACAGTGCTAGTGGTGTAGTGATCTAGGTTCAGACACAGCACAGATGGCTCATTATCCAATGATCATATTGGCTTTGTAAGTCAGAGGCAGTCACAGTCTGTGCCCAAGAACGCCAAGGTAACCTGTCTAAATGACTACCGCCCCGTAGCACTCACATCTGAAGCCATAAAATGCTTTGACAGGCACATGGCTCACATCAACATCATCATCCCAGACACCCTGGACCCACTCCAATTCAACATATCCACAGATGACGTAATCTCTATTGCACTCCACACTGCCCTCTCCCACCTGTACAAGAAGAACAACTATGTGAGAATGCTGTTCATCGACCACAGCTCGGCGTTCAAGAAATGGAGGGCCGAACACTCCCCCATCCACATCGACGGGGCTGTAGTGGAGCGGGTCGAGAGCTTCAAGTTCCTCGGATCACTAAGGAATTAACATGGTCCACACACACCAACACAGTCGTGAAGAAGGCACGACAATGCCTCTTCTCCCTCAGGATGCTGCAAAGCTTTTGCATGGGCCCTCAGATCCTCAAAAGGTTCTACAGCTGCACCATTGAGGATCTTGACTGGCTGCATCAACGCTTGGTATGGCAACTGCTTGGCATCTGACTTTGACGCTCCCTGCCATCCAGGACCTATATACCAGGCGGTGTCAGAAGAAGCCCCTAAAGATTGTCAGACTCCAGCCACCCAAATCACAGACTGGTCTCTCTTCTACCGCACAGCAAGCAGTACCGATGCACCAAGTCTGGAACCAACATGACCCTGAACAGCTTCTGCCCCCAAGCCACAAGACTGCTGAATAGCTAACCAAATATCTGCCCGAACTATCTGCATTTACTCTTTTTGCACTAAATCTTGTGACTCATCACATATGCTGCTACTACTGTTTAACATCTATCCTGTTGCCTAGTCACTCTACCTTGATGCAAATACACTACATGACCAAAAGTATGTGGACACCTGCTTGTCGAATATCAACAAAGTTGGAAGCACCGAATTGTCTAGAATGTCATAGTATGCTGTAGAGTTAAGATTTCCCATCACTGGAACTAAGGGGCCTAACCCGAACCATGAAAAACAGCCCCAGACCATTATGCCTCCTCCACCAATCTTTAGTTGGCACTATGAATTGGGGCAGCGTTGTCCTGGCATCCACCAAACCCAGATTCGTCCATTGGACTGCATGATAGTGAAGAGTGATTCATCAATCCAGAGAACGTGTTACCACTGCTCCAGAGTCCAATGATGGCAAGCTTTAGACCGCTCAATTCAACGCTTGGCATTGCACATAGTGATCTTAGGCTTGTGTGCTTGGCCATGGAAACCCATTTCATGAAGCTCCCGATGAACAGTTCTTGTGCTGACGTTGCTTCCAGAGGCAGTTTGGAACTCAGTAGTGGGTGTTGCAACCGAGGACGGATGATTTTTAGGAGCAACACGAATCAGCAATAGGTGGTCCCGTTCTGTGAGCTTGTGTGGCCTACCACTTCGCGGCTGAGCCGTTGTTGCTCCTAGACGTTTCCACTTCACAATAATAGCACCTACTGTTGACCGGGGCAGCTCCAGCAGGGCAGAAATTTTACGAACTGACTTGTTGGAAAGGTGTCATCCCATGAAAGTCACTGAGCTCTTCAGTACAGGCCATTCTACTGCCAATGTTTGTCTATGCAGATAATTTGAAGGGATGTTCACATACTTTTGGCCATGTAGTGTACACTGAGTGTACAAAACATTAGGAACACCTGCTCTTTCCATGACAGGCTGACCAGGTGAATCATGGCAAAAGCTGTGATCCCTTATTGATGTCACTTGTTAAATCCACTTCAATCAGTGTAGATCAAATCAAATCAAATTTATTTATATAGCCCTTCTTACATCAGCTGATATCTCAAAGTGCTGTACAGAAACCCAGCCTAAAACCCCAAACAGCAAGCAATGCAGATGTAGAAGCACAGAGGCTAGGAAAAACTCTCTAGAAAGGCAGTAACCTAGGAAGAAACCTAGAGAGGAACCAGGCCGTGAGGGGTGGCAGGTAGAGATTATAAGAGTGCATTGCCATTTAAGCCCAGATTGTTCTTCAAGATGTTCAAACATTCATAAATGACCAGCAGTGTCAAATAATAATCACAGTGGTTGTAGAGGGGGAAACTGGTCAGTACCTCAGGAGTAAATGTCAGTTGGCTTTTCATAGCCGAGCATTCAGAGGTCGAGACAACAGGTGTGGTAGAGAGAGAGAGAGAGAGAGAGTCGAAAACAGCAGGTTCGGGACAAGGTAGCACGACCGGTGAACAGGTCAGGGTTCACTAGTCGCAGGCAGAACAGTTGAAACTGGAGCAGCAGCACGACCAGGTGGACTGGGGACAGTGCGCTGTGCTTGCAACACGGCTATCCTCACCATAAGGCGTTAGTTCTCCTGTATATTATGAGTACAGCTACAGCAATTAGATGGCATTGTGTTAATGTTACTACTTAGGTCCTGTAGAACCATGTCCAGATAAAGGGTCCAGTGTGAAAAAGTTGAATGAAGAAATTTGAGCGAGGAAAAAACTAAGACCTTTGTAAATGTATTAAAAGTAAAAACCGAAAGGTTTGCAGGTAGCAACAAACAGCATGGAGACAAGTCCGGAAGTTGAGGGCGGAGCGATATTCCCACATTCGTTGTAGTCAATCACAAATATCAAAGCTAAGCAGGGCTGGCCTTAGTTCCAATCATTTTAATAAATCATTGTCAAAAAAATAAACCCAAGCCATTTCAACATTTCATATTCAATTTATATTCATATATAGTCATATTTCATATTGTAGAAAGTTACATTCTGAACTGCAAAGGCTCTTTCATAGAAATAAATACTGAAATGGCTAAACAACGATATGAGGTGTCTTTTCTCCTAGAGAGCAGACAGACAGACACACATACATACACATACACAGACAGACACACATACATACACATACACAGACAGACACACACTCAGACCGTCACAAAGGCGCACACACACACGACCTCGTTCACTCCTCAAGACAGACACCGTAGTAACACTCACCAGCACAATCTGCTGGTACACAGAGCAGAGACACCGGACGAGTGTGTCAGGGAGGGGCCTGTGAATAAGCATTTCACTGTTAGTCTACAACTGTTGTTTACGAAGCATGTGAAAAATAAGATTTGATTTAATTTCATTTAATCATCTGGCTACATCTGCATGTGTCTAAGGACAGCAACCGTTATACGGAATAGCCTAGGATTGCATTCACCCACAACTGCTATTCCCTACATAGTGCACTTCTTTATAACAGATCCCTATGGGTCCTGGTCAAAATCAGTGCACTATACAGTGCATTTGGAAAGTACATTTACATTTTACATTTAAGTCATTTAGCTGACGCTCTTATCCAGAGCGACTTACAATTTGGAAAGTTCATACATATTCATCCTGGTCCCCCCGTGGGGAATGAACCCACAACCCTGGCGTTGCAAGCGCCATGCTCTACCAAATGAGCCACACGGGACCGTTAGAGTCCCGCTCCTTGAAAGCGGCAGCTCTACCCTTTAACTCAGAGCGGATGTTACCTGTGATCCATGGGTTCTGGTTGGGGTATGTACTGTGGGGACGACGTCATCGATGCACTTATTGATGAAGCCAGTGACTGATGTGGTCTACTCAATGCCATCGGAGGAATCCCAGAACATTCCAGTCTGTGCTAACAAAACAGTCTTGTAGCATCAGTCATCTGACCACTTCCGTATTGAGCGAGTCACTGGTACTTCCTGCTTTAGTTTTTGCTTGTAAGCAGGAATCAGGATATAATTATGGTCAGATTTGCCAAATAGAGGGCATCTACGCGTCTCTGTTGGAGTAAAGGCGGTCTAGAGTTTTTTCCCCCTCTGGTTGCACATTTAACATGCTGGTAGAAAATAGGTAGAACAGATTTAAGTTTCCCTGCATTAAAGTCCCCGGCCACTAGGAGCGCCGCCTCTGGATGAGCGTTTTCCTGTTTGCTTATGGCCTCTTAGTGCCAGCATCGGTTTGTGGTGGTAAATAGACGACAAAAAATATAGATAAAATTCTCTTGGTAAATTTTGGATGTTTACATACTGCTTTACTCATCTCATATGTATATACTGTATTCTATTCTACTGTATTTTAGTCAATGACACGCCGACATCGCTCGTCCTAATATTTATATATTTCTTAACACCATTTACTTTAGATGTGTATAAATTGTTAGATATTACTGCACTGTTGGAGCTAGGAACACAAGCATTTCTCTACACCCACAATAACATCTGCTAAATATGTGTATGCGATTTGATCTTCCTTAATATTAGATTTGGCGCACCAGCGGTGACATATCAAATAGACACGCACCACCACCCCTCGTCTTACCGGAGGCAGCTGGTCTCGCTTCAGACCCCTTCACTTTTTCCACATTTTGTTACGTTACAGCCTTATTCTAAAATGGATTACATTTTCCTCATCAATCTACACACAATACCCCATAATGATAAAGCAAAAACAGGTTTTTATACATTTTTGCAAATGTATTAAATATAAACAGATACCATATTTACATACGTTTTCAGACCCTTTGCTACGAGAATTGAGCTCAGGTGCATCCTGTTTCCATTGATCATTCTTGAGATGTTTCTACACCTTGATTGAAGTCCACCTGTGGTAAATTCAATTGATTAGACATGATTTAATTTGATTTGGCATGACATGACATGATTTGGCACCCATCTGTCTATATAAGGTCCTACAGTTCACAGTGCATGTCAGAGCAAAAACCAAGCCATGAGGTCAAAGGATATGTCGGTAGATCTCCGAAACAGGAATGTGTCGAGGCACAGATCTGGGGAAGGATAACAAAAACATTTCTGCAGCATTGAAGGTTCCCAAGAACACAGTGGCCTCCATCATTCTTAAATGGAAGAAGTTTGGAAGCACCAAGACTCTTCCTCTAGCTGGCCGCCTGGCCAAACTTATCAATCGGGAAAGAAGGGCTTTGGTCACGGACATGACCAAGAACCCAATGGCCACTCTGACAGAGCTCCTTCCAAAAGGACAGCCATCTCTGCAGCACTCCACCAGTCAGGCCTTTATGGTAGATTGGTATGTGGTTAATTTCTTTGCTATCAAATGAGGAGAGAAACTTATCACACAAGTCAGAGTTATACTTAAACTAAACCTTTAATCACTTATTAATAAGGGAGCAGGTCAATAAAACACACACATATAAAGTGAATCGATTGAGTGCTCTAAGATAATGATGGCTGGTCGACGATTCACACTCAGATGATTCGTTGAGAGCCCAGAGACAAAAGTTCAATAGCCAGGATACACCCCTTTCAACCTACATGATGAACAACAGATGTATAGAATGGGTCACAAGGTTAAGATTTGTATGAAAGATACCTATAATTCATAGCAGACAGTATCTGCTGTGTCAACAGTTTTCATTGTGTAGAGACCAGTGTCTGGCCTCCAACTCCATACTGGAGCCATGTCTCCCTGGTACGGTATAGAACAGAAACATTAACTCATGCTCTGGAATGCGCTTTAGGTTTTATCACCCAAAAGACATCATAAATCTCCTGTCAGTGTTATCTCCCAGAGGCCCAACCTCAGTAGAACACACACACAATAGTTATAAGAATACTCTATTCTGTTGCATTAAACAACCATTTGATGCAATAAAAGTATTATAACATAATCTTGCAAGTTTCCATCATAGTGGCCAGACAAAAGCCACTCCTCAGTAAAAGGCACATGGTAGCCCGCTTGGAGTTTGCCAAAAGGCACCTAAAGGACTCTCAGACCATGAGAAACAAGATTCTCTAGTCTGATAAAACCAAGCATCACATCTGGAGGAAACCAGGCACCACTCATCACCTGGCTAATACCATCCCTACGGTGAAGCATGGTGGTGGCAGCGTCATACTATGGGGATGTTTTTCAGCGGCAGGGACTAGTCAGGATCAAGGGAAAGATGAACGAAGCAAAGTACAGAGAGATCCTTGCTGACAACCTCCTCCAGAGTGTTCAGGACCTCAGACTGGGGTGACGGTTCACCTTCCAACAGGACAACAACCCTAAGCACACAGCCAAGTCAATGCAGGAATGGCTTTGGGACAAGTCTCTGAATGTCCTTGAGTGGCCCAGCCAGAGCCTGAACGAACATCTCTGGAGAGACCTGAAAATAGCTGGGCAGAGACGCTCCCCATCCAACCTGACAGAGCTTGGGAGAAACTCCCCAAATACAGGTGTGCCAAGCTTGTAGCGTCATACTCAAGGCTGTAATCGCTGCCAAAGGTGTTTCAACAAAGTACAGAGTGAAGGTTCTGAATACTTATGTAAATTTGATATATGTGACATTTAAGGTTTTTATTTGTAATACTTTTGCAAAAATGTCTTCAAACCGGTTTTTGCTTTGTCCTTGTGGGGTATTGTGTGTAGATTGATGAGGGGAAAAAAACATTTCAATCCATTTTAGAATAAGTCTATAACCAAATGTGGAAAAAGGGAATGGCTCTGAATACTTTCCGAATGCACTGTATATACAGTATTTGGTAAAATATGACTTGTAATAATAGTGTTTTGAAGTGAAGAGATGCTGAGATAAATAAGGTATTCATAGTTTGTCAGTCTCTTTTTTGCTCCTGCCAGTTGCTAGTAATTAATTTGGTTTGGTTTATTGCAGAATTCTTATGTTATATTATTTTCTGCTTCTTTATTACAATTTATGTCTCAATCTCAAGACTCCATTGACTTTACATAGGCTATTTCAAAATGGGGTCTGGGATAGATGTTGTCATTTACAAGGCCAGGCAGCGCACGGAAGACCTGGATTCACTCACGTTGACGAGAGAGCTGCTTAATTGGCCAGGGCTCTGTCGCCAATCCAGTCTGCACCTGCGTGGCCTGTCTAGTGGCCAATTGGCCATCCATCCTATCTCTTCCGTCTTCTGTAGTTACTCCTCTTCTCTCTTCCTTTCTTTTTTTGGTCCCTCTCTTCCCTCTTCTCTCTATCTCTCTGTCGCCAGTCTGCACCTGCACTGTCTAGTGGCCATCCATCCTCTCTTCTCTCTTTCCTTTGTCTCCCCTTTCCTCCCTCTCCTCTCTCTTTCTTCTCTCTCTCTGTCTCTCTCTCTTCCCCCCTCCCTTGCTGTGCTGCTGGTAGCTACAGTACAGTCAGAGAAAGCCTCCTAAAGGAACACAACATCAGCACCTGCCTGCTGTCTAGCTAAACAGTCCATAGAGAAACACAACATCAGCACCTGCCTGCTGTCTAGCTAAACAGTCCCTAGAGAAATGGGATCAATCTGCCTGAATTGTAGCAGTTGAAATATTCTGTTTAAAAAGACAGGTGACATCTTGACCTGAGAACTCAATATAGAGGATGGCTCTAAGTGGTTGGTTAGTCATTTTGTCAACTGAGCTTAACAAAACAAATTCTGAATCTTTCTAGATTTCATTCATTGATGTTGTTCTTCTAACATAGTATAGTTTAGGTACAGCAACAGGATAATGGAAATTGTTCAAAGACACATTCATTATTGTTGATGGTTCTCGTCTCAAGAAGAAATATATCCCTTACTATTCCTTTCATGCAAGAATGTCAGTAGTGTTTATCATTTGGCACAAAACAGTGTAATGGATGTCATGTATGTATGAGAATTGCAGTACTGTGGTAGCAGCTGTACATACTGAGGGGAAACAGGAGTCAAGAAGTAATTTAATCCCTTTCCATCGAAAGGTCACGTTTAGTAGGCTGTCAGAGGAAAACACTTGCCTGACATGACATGACATCACATGGAAACACAAAGCATTATTCCATTCTTAAACCTGTCAAATCAATTGCACAACACTATGTATGTCATAAATCATTTCATATAGTGGAGTATTTACATTGTTCTTACACTGATAATGATGAATATTTTTTCACACAATATAATTCAAGCGTTGTCTACTTGTAACAGGAGTTGCCTATTTTATGAAACAGGTTCCAAAACAAATAAATATTAGATTTAGATTCTAGAACATGCAAAACACTTTTTGCTATTCTCTCTGACAAGCTAACACCTTGATGTACAGTATAGCAAAAAAAGTGTTAGTGAACGTCGCTCAGTTTTGCCAAAAGCTAAGCATTATGAAACTGCCCTAGCTGTCTGAAGAAAATCCATTGGGCCAGTCCCAAATGGGATCCTATTCCCTATATAGTACACTACTTTTGACCATGGCCCATAGAACTCTAATAAAATCCCTGTTCTTAATTGGATGTCAACAACATTGGTAAGTGATTGTTGCGAAAACACTTTACACATCTCAGAGGTGGATTACATTGACAGCTCAACAATTTAGTTTATAGTGGCCATACAAAAAGAAACACAAATTGTGGTACGTTTTGGGCTATGTAAGTCAATGGTACTGGACGCCTACCGTGTACTAGTGATGCACGGGTCAGCTGTTTGTTCACCCGCACCCGCCCGCATTTGCTAATAATTCATTCGCAACCGCCCAACTACATGTGATAAAGTGAAAATCTAAGGCCCGCACCCAACCCTAACACGCTAATATAGAAAATGCGCTGTAGAGTCAGATGGCAGGGCGATTTTTATTTTAAATAGGCCTATATTTCTGCTCATAATTTCCGACATTTTGGTAGGCTATTTGTTTGTCAACTTGTCTATAATTAGATACATGCAGCTTTTCTTCTGTTATTAAGCTACTTGTTGCCCTATTAGACTAAATAAACCCTTTTTAGCAGAATGTCATAAATCGATAGAATGAATGGTTCAATCTAGTTGACATCTTAAAGTTTGTTTTCTCTTTCATCTCTGCTTCTCTCGTGCAGCAAAGACCAGGGAGAATTTAAGGAAATTAAAAGCTGTTAAAGCGACCAGTGGTAGAAATTCTATAGCAAGGGAAGAGAGTCTGCAGATTCTTCAAACAAAAACTTTCTTATAAGATTTGCAAAAATGGAGCAGGTAACCATGCACTTCAACAGTGCTGAGTTAAGGCCCAATGAACAGAGTTGTCTCTCAGCTTTTATAGATAAGGACAACCTCTTTTGTCTACGTGGTAGTTAGCAGATGTGCAGAAACAGGCCCTGGGAACAGGGTTCTAAAAAGGAATTTAGCTCGTCTCTGTAGATCAAGATAGGTGATATCGCCACCATTCTGTGTTCTTCACTGCAATTCCCACATAGCTAAATTCCTGCACATCATAAACACAAGCTGTTTAAGGCACAGTCAACTTAGTATATGTAAAATCAGAACAGCCTCAATGCGTCGGGGCATGGACTCTACAAGGTGTCAAGCATTCCACAGGGATGCTGGCCCATGTTGACTCCAATGCTTCCCACAGTTGTGTCAAATTGGCTGGATGACCTTTGGGTGGTGGACCATTCTTGATACACACAGGAAACTGTTAACCGTGAAAAACCCAGACGCATTGCAGTTCTTGACTCACTCAAACCAGTGCGCTTGGCACATACTATCATACCCTGTTCAAAGGCACTTCAATCTTTTGTCTTGCCCATTCACCCTCTGAATGGCACACATACACAATCCATGTCTCAATTGTCTCAAGGCTTTAAAATCCTTCTTTAACCTGTCTGCTTCCCTTCATCTACACTGATTTCAGTGGATTTGTATTTATTTATTTAACTAGGCAAGTCAGTTAAGAACAAATTCTTATTTACAATGACGACCTACTTGTAAAAGCCCCCAGGTGACATCAATAAGGGATCATAGTTTTCACCTGGATTCGCCTGGTCAGTCTGTCAAGGAAAGAGCAGGTGTTCTTAATGTTTTGTACACTCAGTTTATCAGGCTATGTGAGGGGTTCTAGACCTACAGTAAGTGTCCAGATTTCAGGCTACTATTCCATTTCACCTATCTGAACAGTTCAGTTCCCTTGACGTGCCATTTTGAAGTCCCTGTGACTGTCGAATTTGTATAGCGCCTCACAATCATCACACATTATATTGCTGGCTCTGGTATTATCCTCTTTTACCACACAACCAAACATTACACCACTGTTCTAACCCTCCCTTCTCTTTATTTTAAACTCTCCATTTGGCATCTTTTCTCTTATTAAATTAAACTCCGACATTGTCCTTTTTGTCTCAGTGAATAGATGTAAACTTTTTCTGCCCAAGTTCCCTAAAGCATTTGGCAATTGCCATGTATTTGGCACACTATAGATAGGCCTATGAATTGCAGAAGAATTATACATTTATGGATTTTTAATACATTGATTTTCTCTTTATTCAACCTGCCCGCAACCCACCCGCGCTTCATCCACAATATTTCATGACCCTAAACCCGGTTGCCCCCAGATATAACCTTGGGGCCTGCGGGTTATGAGTCAACCGGCGCATCACCACTGTGCAAATCTAAAATTAAAGTGTCAGCTGTAGTTAATGATAAATGTCATCATACGACGCATCCCAAATCGACCATATTCCCTATATAATGGGGATGGATAGGGTATAGGTTGCTATAAAGAGAATGGGATGCTATTTTGGATGCACTCTGGGGCCTAGGCTGTTTTATTGATTCCTGCTTTATATCATTGAGGGAAAACACTTCTATGAAGTCGGTTTAATTTTCTCACTTCCACCCATTTCATTCAGATCTTGACTGAGTAATTGATCTTTGTTTTAGCAACCCAATTTGCAGACTGGCTGAAGGGAGAGAAGGGGTTTGCTTTCGATACGATTAAAAAAGTGATATGTGCAAAGAGATGGGGCCACTTGTAAATCAGGTTAAAATGTTTGTTTTTCCTTTCATTCATTTTTGTTGTTGTTTGTTTAAAGAGCTGGGGTGGAGATGTCAGTGAGCATGATGGGTCTGAGTGTCAGGGAGAACAAGGGAGGAGTGAGATGGAGGGATGACTGGCAGGTGTTGACAGGGAAAGCACTCTCATAGAATATGCATTCTAGAAGATGCACCTAATGAATAGTAGAATAGCCTGTGAGGGACAGCATCAGATTTGTTTTCTCTGGTATTGGTGGATATGAGTGGACACAAGTGTTTCATCTTTACACGGTCACATATCCGGAGAGCCAGCCAGCCGAGCATTCATGTTTTATTGTATAAGACTGGAGGGGAAGAAGAGTGTAGAAGAGAAAACGGTAGTGGTAAATCCTGACTTGAGTCTCTCTCTCCATCACCGGCGGCCCCCTCTCCTCTCACCTGATTTACTTTGCCAGGTCGATGTGATGAATAGACCTGCTTCAAGTCATACAGCCAGTGTTAGTTCAGTTGATTTGATGCACTGTCTCCCTGTGATTTAACAGTCAAACCGGGGCTATGCTAGCTCGGCTGTATCCCATCAGGCCCTACTTTATTAATTATGCCCAGAGGACTGGTTTATGATGTCACCCTGGTCATTACTTATGACAGCATTTAGTCAGGCCCTGTTTGCTGTAATATAAACGTCCTTCCCATGGCCCAACACTAAATCGCCAGTCAAGGCTCCCTGTTGCTACTCTCCCCCTGTCCAGGAAGTTAACACACTGTCCTATCCCCACACGCACCCACACACACACAGCTGGGTCATTTGCATCGGTTCCAGGAAGACGCTACGTTCAATCACGGCCCCCTTGTTCCCTCCCTGCAACCTTGATGAAATTGCTCCGTGATTGATCACGCTGACATTTGGCAGCCGTAATGGCTGTAAATATATACATGGTAGTAAATATCTTCTATATTTCAGGTTCATGGATGGTTGGCATGTCATAGAAGTGTTTTGATCTCGCAATATTGTTATGAATGAATGTACCACAACGGCAGAAAGTCTCCACCGGAGGATCTGCACACTATATACAGTAGATAAAACGTGTCTGTGAGCAAAGCACACAACATATTGGTTCTGTGACAATTTAAGCCTAGTTCCTGCTCTTTTGCCAGATAATATTATCTAGTCACCAATATTATTTATTTATTTATTTGCTCAAATTCTAAATGATCAAGTTATTGTTTAATCATGCGGGATTAAAACCCAAAAGCCTAATAGACTATGTCACAGCTGAGCACCTCGTGGTAAATAAACAACCAACGGAAACAAACATCTTCTAGAGCCTGATGCTGTGGAACATCTGGCTCTGCTGCCAGACATTGTCCAATTAGCCAGACATGGTCCAATTAGCACTGAGGACGTCTGAGCTGTGTACCAAGGTAACTATACATACAGTCTGTCTGTCGCTTGTCCTATGTACCCACTGAATCACTCACACCGAGTTGTTAGAACAGGGGTTCACTTGTAAGGTCAAAACATGACACACAATTGTAGTGTCTGAGCCGATACCAAGATATCACACACACTCTGCTCCATGTAACCTATTCACTGAATAACACACCCCAACATGTAACCTATTCACTGAATAACACACCCCAACATGTAACCTATTCATTGAATAACACACCCCAACATGTAACCTATTCACTGAATAACACACCCCAACATGTAACCTATTCATTGAATAACACACCCCAACATGTAACCTATTCACTGAATAACACACCCCAACATGTAACCTATTCACTGAATAACACACCCCAACATGTAACCTATTCATTGAATAACACACCCCAACATGTAACCTATTCACTGAATAACACACCCCAACATGTAACCTATTCACTGAATAACACACCCCAACATGTAACCTATGCACTGAATAACACACCCCAAAATGTAACCTATTCACTGAATAACACACCCCAACATGTAACCTATTCACTGAATAACACACCCCAACATGTAACCTATTCACTGAATAACACACCCCAACATGTAACCTATTCATTGAATAACACACCCCAACATGTAACCTATTCACTGCATAACACACCCCAACATATAACCTATTCACTGAATAACACACCCCAACATGTAACCTGTGCACTGAATAACACACCCCAACAGTGGGGTTGACCCAAAAGGTGAAAATATGACACACAATTTTAAGAACATTATCACTTCCCGTAAAGAATTTGCACTGAGGGCATCTGAGCTGTGGACCAAGGTAACTCCTGCCGTGGAAATTCTAACAAATTCTAACAAGTGAGAGAGACTTTTCTTCAAACAATCATTTTTATTATTAAGAATTGCAGTAATGAAGCTGGTCGCCCACACACTCTTGAGTGCAGGACCGAGAGCTCAACAATACCGAAAATGCAGAAGTCTTATATAGTAGACCTAAAAATGCTTAGTCATGGATGGTTCCACCCCTCCCCGGTAGATCAAGGCATCATAAACTATTGGGTGTGTGAGATCATATCAAAATAAAATGTTATTGGTCCCATACACATGTTTAGAAAATGTTATTGTGGGTGTAGCGAAATGCTTGTCATAGCGCTCAAACAAGTGATAACGCCAGTTCTGTTACTCCTTTTTCTCAAGCCAGCCTCTGTTCTCTTCATATCGCCACACAGTTATGCCCTTGAAAGATACAAAAAGAACAGGATGGACTGAAGAGCTGTGGTCACTCTCAAAGGCTCTTTGTCTTTGGCTATGTGACCAAGTGTCTCAGAAGCAAAGATTATTATTTATTTAACCTGGCAAGTCAGTTAAGAACAAATTCTTATTTACAATGACGGCCTACCCCGGCCAATTGTGCGCTACTGACAGTCTTACATTTTGTTAGCCTAACATACAACGGAGGACAGTGGGGTTGACTCAAAAGGTCAATACATGACACACAATTTTGAGAACTGGCAAAAAAAAGATTTGCGGTGAGGTATTTTAAAATCATTATAAAAATTTAAAAAATCCAATACATTTTCTGGATGGGGAAAATATTTTCTCTCAGCTGTGTGGCAAAATTTGTCGAATTGCAGGAAATTTGCTTTAAAACTGTAAAAATGTATCTCGGCTCGATATAGAAATGTGTAGAATTTCAGAGAATTGGATTAAAAATTCAAACAATTATCAACACCGTCAAGATGGGGGCCTCTAAAATTCCGCCGCACCAACATGTGCCCCCTTCCACGCCCCTGTTACGCCCACCACCTAAGCCCCCTTTTAGTCCAGAAAAAACTCTGTATAGATGTTCTCATGTTAAAGGTACTTGTCCTATTGGTCATCTGAAGCTGTGGCCAGCCAGCTGGCCTGATAGACCATGGCTGTGTCTGAAATTACACGCTAGCCCCCCATAGGGGGCTCTGATCAAAAGTAGTGCACTATACAGGGAATAGGGTGCCATTGCGGACACAGCCCATGACGAAGGACAATGTACATTTTCAGCCGGAATACTGTCATTAGCAGGCACTCCAGAATCTGTCAACCAAGCAGTCAGTAATCAAGTTGCTCCCCAGAGGGATGGTCAGGGAATTTACCAAAAACAATCTGCCTTTGGAACGATATATTTGCTTTTTAAAGGTAGTAAGGCAGGGATCATTTTTGAATATGATTTGTTTGATTCTGTATACTTTTACATTGAACAAAAATATAAATGCAATATGCTACTATTTCAAAGATTTTACTGAGCTACAGTTCATACAGTATAAGGAAATCAGTCAAATTAAATACATTCATTAGGCTCTAATGTATAGATTTCACATGACTGGGAATACAGATATGCATCTGTTGGTCACAGATACCTTAAAAGAAAGTAGGGGCGTGGATCAGAAAACCAGTCAGTATCTGGTGTGAACACCATTTGCCTCATGCAGTGCGACACATCTCCTTCACATAGAGTTGATCAGGCTGTTGATTGTAGCCTGTGGAATGTGGTCCCACTCCTCTTCAAAGGCTGTGCGAAGTTGCTGGATATTGGCGGGAACTGGAACACGCTGTCGTACACATCAATCCAGACCATCCCAAACAGGCTCAATGGGTGACATGTCTGATGAGTGTGCAAGCCACGGAAGAACATTTTCAGCTTCCAGGAATTGTGTAGAGATCCTTGCGACATGTGTCTGTGCATTATCATGCTGAAACATGAGCACTCACAGTTTGTGCAGAAATTCTTTGGTTGTGCAAACACACAGTTTCATCAGCTGTCTGGGTGGCTGGTCTCAAACGATCCTGCAGGTATGAGCTGGCGTGGTTACACGTGGTCTGTGGTTGTGAGGCCGGTTGGACGTACTGCCAATATCTCTAAAACGATGTTGGAGCTGGATTATGGTAGAGAAATTAACATTCAATTCTCTGGCGACAGCTCTGGTGGACATTCCTGCAATCAATAAATTGCATGCTCACTCAAAACTTGAGACCTCTGTGGCATTGTGTTATGTGATAAAACTGCACATTTTAGAGTGGCCTTTCATTGTCCCCAGCACAAGGTGCCCTTGTGTAATGATTATGCTGTTTAATCAGCTTCTTGATATGCCACACATGTCAGATGGATGGATTATCTTGGCAAAGGAGAAATGCTCACTAACAGGGATGTAAACAAATTTGAGAGAAATAAGCTTTTTGTGCGTATGGGAAAATTATTTTAGCTCAGCTTTACATGTTGTGTTTATTTTTTGTTCAGTGTAAATGCATAACTAAAATGTTTCTATGCATGTTTGTGGTATATATTTAATTTTAGGCCTCCATGTTCAAATGTTAAAGGCCATTCCCTGAAAAGAGCATCAGTGAACCTCCCCAAAATAAAAAGACCATGTGAATTTTGCGTAGACCGAACAGCACAAGTGGAATCTTGGCCCCCAGATTTGAGCTAACTTGGCAATAATGAGTCAGAAAATTGAGCAGCTAGTCAGAGATGGATTGAGCAGCCGCCTGAGGTCCTCAGAGAGAGCCTAATGAAATCTATTACCTGTCGGTGAGGTGTTGCTGCAGCCTGGACCAGAGATTAATGGAGGGCCCAATCCGAATGGGCTTGGTCCCCATTACGTTCCTCCTCTCTCTGACGAACACCAAATTGGGAGCTAGCTCTGTTCTAGCGCCCTGATTTATGTATTGTATTGGTTAACAGTTAGGATGGTTGGCCTGTGTGCAGAAAGTCAGTTGTATTCCCTTGATTTGAACAAGGACAAAAAACTACCTTCACAATTTTTTCTTTAACCTTTCATTTGTGAAAAGGGTTATTTTTCTGTCCTCATGGTGCCTTTGTAACAGGTTTTGGGCGATTGATGTAGATAGGCCTATGATGTGTGTAATCTATTCTACATTATTATCCTACCACTGAGCTCTTTATCAGTTACATTTTATGCCCCAAATTACTACCACTTGTATATTTACTTATTATCATTCAGCAGCCTTGATTACTTAAATGACCAAACTAATTGTTTTACTCCTTGTCTGCTTCCAAAATTCCCTATATAGTGCACTACTTTCGACCAGAGCCATGGGATGCCATTTCAGATGCACCCTTGTCTTTTCCCGAAGTCGAGAATTCTCCCTAAAGGAGAAGTTGACCTAAAATCCAGAATTTCCCAAGTGATTCCATACATTGCAACTAGTTCAGGGGAGTTTGCTCTCTCCCTCTCACTCTCCATGTAGTGTAGAAGTGAGACAGCTGAAAATAAATGGGTCACATGAAGTATCTGGATGCAGGCCCCTCGCATCCCACCAAAAAGTAAGGGCATATACAGTAGTGTCATTTTACATAGCAGGGATTCCCCAAAGAGAGCACATGCTCAGTTGTTACACATTTCCTCACTCAAAACCAATAGTACTTTTGATAAAAATAGCTAATTCGGCCGTACGCTTTCTATAAAACAACGTATTTGTCCACATTTAGAAGATTCCTGAAACAGCCATTCCCTCACAGTGGAGTAGAGAGAGGCCTGCATCCAGTTAATCACGAGTCACGTGACCCATTTTTGCAGCTGTCTCCACTACAGGGAGGGAGAATGCAAACTCCACTGAACTAGTTTCAATGTAAGGAATCACTTAAGAATTTCTGTATTTTAGGTGAACTTCTCCTTTAAGGAATGAACGAACCAATCAATCACCATGGCTTAGGAGCAGACACAGACCAAGGTTTGTAGTTTTTGGAATCGCAGACTGCAGCTTTATATGACCAAACTAATTATGTCGACCTCCCTCATTCACCCCTTTCGCCATTTAGTCCACTACTCTACATTTACTACACTAATAAATCAAGTAAGTCTGAGTCAACTGTAAGGGTAAGTCGCTCTGGAAAAGAGTGTCTGCTAATTGACAAAAATGTAAATGTGAGTCAAGAAATCACTTCTTGTCTTTTCCACAGTTTGGCTCTTTACTGTCATTCTTATTGTCAGTTGGAACATGGTTTCCTCTCCCCTGGGGAATAAAAATAAATAAATTAGATTAACTATTTGAAATTACCCTCTAAATCGTATAAAATTACAATAAAAACATTGAAAATAAGTAATCACTTCTTGTCTTTTCCCCAGCAGATCCCTCTCCTTAAAGAAGGGATGGACATCAACCTGTCTAAGGAGCAGGTGGCCTGTCTATTGGCCAATGCTTTCTTCTGTACCTTCCCCCTACTCAACTCCAGGATGTCAATGCACTCCTACCCCAATGACATCGACTTCTACAGGGGTGTTGAAGCCAGGTTGCCATCTCCCCTCTTTGGTCACAAAGGAGGCACATTGTTGTAAAATTGTTAATTTACTTTGTATAATAATAGTATAATGTATGCCATTTTAGCATTTTATGTACGAGTGGTCCTTGAAATCAAACCCATTATCCTGCCGTTGTAAGCGCCATCCTTTACCAACTGAGCTACAGAAGACCACTAGCTCAGTTGATTTAGTCCTAGTCTTAATAATGTTATTTTATATTTGGCCAATATACCACGGCTAAGGGCTGTATCCAGTACAGCCCTTAGCTGTGCTATATTGGCCATATACCATAAACCCCTGAGGTGCCTTATTGCTATTATAAACTTGTTAAAAATGTCATTAGAACAGTAAAAATAAATGTTTTGTCGTACCCGTGGAATACGGTCTCATATACCAGGGCTTTCAGACAGTCAGCATTCTGGGCTCAAACATTAGGGTATTAAAAGGTTTATCTATGAACATAATCTATTGAAATCAAAGAGGCAATGGCCAATAGAATATATCTTACAAGTCATTGAAGTGAATATTCACAGTTCTGAGAACAGATGTTGACATCTGGAGGTGCACTCACTGCAGTTATAAAAAGCAAGTGCAGATAGATATAGATGTCTGAAACTAGTCTCATTTCCATGAGGGGGCACTAGCCTACTGCCTTTGCTTTCCACACTAATCACTTTGTCATCTGTAACCTTCTCTCTGAGTAGTTATTCAGCATATCTCTTAATATTAGTCTGAAAAGAGACCAATTTAAAAGTTTCAGTAACCTTAACAAATTGTTATGTATATATAGTATTTTAGGGGGTAGTTTTTGATGGAGAAAACTGTAGGACTAGTACTAGGTTTAATCTGTAGTCCAGGACTGGGTTTAGGCTTAATCTGTAGTCCAGGACTAGGTTTAGGCTTAATCTGTAGTCCAGGACTAATTTAAGGCAACCGGTAAACTTCCCCAATGTGTACTGCTTTCATGTCAAACCCCACATGATCAGTGCATTGGGGTCAGGTGCACTTAAACATTGAAAACTGTGCCTTCAGAAAGTATTCACACTCTTGACTTTTTCCACATTTTGTTGTTACAAGGTGGGATTAAAATGGATTTAATTGTAATTTAATTGTCTTTTTGATCAACAATCTACACAGTTCTAACATTTGTAAAAAATAAAAAATAAAAATAAAAATACAGTGCATTCGGAACGTATTCAGACCCCTTGACTTTTTCCACATTTGGTTACACTACAGCCTTATTCTAAAATTGATTAAATATTTTTTCCCCTCATCAATATACACACAATACCCCATAATGACGAAGCAAAAACAGGTTTTTAGAAATTTTAGCGAATTTCTAAAACTTGTAAAACTGAACTATTACATTTGCATAGGTATTCAGACCCTTTACTTAGTACTTTGTTGAAGCACCTTTGGAAGCGATTACAGCCTCGAGTCTTCTTGGATATGACGCTACAGGTTTGGCACATCTGTATTTGGGGAGTTTCTCTCATTCTTCTCTGCAGATCCTCTCAAGCTCTGTCAGGTTGGATGGGGTATTTGGTATTTTATTGGGATCCTCATTAACTGTTGCAAAAGCAGCAGCTACTCTTCCTGGGGTCCACACAAAACATGAAACATAACATAATACAGAACATTAATAGACAAGAAAAGCTCAAGGACAGACAAACATTTTTAATAATTAAGCCGCATGTAGCCTACATATCAATACACACAAACTATCTAGGTCAAATAGGGGAGAGGCATTGTGCCATGAGGTGTTGCTTGATCTGTTTTTTGAAACCAGGTTTGCTGTTTATTTGAGCAATATGAGATGGAACGGAGTTCAGTACAATAATGGGTCTATATAATACTGTACGCTTTCTTGAATTGGTTCCGGAATTGGGACGTGTGAAAAGACCCCTAGTGGCATGTCTGATGGGGTAAGTGTGTGTGTCAGAGCTGTGTGTAAATTGACTATGCAAACAATTTGTGATTTTCAACACATTAATGTTTCTTATAAAAATAAGAAGTGATGCAGTCAGTCTCTGCTCAACTCTTAGCCAAGAGAAACTGGCATGCGTAGTATTTATATCAGCCCTCTGATTACAATGAAGAGCAAGATGTGCCGCTTGGTTCTGGGCCAACTGCAGCTTAACTAGGTCTTTCCTTGCAACACTGGACCACACGACTGGACAATAATCAAGATTAGACTAAACTAGAGCCTGCAGAACTTGCTTTTTGGAGTGTGGTGTCAAAAAAGCAGAGCATCTCTTTATTACGGACAGACCTCTCCCCATCTTTACAAACATTGAATCTACAGTATATGTTATAACCATGACAGTTTACAATCTAAGGTAACGCCAAGTCATTTAGTCTCCTCAACTTGTTCAACAACCACACCATTTATTACCATATTCAGTTGAGGACCAGTTTATTACTGGCCACCCATTCCAAAACAGACTGCAACTCTTTGTTAAGGGTTTCAGTGACTTCATTAGCTGTGGTTGCTGATGCGTATAAGGTTGAATCATCAGCATACATGGACACACATGCTTTGTTTAATGCCAGTGGCAGGTCTTTGGTAAAAATAGAAAAGAGTAGAGGGCCTAGAGAGCTGCCCTGCGGTACACTTACATTAAAGACAACCCTTCGAGTTCTATTAGATAGATAGCTCTGACTCCACGATATGGCAAAGGTTGAAAAGCCATAACACATGTTTTTTCAATAACAGGTTATGGTCAATAATATCAAAGGCTGCAGTGAAATCTAACAGTACAGCTCCCACAATCTTCTTATTATCAATTTCTTTCAACCAATCATCAGGTATTTGTGTCAGTGCAGTACATGTTTAGTGCAGTACATGTTTCTCTATAAGCGTGCTGACAGTCTGTTGTTAATTTGTTCATAGAGAAATAGCATTGTATTTGGTCAAACACCATTTTTCCAACAGTTTGCTAAGAGCTGGCAGCAAGCTTATAGGTCTGCTGTTAGAACCAGTAAAGGCCGCTTTACCACTCTTGGGTAGCGGAATTACTTTGGCTTCCCTCCAGGCCTCAGATTAAACATATGACAGATAGGAGTGAATATAGAGTCAGCTACCATCCTCAGTAGCTTTCTATCCAAGTTGTCAATGCCAAGAGGTTTGTCATCATTGATTCATAACAATAATTTTCCACCTCTCCCTCACTAACTTTACAAAATTCAAACTTGCAATACATTTCTTGAATTATTTGTTTTTTATGCATGAATATGATTGCTCACTGTTCGTTATTGGCATTTCCTGTCTAAGTTTGTCCACTTTGCCAATGAAGTAATCATTAAAATAATTGCCGACATCAAGTGGTTTTGTGATGAATGAGCCATCTGATTCATTGAAAGATAGAGTTGAATTTGTCTTTCTGCCCATAATTTCATTTAATGTACTCCAAAGGCATCATAATACAGTTTCTTCTTCTTTTTGTTGAGTTTAGTCACATAATTTCTCAATTTGCTGTAAGCCACCCAGTCAGATGTGCAGCCAGACTTATTAGCCACTCATTTTGCTCCATCTCTTTCAACCATACAGTTTTTCAATTCCTCATCAATCCATGGAGCCTTAACAGTTCTATTGGGAGTGTCGCTACACAGCTATTTTCAGGTCTCTCCAGGGATGATCGATCGGGTTCAAGTCCGGGCTCTGGCTGGGCCACTCAAGGACATTCAAAGACTTGTCCTGAAGCCACTCCTGTGTTGTCTTGGCTGTGTGCTTAGGGTCATTGTCCTGTTGGAAGGTGAACCGTCGCCCCAGTCTGAGGTCCTAAGCACTCTGGAGCATGTTTTCATTAAACTCTCTTGGGTAGGGGGCAGTATTTTCACGTCCGGATGAAAAGCGTGCCCAAAGTAAACTGCCTGTTACTCAGGCCCAGAAGCTAGGATATGGAAATAATTGGTAGATTTAGATAGAAAACACTCTAAAGTTTCTGAAACTGTTAAAATAATGGCTGTGAGTATAACAGAACTGATATGGCAGGCGAAACCCAGAGGAAAAACCTACCATCAGCCTACCACTGTTTCCAATGGCTTTCATGTTTATTATGAGGCGAAAGTCCTCCCAGATTGCAGTTCCCAGGGCTTCCACTAGATGTCAACAGTCTTTCGAAAGAGTTTCAGACTGGTTTTTGGAAAAATGAGCTAGAAGTTGTAGTTTTTCTAATTGGCTCCCATTTTGGATGTAGTGTTTCCATGCGCGTGGATGAAAGCACGTTCTTTGTTATTTAACTCCGGTAATGAACATACTATTCTCCATCTCCAGCTAAACTGAGTTTTTATGGATATAAAGAAGGACTTTATTGAACAAAAGGACAATTTTTTATGTAACTGGGACCTTTTGGAGTGCCAACAGAAGATCTTCAATTGTAAGGCATTTATTATATCGCTATTTCTGACTTTCGTGTTGCACCTGCCTGGTTGAAAAAATGTTTTATGCTTTTGTATGCGGGGCACTGTCCTCAGATAATCGCATGGTGTGCTTTCGCCGTAAAGCCTTTTTGAAATCTGACACAGTGGCTGGATTAACAAGAAGTTAAGCTTTATTTTGATGTATAATACTTGTATTTTCATGAATGTTAAATATTTATATTTCTGTCATTTGATTTTCGCTACCGTCCCACCTGCCCATAAGAAGTTAAAGATCATTCTGTACTTTGCTCTGTTCATCTTTCCCTCGATCCTGACTAGTCTCCCAGTCACTGCCACTTGAAAAACATCCCAAACAGCATAATGCTGCCACCACCATGCTTCACCGTACGGATGTTGCCAGGTTTCCTCCAGATGTGACGCTTGGCATTCAGGCTATAGAGTTCAGTCTTGGTTTCATCAGACCAGAGAACCTTGTTTCTCATGGTCTGAGAGTCCTTTAGGTGCCTTATGGCAAACTCCAATCGGGCTGTCATGTGCCTTTTACTGAGGAGTGGTTCCTTCTGGCCAATCTACCATAAAAGCCTGATTGGTGGAGTGCTGCAGAGATGGCTGTCCTTTTGGAAGGTTCTCCCATCTCCACAGAGGAGCTCTGGAGCTATGTCAGAGTGACCATCGGGTTCTTGGTCACTTCCCTGACCAAGGCCCTTCTTCCCTGATTGCTCAGTTTGACCGGACTGTAGTCTTGGTGGTTCCAAAATTCTTCCATTTAAGAATGATGGAGGCCACTGTGTTTTTGGGGACCTTCAATGCTGCCGAAATGTTTTGGTACCCTTCTCCAGATCTGTTCCTCGACACAATCCTGTCTCGGAGCTCTGTGGACAATTCCTTCGACCTCATGGCTTGGTTTTTGCTCTGACATGCACTGTCAACTGTGGGACCTTAAATAGACAGGTGAATACTTATGTAAATATTTCTAAAAACCTGATTTCGCTTTGTTATTATGGGGTATTGTGTGTAGATTGCTGAGGATACTTTTTTTTTTTTTGAATAAGGCTGTAACGTAACAAGATGTGGAAAAACTCAAGGGGTCTGAATACTTTCCAAAGGCACTGTATATGAAAAATAAAATACGAATATATCTTGATTCGATTTTATGACAAAACTGTAACTAGGCCTCTCAGGAACATTCAATGCCGTCTTGGTAAGCAACTCCAGGGAATATTTTGCCTTGTGTTTAAGGTTATTGTCCTGCTGAAATGTTAATTTGTCTTCCATTGTCTGTTGGAAAGCAGACTGAACCAAGTTTTACTTTAGGATTTTGCCTGTGCTTAGCTATATTCTGTTTTTTTTAATCCTAAAAATCTCCCTGACAAGCATACCCATAACATGATGCAGCCACCATCATGCTTGAAAATATGAAATAGTACTCAGTGATGTGTGTTGGATTTGCCCCAAACATAATGCATTGTGTTCAGGACATTGCTAATTTCTTAGCCACATTTTTTTAGTTTTACTTTAGTGCCTTATTGCAAACAGGATGTATGTTTTGCAATCTTTTTTTATTTTTATACAGATTTCCTTCTTTTCACTCTGTCATTTAGGTTAGTTTTGTGTACAAACTACAATGTTGTTGATCCATCCTCATTTTTCCTATCGCAGCCGTTAAACTCTAACTGTTATAAAGTCTCCAACGGCCTCATGGTGAAATCCATGAGTGGTTTCCTTCCTCTCTGGCAATTGAGTTAAGAAGGACCCTTGTATCTACGCAGTGACTGGGTGTATTCATACACCATCTAAAGTGTAATTAATAACTTCACCATGCTCAAAGGGATATTCAATGTCTGCTCTTTAAAAATTGTACCCTTCTACCAATAGGTTCCCCATTGGAAAACCGCCCTGGTTTTTGTGGTTGAATCTGTTTGAAATTCACTGCTCAACTGAGGGACCTTACAGATAATTGTATGTCTGGGGTACAGAGATGAGGTAGTCATTCATGTTAAACACTATTATTGCACACATAGTCAGTCCACGCAACTTATTATATGACTTGTTAAGCACATTTCTACTCCTGAACTTATTTAGGCTTGTCTTAAAGGTGTTGAATACTTGACTCAATACATTTAATCTTTTCATTTTAATTAATTATTAAACATTTCAAAAAACATAATTCCACTTGGACATTATGTGGTACTGTGTTTAAGCTAGTGACACAAAGTCTCAATTTAATACATTTTGAACTCAGAGTGTAACAACAACAAAATGTGGAAAAAGTCAAGGGGTGTGAATAGTTTTTGAAGGCACTGTATATGGAGCCAAATCATCTGATATGGATCAGGTTAGCTTCCCCAATTACACAGACAGCGCTGGCATGTCTTTTATCTACAGCACTACAACAAATGGACATAGAACAGTTCAGCATAAATGCAATTGAGCACATGTTTTAAGAGCCACCGTACTGGCGTGTCGTTATTTCATTTCCTTATTACATTTACAATATTGTGCAGACCTTTATGATTACATTTTACTTATATCAACATTGCATGGCTGTTATTTAATGTGTTTTCAGGGCAAAAGTGAATGAGAGAGGGATATTATCTCTAGACGTAACTATTTCTCTGTCAGGTCAGTGCTACCATGCTACAGAAGTATTTTCATCACAGGATCAACATGTGAATCATACAGCAGGTCACAGTAATGTTGACCTCTACCCACTATTAACCCCAGAGATGAGCATATGAACCAACTGGTTCACAGCAGAGGGGTATACTACAAAGCAGGATCAATGAATTAGCCAGCTAACTTGCCTAAATGTTCTGAATTAACTTTTTATTTTTTAGAAAGATAAGCTTGAAATGGGCTTGATCTAATTAACTCAACAACCAACAACACATCAGTTCTTCAAGAACCAGAAAATCAATAGCTTTTTTGGGTTGTTTATTCAAGTTAGCTGACCAACTCATTGAACCTGCGTTGTAGTATACCGCTCTGGTCTGGTTCAGAGGTCAAAGGGTCCTCCCGCATCACATACCTGTATTATTCCTTTGTTTGTAACATTTCATATCGACATGTTCTGACCATAACTGCTATGGTCATGCAATGCTCATTCTTGGTCATTCAAGTGTACAGTCCACATAATATTGAATGAACTATGAGAATCCATAGCTTTAAAACTTGTGTAGGAATGACCACTATCAGTTGAAAATGTCAATTATCATTTCCAATTTCTTATGTATGCATGTTTATATTGTTGCGGTATGTTTCAAATCCAAATTCTCCATGTGGGATTAATAAAGTTGATAACCCCACCAAGGTTTGTCCCTTGGAGAAGATTCGATAGCACCAACAGAATTGTTGTTGCTGTGGTGGTGCGGTTTTACTCTAATGGAGGAGCTTAACTTCTAACATCGACTTTATAGGATTAATGTAATGTAATGTAATACTAGCCTATCTCAGTAACTCCTTAACCGAGCCTGGAGCTGCAGTCCTGCTCTTGCTTCTCTGTAGCCGTCTCTGTCTGCCCCTCAAATGGCACCCCATACTCTTTATAGTCCCTATGGGCCCTGGTCAAAAGTAGTGCACTATATAGGGAATAAGAAGCCACTTCGGACGTGTGATTATCCAAATGGAGGAGGAGATGAGATTAACATCGACTGCGATGGCTCTCTGATAATAGAAGATGGAAAGGAGGAGGAGGAGGTCAGTGACTGTTTGCTGACTAAGACTGTAACAGCCCCTTACTGACTATCAGTGACTGTTTGCTGACTGTAAGACTAGCGTCTACTTACTGACTAACCATTTAATTCAGCCGGTTGGATAAGGTTTTCTTGAAAGAAAACAAAACTAGGAAGTCCTAAACATTTGGAACTGATCTGCAACCCTGCTGATGATGAAAGACGTACAGTGGGGCAAAAAAGTATTTAGTCAGCCACCAATTGTGCAAGTTCTCCCACTTAAATACCAGCAAAATACCAGCAACAGTGTATGAAAACCTTGTGAAGACTTACAGAAAACGTTTGACCTCTGTCATTGCCAACAAAGGGTATATAACAAAGTATTGAGATAAACTTTTGTTATTGACCAAATACTTATTTTCCACCATAATTTGCAAATAAATTCATTAAAAATCCTACAATGTGATTTTCTGGATTTTTTTTCTCTCATTTTGTCTGTCATAGTTGAAGTGTACCTATGATGAAAATTACAGGCCTCTCTCATCTTTTTAAGTGGGAGAACTTGCACAATTGGTGGCTGACTAAATACTTTTTTGCCCCACTGTATATGGTGATGGATGAGCATGGCGGTAAAGTTGATTTGAGAAGGACTGTAACTGTACAGCAGTAGGAGAAACCCTGTATGTCTGAGCTGAGTCGGTCACTCTAGTGGCGATTCGACACAAGCTAAGGCTGATTAACCTTGGCTGAGTTGCCTGGGGGAGGGAGAGGGTAGCCCCCCTGCGAGAGGGATCCTATTAAATTACTAGAGGGGCTACGCTGTCATAAACCATCAAAGTTCTAGAATGGTAAGAAAATGGCAGCCATTGTGGTCAGATTGAATTCCAAACCAGTCTAATTGGAATGAATGTCAGTAGAGGCATACTGTAGGTGATGCATTTCCTGCTTTTACTGATCCAGAAAAATGTAAGTAATTCACATGAGATATCAGAAATTGTGTAATATACTTTTTGTTAAACTAAGTCATATAATAATAAAGGCAGTTTATACAGGTTTTATTCTCAATTTCTTTATAAATAGCCTCTAAAATGTATATGTTTCTCAATGTTTGTTTTCTTGGATAGCTGTGAATGTTGTAATATGATACAATAACAGTACTTGTTGTATTTACAACTTTTCATGTCCCATAGTAGAATTTTAATGACTAATTCTATGGGGGAAACACCCAAGGACCTTCACCCAGGCTACACCACAATAGCACTGATTGTTGCATGCTTGTAAATGGCTGAGGCCAGTGATCATTCTAGTGACACTTGGACACATCTACCATTGAAATCCTTGGGTGGGCATATTTCCCAAAGCTTTAATTTGAAGGAAAAAACATATCGAAATAAATTTCCGGGATGGAAAAAACACTTTCAGTGTAAACCTAAATGACTAAAACCAGATATAGTATCTAGAAAAGATAATGGACCTATATATATATTTATATATATCTTTGAGAACTAACAATCAACAAAATTAAAGCTAGACAGCCAAGGAGAATAAACAATGGATTTAGCAGTTATGTAAATGTGAAAAAATTAATGAAATTAGCTTTTAAACTGCAACATTTTCTCTCCACTCCATTGCAAAATGTGTAGAATTGCAGGAAAGTAGATTTAAACTGCAAAAAATTCTCATCACTAAGATGTTTTCTCAAATTGAGTTGCATAGACGGGCAAACAGTGCCCATTGTCATGCACCCTGCCACGCCCACCACATAAGCCCCTTTTTGATCCAGAGGAAACCCTGCACTAGCTAAGGTCTGATTAACCTTGGCTGTATAACAGTTCAGGTAAGACCCAAGTAACAATGTTTATTACAGCAACAGGGGCAGGCAAACGACAGGTCAAGGCAGGCAGGGGTCGATAATCCAGAGTAGTGAGGCAAAGGTACAGGACGGCAGGCAGGCTCAGGGTCAGGTCAGGCAGAGGTCGGTAATCCAGAGAAGGGGCAATGGTACAGGACGGGCAGGCAGGCTCAGGGTCAGGGGCAGACAGAGAGGTCAGGCAGGCGAGCTCAGAGATAGGACAGGAAAGTGTCAAAACCAGGAGGGCGAGAAAAAGAGAGACTGGGGAAAAGCAGGAGCTGAGAAAAATCCTGGTTGACTTGACAAACAAGATGAACTGGCAACAGACTAACAGAGAACACAGGTATAAATACACAGGGGATAATGGGGAAGATGGGCGACACCTGGAGAGGGGTGGAGACAATCACAAGGACAGGTGAAACAGATCAGGGCCTGACAGGCTGGACGTTCCTGAGAGAAGTTAGGGGGCAGGGAAAACTCCTAAAGGACCACCCAAGGACCCCCCGCCAACACCGCTTACTGATGATGTTGTGTCCAGGAGGAGAGCATCGTTAGTAGATCTCAATGATTGGTCATTCAGAAGAGTGCTGTTTTGGCAGCACCCTCGGCCTCCGCTTTAGGGTGATAAAATAAAACAGAAGCATTATTTTATACCCTCCTCAGCAAGCTATCATTTAAAACTCACTGAATATAAATGTATCTGTGATTCATGAATTTAATTTGTAGTCTATTGCGGTCCCATTTTAAAAAGCTTTTAGTTGTTTGTTTTAAGTTTTTCCAAGCCAGCATTTTCTCTCTGTAAAGTAGATTTGGTTATGTTCTGTTGTAAGTTTCTCTACACAAATCAGAGAGTTCTAGTCAAATGGAAACCATCTGCAATCTGCAACACTTGTTACACGTTACATCACATCTCTACATGAAAATCTTTTGATGGATTGTTATTTTACGTTATATAATTGTTATCTTAATTTCCCTGTTCCCAAAAGACCATATTCTTATTGGTGTTCTAGAACTAAAAGCCTGCTCTTACCAACCATTGGCTGTCAAAGAAAGGTTGTCCTGTGGGCAACATGGCTAACATGACGCAAGATTGTTTCTAGTGGCTACAATGACAGCAAAGAAAAATGAAAGCCAGGGATCGGTTTAAATGAATGAGTTTCTCTGGGCCTGTGGGGGCTCTCAGCCTCGCATTAAGCCTTGTCATTATTTAATTTTGCTCTCATGAAATTCCTCTCCCTCTGATTGATTGAAATGGCATGCCGGTGAAGGGCAACGCAGGACACACACACAGAGGAGTTCAATAGACTTGGTCGTTGGTAGCGAGATGGTGATGACCTTAATGCTAGGTTAGAAGGAAGACATTCAGTTCAAATAGCCCCACTACTGCACCTCCACAGGCAGGCAGCTTTTGTTCCGGGCCAGGGGAGATGACATTTAGCCTCCTGAGGTCCCTGCTCCTTTTAAAAGGGACATGGGGCCTTGTTAATGTAGCCCAGGGGTTGCTGAGAGTTGGAAGGGGGCCATGGTTTTTTCTCTCTCTTTCTCTTTCATCCTTTTCCTTTTTGTGTGAGTGCTGTGGAGTGGAGTGGAGTGACACAAGTGTGACTTTGTGATGGGACTGAGGCCTGGGGCCGTCTGCCGTTGTTGTAACGATGTAAGAAGGACTTTCTACATAACCGTCCCGGACCTGCTGCAGTGAGTGAAAGATGATTCTAATTCAAATCAAAAGTTAAAGCTTGACTGAACTCACATGGATGGACAAAGTGGAGGCCTTGTGCCTGTGCGCTCTCTCTCTCTTTCTGTTGCTTAGTGTTTCTGTTGCTCTTTCTCTCAACTCTCGCGCTCTTTCTCTCCTCTCTCTCTCTCTCTTTTTGTCTCTCTCTTCAGTGCTGGTGACACTGGGTGTCGTCTCTTCCAGTTATTTTTTATTTTAGTTATGAAATCAAAGAAGTGGCTGTTGATATTAATGGCTGTGATGTCGTGTCCCCAGAATCACTTGGAAAAGAGAAGCACTGTCTATAAAGCGTTATAAAGTGTTATGCAATGTACACTGATAAGAGATTGAACAGGATCTTAAGCACTTACAAATTTGTAACATATACAAATTGCAGGATGTTATAAAAAATAAGAATTGGGGGATGTAAAATATCATACAAAATGGATGACGTTTTACACAATTGTGCACAATTTCCGGGGACCCGTTTTGGCTCGTGAGCACTACTTTCAAATCTACTGGCTGAAATGATACAGAACGTTTTTAATTACACTGTTAGAAACAAGTAAACTAGATTTTAAGTGTATTTAATCAGCCTTTGAAAGACTCACTTTGAGACTTAACATTTACTCTTACTTTCAGGCTGTTTGAGGGGTCCTCCCCAAAGAAGATGGAGAAACTTAAAACACTTTGTGCTATTTTAGAAGTGTAACCTAGCAAGGTAAGGTTTTGTATTATTAAATCAATGTTATGTCAATTATTTTATATTGGTTTCAAACCAAAAGCATTGATGATTGATATATCTTTTTGGTTTGTTTTATCTTTCAGGACATACTGGACTGAAAGATAAACTTTGGATCATCCTCCAAATTGGAAAAAGTAATGCACTTCATGAGAAATTATTGCCTATCCATTCTATCCAATAATTATATGCATTTTATCCAAATAGGAACAAGGGAAAATGTTTCACTGAATGGTGATTGAGCTAAAAAGGCCATTCATTTAGCTGTATTCCAGTACCGACTCGGCTCACAAAGCTCCACATAACATGTAGGAACCAGACGATGGGTACAGCATGCTACAGATAAGATGTATGGAAGAGTTGACCGCTCCATATGAGTATGTATATGGGCTACGTCCCAAATTACACCCTATTCCCTTTAAAGTGTACTACTGTGTGTATGCGTGCTGGTGTTCATTCGTTCGTGTGTGTGTGTGTGTGTGTGCGCGTGTGTCAGAGTATGTGTGTGCTGGGACTGGGGTCGAGGCCCTGCTCTCCCTCTGCTCTCTACCCCGACCGTTCTACTCTCTCCCTGTCAGGACGGCCCCCTCTCCCTTTCACCTTTTGTTTGTCTGCGGAGGCTGTGCCACGGGCTGACAGCTGATGGGTGCACATGACCAGATCCAGTTGGGCCGGGGAACCCTGCCTGCCGTCGGAGTGACTGAGCCTCTGGTGAGGAGGGGCTCTCTGACAGCCTGTCAAAGACAGACAGCAGCAGACTTGGAGACTATGTATGTGTGTGCGTGCGTGCGTGCGTGTGTGCGTGCGTGCATGCAGCATCCTGGGCCCCCCCTACTGTCCCAGAGTTGAGTGACCAGTTCAGTGAGATCATATGCCAAACAGACAGACAGACTGTCAGACAGACTGCCAGTCACTGCCTGAGTCCAGTGTGAAAGGGTGAGAGTGGGTGAGACAGACAGGGTTGGCCCTGCCTGGCCTGGGTTGTCTGAGGGCCAGTGAGCCAAAACTGACAGTCCTGAAAATTGTGGATTATATGGTTTTCTACGCAGCAAAACAATCTGTATTCCTGTCTATATCAAGCCTTGAAGAACCTTGGTTGTTGTTTTGTTGTGAAATGGTAAACAATTGAAATAAACAGACCTAGTGCTGTAAATTGGCAGCTTCATTATGCCTGTTATAGAACTTAGTTCATTTGCAGAGAAAAAGGATAACTTCAATTTACAAAATAAAAGGAGGACGTCATACATAGATTGTCAAGAGGCACTCTCCTCAATTTGGCAGCAGCGAATCGGGACTGTACTGGGCTATTATTGTCCCAAATGGCACCCTATTTCTTGTGTAGTGCACTACTTTTGACCAGTGGACTATATAGAGAATAGGGTGCCATTTGGGACACAGATTGTGAGTGACTGGGGTGCGGAGAGCAGGACAGCAGTACTGCTCTGTTCTGTTGTGATGTTGGCTGTCTCCTGAGCTGGCATGGACAGCTCCTAACTAAGTGCTGCTCCCAGGGAGAAGTCATTTTGGCACGAGGGGACAGATGTCTAAACAGCCACCCTCCCTCCAGCACACTGGGCCACTACCATCCCAATCAGCCTGAGAGAACATAAATATCCTGTCAGAATGAGGGGGTGGGGAGGGGGAGGGACGAGGTTTTGTTTATTTTTTCCTCTACACAATATCAATCATATCTGAAAGACCAAAGATAACTTTGTTTGGCATTTTAATTGATTCACTTTTTTTTTTTTTCTCTCTGTCATTAGTGCCAACTGCTCACGAATTGAAATCTCATATTTGCATAGTAGACAGACAGCACACTCTGCTCTAGACTCTGCTCTGCTGCTCTGGTCTCTGCTCTGGACTCCGCTCTGGTCTCTGCTCTGGTGCTCTTGTCTCTGCTCTGGTCTCTGCTCTGTTCTCTGCTCTGGTCTCTGATCTGGTCTCTGCTCTGCTCTGCTGCTCTGCTCTGGTCTGTTATCTACTCTGGTCTCTGCTCTGGTCTCTGCTCTGGTCTTTGTTCTGGTCTTTGCTCTGGTCTCTGCTCTGGTCTCATCTCTGGCCTGGTCAATGCTCTGGTCTTTGCTCTGGTCTCGTCTCTGGTCTCTGATCTGGTCTCTGCTCTGGTCTCTGCTCTGCTCTGGTCTCTTTGCATCCTCTTTACCTCAGATGTTGATACTGCACTCAGCTGTCCTCATCATGTGGGCACTGCCTCTCTCTTTCTCTCTGTCTCTGTCTCAGTCTCTTTCTCTCTCTGTGTCTCCCTCTTTCTCTGTGTCTCTCCATTTCTCTCTCTGTGTCGCTCTCTCTCACTCTCTCTCATTCTCTCTCTCTCTGCCAGGTGGACTTTGGCAACCTGTTTGTGGGCGGAGGGGTCACGGGTTCAGGAAGAGATTTGCTTCCTGATCAACCCAGAAGTCATCGTCTCCCGCCTCTTCACTGAAGCCCTGGAGCACAACGAGTGTCTCATTATCACAGGTCAGTCATTACACTAGATACAATTATCACTGGGCTAACCTAGTTACCCTACTACAGTACACTAGAACCACCACTACCCTTACAACGGCCCAGAACTCACCGACTCTCGCCTCTTCACTGAAGCCCTGGAGCACATGACAGATCTGACAGCCCCTAAAACCAATCACCACTACTGTCTACTCTAGTACAACAATACACCGCTGGGCTTTCTGGGGATTTTCATGAAATGTAATCCACAGCAGGGTCCTTTGGAGGACAGATTGTTGACATATCCACTGAGTATACCAAACATTAGGAACACTTTCCTGATATTTAGATACACATCCCCCCTTTTGCCCTCTGAACAGCCTCAATTCGTCGGCGCATGAACTCTACAAGGTGTCGAAAATGTTCCACAGGGATGTTGGCCCATGTTGACTCCAATGCTTCCCACAGTTGTCATGTTGGCTGGATGTCCTTTGGGTGGTGGGCCATTATTGATACACATGGGAAACTGTTGAGCGTGAAAAACCCAGCAGCGTTGCCAGTTCTTGTCAGAAACCGGTGTGCCTGGCACTTATTCCGTACAAAGGCACTTAAATGTTTTTGTCTAGCCCATTCACCCTCTGAATGGCCCACATACACAATCCATGTCTCAATTGTCTCAAGGCTTTAAAATCCTTCTTTAACCTGTCTCCTCCCCTTCATCTACGCTGATTGAAGTGGATTTAACAGGTGACATCAATTAGGGGTCATAGCTTTCACCTGGATTCACCTGGTCAGTATATGTCATGGAAAGAGGTGTTCTTAATGTTTTGTACACTGTGTATTTTACAATATTTTGGTAATTGGTCCCAAAATGTTTTGCTTGTAACTTTCAAAATACAGAAATCATCCCTGTATGATACATTTTGCATCATATGTTGCACAATGCATCATACAAGGATGATTTCTGTATTTTGAAAGTTACATATCTTGAAAACCTGATTTGCTAACTTCAGTATCGTGAAGTCATTAATTACACTTTGAATGGTGTATGAATAAACCCATTCACTACAAAGATACCGGCGTCCTTCCTAGCTCAGTTGCCGGAGAGGAAGGAAACCGCTAGGGATTTCACCATGAGGCCAATGGGGACTTTAAAAGAGTTATAGAGTCTAATGGCTGTGATAGGAGAAAACTGAGGATGGATCAACAACATTGAAGTTACTCCACAATACTAACCTAAATGACAGAGTGAAAAGAAGGAATCCTGTACAGAATAAAAATATTCCAAAACATGCATCCTGTTTGCATTAAGGCACTTAAGTAAAACTGCAAAAAATGTGGCAAAGAAATTAACTATGTCCTGAATACAAAGTGTTATGTTTGAGGCAAATATAAGGAGTTTTTTGGGGGATGAAAAGAAACGGAATAGAGCTAAGCACAGGTAAAATACTAAAGGAACACCTGGTTTAGTTTACTTTCCAACAGACACTGGGAGACAAATTTACATTTCAGCAGGATAGTAACCTAAAACACAAGGCCAAATATACACTGGAGTATACCAAGAAGACATTTAATATTCCTGAGCGGCCTAGTTACAGCTTTGACTTAAATCGGCTTGAATGTCTACGGCAAGATTTGAAAATGGCCGTCTAGCAATGATCAACAACCAACTTGACAGAGCTTGAAGAACTTTTTAAAATAATAATGTGCAAATATTGTACAATCCAAGACTGGGTAAGTCTTAGAGACTTACCCAGAAAGACTCACATCTGTTGCTGCCAAAGATGATGCTAACATGTATTGACTCAGGGGTGTGAATACTTAAGTAATGAAGATATTTATGTATTGCGCAAACATTTCCAAAAACATGTTTTCACTTTGTCATTATTTCGTATTGTTTGTAGATGGGTGAGCAAAAAATGTATTTAATCCATTTTGAATTTGGGCTGTCACATAACAACATTTGAAATAAGTCAAGGGGTATGAATACATTTCATTCGGAAAGTATTCAGACCCCTTGACTTTTTCCACATTTTGGTTACATTACAGCCTTATTCTAAAATTGATTAAATAGTTGTTGTTTTTTCATCACTCTACACACAGTACCCCATAATGACAAAAGCAAAAACAGGTTTTTAGTTTTAATTTATTGAAAATAAAAAGTGTAATATATCACATTTGCATAAGTATTCAGACCCTTTACTCAGTACTTTGTTGAAGCACCTTTGGCAGCGATTACAGCCTCGAGTCTTCTTGGGTATGACACTACATGCTTGGCACACTTGTATTTGGCAAGTTTTTCCCATTATTCTCTGCAGATCCACTCAAGCTCTGTCAGGTTGGATCGGGAGCGTCACCGCACAGCTATTTTCAGGTCTCTCCAGAGATGTTCAATTTGGTTCAAGTCCGGCCTCTGGCTGGGCCACTCAAGGACATTCAGAGACTTGTCCCGAAGCTCCCCCTGCATTATCTTGGCTGTGTGCTTAGGGTCATTGTCCTGTTGGAATGTGAACCTTTGCCCCAGTCTGAGGTCCTGACTCTGGAGCAGGTTTTCATCAAGGATCTCGCTTCTTTGCTCCGTTCATCTTTCCCTCAATCCTGACTAGTCTCCCAGTCCCTGCCGCTGAAAAACATCCCCACAGCATGATGCTGCCACCACCATGCTTCACCATAGGGATGGTGCCAGGTTTCCTCCAGACGTGACTCTTGGCATTCAGGCCAAAGAGTTCAATCTTGGTTTCATCAGACCAGAGAATCTTGTTTCTCATGGTCTGAGAGTCCTTTAGGTGCCTTTTGGCAAACTCCAAGCGCGTTGTCATGTGCCTTTTACTGAGGAGTGGCTTCCGTCTGGCCACTCTGTCAGAGTGCCATCTGATTCTTGGTCACCTCCCTGACCAAGGCCCCTCTCCCCTGATTGCTCAGTTCGGCCGGACGGCCAGCTCTAGGAAGAGTCTTGGTGGTTCCAAACTTCTTCCATGTGATGGAGGCCACTGTGTTCTTAGTGACCTTCAATGCTGCAGACAGCTCTACAGACAATTCCTTCGACCTCATGGCTTGGTTTTTGCTCTGACATGCTCTGTCAACTGTGAGACCTTTTATAGACAGTTGTGTTCCTTTCCAAATCATGTCCAATCAATTGAATTTACCACAGATGGACTCTACAGTTGTAGAAACATCTCAAGGATGATCAATGGAAACAGGATGCACCTGAGCTCAATTTCGAGTTTTAGCGAAGGGTCTGAATACTTATGTAAATAAGGAATTTCGTCTTTTACATTTTTTATAAATTAGCAAAAATGAAGAAAACCTGTTTTCGCTTTGTCATTATGGGGTATTGTGTGTAGATTAATGAAGATTTTTTTTATTGAATCCATTTTAGAATAAGGCTGTAATGTAGTAGTGTGGAAAAAGAGAAGGGGTCTGAATACTTTCCTGAATGCCCTGCACTTTCTGAAGTCACTGTATATGGCTGGCTAGGGTACTTAATAATGCTGTGTACTCTTGACCCATCATCTGAGAGAGGAAATAACAACATAACAGACAACAGGTAACTCACAGCAGGGTTGCTGTAAATGACAGAACCCTTCAGTCTTTTAGTCCTACTCGTCAGATGGCTCTCACAGCACCAGCCATCAGCCCAGAGGACTTACTGCTGTGACAATCACTTCCTGGAGTGGGTACCCTCTCCCTGTTCTTTCCTCTAACTGGCTCTTCCGAAGATTGGCCCCATCAATGACTGGTTAGTAGTAAACATACTTTTAATCGGTCTGTCTGCATATTTCCAGACATGGCATGTGGGGGTGTAGTGAAATACCCAATGGGCTGGACGATTCTCTTCTCATCACTCATCTTGAAAAAACACATACTAAAAACTTGGAAATCAATCAATCTGCCATCATTAACACAATGGAAAATTTAAATGATTCATTATTTGAATATTGAAATTAGCATGGGCGACAGGGAAACAAATGAGTACAATTTAAAGCCAACAATAATGCAGGCACTAGGGATGGGGGTGTGAGCATGCTGGTCTGGACAGATGAGATGTAGTCATTGTTTGTCTGTAAGATGTTGTTCGTATGTAGAAGTTTGTATATGGACTGTTGATTGCTCAGTCTGTTTGTGTGTGGGGTAATTACTGATTACATCAGATGCATGTTGTGAATGGTATAGTCCTGATAGACAAATAAACAAACAAGGATTTATTTACCGGTCCTGTAGTTATAATCAAGATGTCCTTGTTTATAAAGGGCTTCTCAACTTCACACACAAGCGGAATTATTTAGAACCTGAACATTCATATTCTTGAACAATGAAAACAGAACAGAAACCCTTCAACATCCATGGTCTGAGTCTATGCTGAACCCAGCTCTGGTGTGTTTTAATCAATACTGTGCTGTGTCCATTTTACAGCTGAGTAACTAAAGAATGTGGCTTCTCCTCACCGATAGATCTTTGCTGCCCTGATGAAGAGCATATAAAGGGGGTCATGTCTGAATGCATTTTGATAACTGAAGTGAATTGAAAGGCTGCATGCAAGGACAAATGTAGCTAGCGCTCACTCCCCTCTCTCTCGGCCTAGTGCCTAGCGAACGCTGGCTGAGATGCATTTTAGCCCAGGGCGCACACTGGCTGGCTGAGATGCATTTTAGCCCAGGGCGCACACTGGCTGGCTGAGATGCATTTTAGCCCAGGGCGCACACTGGCTGGCTGAGATGCATTTTAGCCCAGGGCGCACACTGGCTGGCTGAGATGCATTTTAGCCCAGGGCGCACACTGGCTGGCTGAGCGGCCCAGTAAAACCCATCTCGCCCTGGTTAAGCAAGCGTTAAGATGAAATAGTAAGAATGAAAATAGCATGATCAGAAAAGTCGTTTTTTTATAGCACTGAATGGCAATGAATTTGTCATTTAAGTTTCACTCCTATCTCTATCGGTGAGAACCCGGTTTCTGTCAGTTAATTGTGCAATGATTTTATATTGACTTTCCCAGAAATACAGTATGGCCAAAGCATTACAGCATTGGTTTTAATGTCACTGTTGAAAAGAAAATGGCTGAGTCATCCATGTATAATTTCTCTAAATATATGGCTTGAAATTAGCCGCAGCCATAAGTGATTGGCCATTACTTTGCAGACTGATCTCATAGCTCTTCAACGATGTGAACCTGTCGGTCCCAACAAGTGAGAATGAATCAGTCCCGGAGACTAGAGTTTGGTGAGATGACTGGGTTGGTTAGTGAGATTTTGACTGAGGAGAGAGGGAATTCTGCCTACGCTGTGTGTGTGTGTGTGTGTGTGTGTGTATGTATGTGTGTGTGTGTGTGTGTGTGTGTGTGTGTGTGTGTGTGTGTGTGTGTGTGTGTGTGTGTGTGTGTGTGTGTGTGTGTGTGTGTGTGTGTGTGTGTGTGTGTGTGTGTGTGTGTGTGTGTGTGTGTGTGTGTGTGTGTGTGTGTGTGTGTGTGTGTGTGTGTGTGTGTGTGTGTGTGTGTGTGTGTGTGTGTGTGTGTGTGTGTGTGTGTGTGTGTGTGTGTGTGTGTGTGTGTGTGTGCATAGGCTGATTGTGAGTCAGCCTGGCTGGTACCACGCTGTGAAGATTCCCCTATCTTTCTTAATCAGACACCCCCTCTACAGGCAGGCACTAACAGCCTACAAACACTCACACACACAAACACATACACAAAGACTCAGTACACACCTTCACAAACATGTACACAAAGACTCAGTACACACCCTCACAAACATGTACACAAAGACTCAGTACACACCCTCACAAACACGTACACAAACACTCCGTACACACACTCACATACACAAACACGTACACAAACACTCCGTACACACACACAGACACTCACTCACCCCTCCCCCCACATTTAAAAAGACCCACTGTGGTAAACTACTATTTGTTTAAAAGACTGCAAAACAATGAAAAATATCTGTTTTATTAAAGTTATTTTACAAGGACACACACAGGGAAATGCTGAAAACATACAGTATGACGTATCACCAACCCTCCTGTATGTAGCTGACTGTGTCTTAACACCACGCAGGTCACTTTTTGTGAGGTAGTGTTCTGCTCTGTTCTGCGTCATGTCGTTTCCTGGTCAGGAGGACTGAATCATCTGCTTTCCCCTTCATCCTATTTATACTTTTAACCGCCCTGATGGCAGACACACAGTACAGCCTAGCCAGGCAATTAAGGCAAATTCAATTAGGTCTGGGCACTTTGGCAAATTTCAATGGGGTAAGATCCATTAAACATCTCCCCCCCGTCCCCGTCCCGTCCCCCCCGTCCTCCAGCAACTCATGTCAAGACATATCATGATTTAATACCGGCTAGCAATGATACAACAGACTTGAGACTTGGGGGGCAACAAAATGCTGGTGGTGGTGGGAAGGTTTAATAAAGATGACGGAAGAGGAGAGTCCATTAGTGGAACAGGGACAGGTCTTCATGCACTGAGGTAATGAATTCTGATGCTGCTGTAATAACACTAAGTGGTGTAAGTGGAGGGGAGAGAGGAGGGAAGGAGTGAGTAGGGGAGAGCGGAGGAGAGAAGGAGGAGAGGAGAGTGGAGGGGAGAGGAGAGGAGGATAGGGGAGTGGGGCAGGGCCGGGTGGGGAGGGGAGGGAGGCTGAAGGTGACTCCTCTCTAAGAAGTACCCTGTCCTTCATCCCTCCTTTCCCTGGCTGGCTGGTGGAGAGGGTTAGAATACTGATTAGGTGGGTGGAGCTACAAAACTCTGGCTGCTTGTCAGTTCCTGGAAGGAATAGCCCCAGAATTGGCCGTGCCCGAGAGAATCGGAACTGTGATGTATCATGGGTAAGTTGTGACTATCTACAAACAATATTGAGTAGTTCTGATGCAAGTTGATTTGTTGATCAGTCAGTCTCGACTCGCCGGCTCAAGTTGGTTGCGATGTTGAACGGTCCCATTCACTTATGTGGTCTAGGTTGTGTCCCAAATAGCACCATATAGGGAATAGAGTGCCATTATTGTACTTATATAGATCCAAAGTGTGGGCTCGTATAATGACTATATGTACAGCAGAGTATGTATGCATGCTTATAAAGGCTACAAACTGTTTCTGTTGGTATAAAGCTGAATAGTGCTGGTATACAGTTTGGGTTTGCAGACTGAGTACATCGTGTGGGTGGGTATTTTTGTACTCTGTTTGTATACATGTATTGTACTGTACACAGTAACAGTGGTCTTTTAAAGGGCAAGGAAGGAGGTGGATGGTCAGTGATTATGTTTATACTAAAGGTTTTATTGACATTCTGGTATTGAGACTGAAAGTAACCTCTCGAGGGAAATCGCCTCCACTTGCCTAGTTCTTCCTTGAAAAGCTGAAGATGAGATTTGTTTCTGACCTTTCTGTCTCCCTAGTGGCCAGTCCTCAACAAATTAGAGAGACTATATTTGTCAGAAACAATAAATGTCGAGAACTGGCATATTTACCCAGCAAAGCATTGAAGTGAATGAACGTCCTAATCATCAAAGCCAGTCCCGGGCCTCTAGTCTGGTCTGTGCCCTATCAAGCTGCTCAGATATTAAACAGCTGTTTGTGTGATTGTAAGAGAGGGAAAAGACTGATTTTGAATGTGTGGCCTTATGAAGACTTGCTCTGGTAAAATAGATCAAATGCCAACCATTGGCTTTCCAGAGAATCCAAACGTTTGTTTTGTCTCAAATAAGAACCTTTGGTCCTCGTCTTCCAAGACAATGCTCTATCAATATCACACTACTCCCTTCAATGGGCGGTGTGACAGTCAGAGTCAGACAGACACAGTTTAGCATTCGAAAGGAATTATTCTGATGGTCCACTTGTGATGAAGGTCAACTGTATCTGTCTATCTGCATCCTGAAGTGCAGGAATGAATGTGTTATCTCTCAACTGCCAATAAAGACAAAGGCCTTGTATGCATCCCAATTGTCACCCTATTCCCTTTATAGTGCACTATATAGGGAATAGGGTGCCATTTGGGATGCATACCTTATCTATTAACCAAGCTCCTCTCCAGTCCAGATGCTGGCATTTCCCTTTTACAGTTTGTAGATGCGTTACGCCGTCTTGCTCTCCGACTGCCATAAGCCATCTAGTTTAATAGATTTTCCAAAGCTCTTAGTGCCTTGGCTCAATCTCTATAACTGTGTTGTATAGCTTACTTTACCTCAATCGATACCATCTGTTATCTTAATATCAGGCAATCAGCCAATATGCAATCATCATAATAATATGAATACATTTTATTTGTAGAGCGCTTGTCATTTACAGACAGAAATCACTAAGCTCTTTCCATTATGACCAACCATTGAAGAAAAATGTTTTAATAAAATAGTTAAAAGCTTTAAGAAAGAATTAGAAAGATAGCTAGTGGTTATCTCGATTGCTCAAAATGTAGCTTAAGTAGGTTTTGAACAGTTCTTTGGAGCACTAATTTTGCATGAATCCTTTTGTATCATTCTCAGAACTGGAATAACACACACACAAGAGATGCTGCATCAACGTGTTAGAGAGGCAGGTGTTACCAGGACTTACCAGGTCTCTCTTCGAAACAGCGACACTTGTTACCGAGCGGACTATCCTGGTTAAGTACATACTGTACATACAACAAATGAAAAAATATATAAATCCTGAGCTGATTATTAGTGACCTACCGGGCTTGTCAAATAACATGGCTCATAAAATGTCTCCTTCTGGAGAGCAGAGATACTAACCCACTGACCAGAGGGCTCTCCTCCAGTAATCAGCTCTTGTTTGTACACTCACTGCAAACACACATACACACACACACACAGCTACCGCAGGTCCTAATGACGCCTAATGAATGAGAGGTTAATTTGTGCCTTCGTTTTGTTCTGAACGCTCCCCTCCATCCCTTCCTCCCCTGTGGGCTGGGCTGTTGCTAGGGCTGTTGCTAGGGTGCGTCACAAACGGCATCCTTTAGATTTCCTTTATAGTGCATTACTTTTGACCAGGTCCGATAGGGGTCTGGTCAAATGTAGTGCACTATATAGGGAATAGGTTGCCAATTGGGACACAAACTAGCTCCCTCATCTACCCACGGGGGTAATAAGTTGACCTTACTGTTGTTGGAGCCAGCTGCTCTCCTGTGGCATCAGTTCATCAGTTCACATAGTACAATTACAAAAAGAGAGATTGGCTGGCTGTAAAATCACAGCTATCCTGAAATTTTTGGGACATTGTCTTTCACTGTCAATTGTCAGTAATTTATGCTCAATTGATGCTCTCATTCAATGAAAGTGCCATAGGCTAACATTAAAGACTGTTATAGTCTTTAATTCAAGATATTTCCACTTACCCAGAGTAAACCATATTGATTGCCCAATTTTCTGAAATGACAATGTGAAAATATGACATGTTGCTCCTTTAAGATGACTGCACTAACTGCTCTGGAGCTTCTGCAAAAAAAAGTTACATAACTTTTCCCCCAACTCACCTGTCACTGCGCACACGCACACACGCGCGCACGCACGCACGCACGCACGCACACACACACACACACACACACACACACACACACACACACACACACACACACACACACACACACACACACACACACACACACACACACACACAGATACCTGGCAGAGTAGGTGCACAGAGATCGGAGCATCCCACAGAACCCAAACCGGCTGCGCGTGCGCGACATTGTTCGCCATCGTGCATACATTTATTTTGTCCCCCCACACCAAACGTGATCAAGACATGCAGGTTAAAATATCAAAACAAAGGGCTCCCGGGTGGCGCAGTGCATCGCAGTGCTAGCTGTGCCACCAGAGAATCTGGGTTCGAGCCCAGGCTCTGTCACAGCCGGCCGCGACCGGGAGGTCCATGGGGCGACGCACAATTGGCGTTGTCCAGGTTAGGGAGGGTTTGGCCGGTAGGGATATCCTTGTCTCATCGCGTACTAGAGACTCCTGTGGCGGGCCGGGCGCAGTGCACGCTCCAGGTTGCTAGGTGTACGGTGTTTCCTCCGACACATTGGTGCGGCTGGCTTCCGGGTTGGATGCGCGCTGTGTTAAGAAGCAGTGCGGCTTGGTTGGGTTGTGTTTCGGAGGACACATGGCACTCGACCTTCGTCTCTCCCGAGCACGTACAGGAGTTGTAGCGATGAGACAAGACAGTAACTACTAACAATTGGATACCACGAAATTGGGGAGAAAAAGGGGGTAAAAAAATTATTATAATTTTTTTTAAAGCACAAAAAATTTGAATAATATCAAAACAAACTCTGAACCAATTACATTATTTTGAGGACAGGTCGAAAAGCATTAAACATTTATGGCAATTTAGCTAGCTAGCTTTAACTTGCTAGCTAATTTGTCCTGGGATAAAAACATTGAGTTGTTATTTTACCTGAAATGCACAAGGTCCTCTACTCCGACAATTAATCCACACATAAAACGGTCAACCGAATCGTTTCTAGTCATCTCTCCTCCTTCCAGGCCTTTTCTTCTCTGGATTTATATTGCGATTGGCAACTTTCAAAAATGAGGTGCATTACCGCCACTGACCTCGTTCGTCTTTCAGTCACCCACGTGAGTATAACCAATGAGGAGATGGCACGTGGGTACCTGCTTCTATAAACCAATGAGGAGATGGGAGAGGCAGGACTTTCAGAGCGATCTGCGTCAGAAATAGAACTGACTTCTATTTTAGCCCTTGGCAACGCAGATGCTCGTTGGCGCGCGCGAGCAGTGTGGGTGCAATAATTGAATAATATAGATTTCTGCATTTATTTTGCAACGCTCGCGCACGCGATGTGATTGGTGTAGTCACCCTGTAAGAAAATGAACAGAGAGCTGAATACTCAATATGATGAGTATGGTTTGTAGCTGGCAATTTGGGAGAATTATACTAAACCAAAAGTAGGCTACAAAAGCTTACTAAACAGTAGAAAACACAATTAATGTACAAAATACTTAATTAGAGTACACCATTCAGTACAAAAAAAGTACAAAACACCAATTCATGATGTAACCTTTTGGCAACTTACAAACTTAACATTGTTGTTGTGTGGGGTTGGGGCTGTGGCAGCATCCCAAATGCACCCTATTCCCTACATATTAACTACTTTTGGAATAGGGTGCCATTTGGGGAGCACTCATTCTCTTCTGCGTATATCTGGAGTGCTTTAAGTGAAATGTGTTGTCCGTTTTAATGTAGACACAAATATGAACATTCTGTATTATTAATGACTGTGGAAGTAAGGACGGGGACACACTACAGCTACCGTTCTTTGATGTTAGGCTTTGATCTTCCATCTGTGTGTATGTGTTGTGCCTCATGCCTTAAAATTATTATATGCATCACTAAGAACCTTAATTGGCATTTAAGTTCAAATTAGCCTCCTCACATTGATGTAATAGCTTTAGTGTCGAGCCATTGCATACAGTCAGACAAATACAACGCAGTGATTTCATAATCGCTAGTGCCAAATGTAAAGTTATCTGAAATGACTAACATGTTTACTGTTCCTGAGGTAAACATTGTACTAGATTCAAGCCTGGAGGTGGAGTGTGGAGCATGTCATCTTGAATGAAAGGATATTGAGTGGTTAGGCTAGTTGGGCCTAATTATCATATTCCATGGCCATAACAATCCACTACAGTGCTACGACTATTCTACTATAATACTGCTACTACGGTACTACTTATTGCTATGACTATTACTACTACATTCTACAACTGTGACTATTACTACTACATTCTACTACTACTACTATCACTACTACATTCTACTAATACTACCACATTCTACTACTATGACTACTACATTCTACTGCTAAATTCTACTACTACTACTATTACTACTACATTATACTACTACTACGACAATTACTGCTACATTCTGCTATTACTACTACATTCTACTGCTAAATTCTACTACTACAACTATTACTACTACATTCTACCAATACGACTATTACTGCTACATTCCACTATTAATACTACATTCTACTACTATGACTACTACATTCTACATTCTACTACGTAATGCTACATTCTACTATTACTTCTACAATCTAATACAACAACTACTACTACTACTACTACATTCTACTACTACGACTATTATTGCTACATTCTACTACTAAGACTATTACTACTACATTCTAATACTACAGTCTACTACTGCTACTATTACTACTACAATCTACTACGGCTATTACTGCTACATTCTACTACTTACTGCTACATTCTACAATTACTACTACATTCTACTACTTACTGCTACGACTATTACTGCTACATTCTACTACTTAATGCTACATTCTACTATTACTACTACGACTATTACTACTACATTCTACTAATACTACTACATTCTACTACTATGACTACTACATTCTACTGCTAAATTCTACTACTACTACATTCTACTACTACGACTATTACTGCTACATTCTACTACTATGACTAGTAATACTATATTCTACTACTACATTCTACTACTATGACTACTAATACTATATTCTACTACTACATTCTACTACTATAACTATTACTGCTACATTCTACTTTTACTACTACATTCTACTACTTACTGCTACGACTATTACTGCTACATTCTACTACTTAATGCTACATTCTACTATTTCTACTACATTCTACTACTATGACTATTACTGCTACATTCTACTATAACTATTACTGCTACATTCTACTACTTACTGCTACATTTTACTATTACTACTACATTCTACTATTACTACTACATTCTACTACTACAAAAATTACTACTACATTCTACTACTACGACTATTACTACTACATTCTACTACTAAGACTATTACTACTACATTCTACTATTACTACTACATTCTACTACTACTACTATTACTAATACATTCTACTACTATTACTACAACATTCTACTGCCACTGCTACTATTACTACCACATTCTACTATTACTAATACATTCTACTACTACTGCTACTGCTATTACTACAACATTCTACTGCCACTGCTGCTATTACTACTACATTCTACTACGACTGCTACTACTATTACTACTACATTATAGTACTACTGCCACAATAACTACTACATTATACTACTATTGCTACTGTTATTACTACATTCTACTACTACTGCTACTACTATTACTACTACATTTTACTACTACTACTACTACTACTACAGCATTCTACTACTACCATTACTGCTACTATTAATACAACATTATACAGCTACTATTACCACTACATTTTCCTACTACTGCTACTACTACTATTACTACTAAATTCTGCTACTACTGCTACTACTATTACCACACTACATTCTACTACTACTACTATTACTACTACATTGTACTAGTACTGCTACTACTACTATTACTACTACATTATAGTACTACTGCCACTATAACTACTACATTATACTACTATTGCTACTGTTACTACTACATTCTACTACTACTGCTACTACTATTACTACTACATTTTACTACTACTACTACTACTACCACTACTGCTACTATTACTACTACTACTACTACTACATTCTACTAATGCTACTACTATTACTGATACATTTTACTACTGCTACTATTACTACCACAGTCTACTATTACTACTACTACTACATTCTACTACTACTACTACCATTACTACTACATTCTACTACTATTACTTCTACATTCTACTACTACTACAACTGCATTCCACCACTACTACTATTACTACTACATTCTACTATTATTACTACTACATTACACTACTACTACTATTACTACTACATTCATCAACTACTACTACTATTACTACTACATTCTGCTACTACATTCAACTTATTTTACTACTACTACTACTTTCTAGTGCTTCTTCTACTACTACTACTACTACTACTACTACTACTACTACTACTACTATTACTACTACATTCTACTATTACTACTACTACTGCTACTACTACTACCAAACTACTACTACTACTACTACGATTTACTGCTACTACTACTACTATTACTACTACATTATACTGCTGCTTCTACTACTACTTCATTCTACTTCTACTACTACTATTACCACATTCTACTACTACTACCACTGCTACATTCTACTACTACTATTACTGCTACATTCTACTGCTACTACTACTAATACGACTACTTCTACTACATACTACTACTACGAATACATTCTACTACTATTACTACTACATTCTACTACTACTACTACTACTAATACACTAAGCAAAAAAAGAAATGTCCTCTCACTGTCAACTGCGTTTATTTTCAGCAAACTTAACATGTGTAAATATTTGTATGAACATAACAAGATTCAACAACTGAGGCATAACTGAAAAAGTTCCACAGACACGTGACTAACAGAAATTGAATAATGTGTCCCTGAACAAAGGGGGGGGGTCAAAATCAAAAGTAACAGTCAGTATCTGGTGTGGCCACCAGCTGCATTAAGTACTGCAGTGCATCTCCTCCTCATGGACTACACCACATTTGCCAGTTCTTCCACCAGGGCACCTGCAAGTTCCCGGACATTTATAGGGGGAATGGCCCTAGCCCTCACCCTCCGATCCAACAGGTCCCAGACGTGCTCAATGGGATTGAGATCCGGGCTCTTCGCTGGCTATGGCAGAACATTGACATTCCTGTCTTGCAGGAAATCACGCACAGAACGAGCAGTATGGCTGGTGGGATTGTCATGCTGGAGGGTCATGTTAGGATGAGCCTGCAGGAAGGGTACCACATTAGGGAGGAGGATGTCTTCCCTGTAACGCACAGTGTTGAGATTGCCTGCAATGACAACGAGCCCAGTCCGATGATGCTGTGACACACCGCCCCAGACCATGACGGACCCTCCACCTCCAAATCGATCCCGCTCCATAGTACAGGCCTCGGTGTAACGCTCATTCCTTCGACGATAAACGCAAATCCGACCATCACCCCTGGTGAAACAAAAGTGCGACTCGTCAGTGAAGAGCACTTTTTGCCAGTCCTGTCTGGTCCAGCGACGGTGGGTTTGTGCCCAAAGGCGACGTTGTTGCCAGTGATGTCTGGTGAGGACCTGCCTTACAACAGGCCTACAAGCCCTCAGTTCAGCCTCTCTCAGCATATTGCGGACAGTCTGAGCACTGATGGAGGGACTGCGCATTCCTGGTGTAACCCGGGCAGTTGTTGTTGCCATCCTGTACCTGTCCCGCAGATGAGATGTTCGGATGTACCGATCCTGTGCAGGTGTTGTTACACGCGGTCTGCCACTGCGAGGACGATCAGCTGTCCATCCTGTCTCCCTGTAGTGCTGTCTTAGATGTCTCACAGTACGGACATTGCAATTTATTGCCCTGGCCACATCTGCAGTCCTCATGCCTCCTTGCAGAATGCCTAAGGCATGTTCACACAGATGAGCAGGGACCCTGGGCATCTTTCTTGATGTGTTTTTCAGAGTCAGTAGAAAGGCCTCTTTAGTGTCCTAAGTTTTCTTAACTGTGACCTTAATTGCCTACCATCTGTAAGTTGTTAGTGTCTTAACAACTGTTCCACAGGTGCATGTCCATTAATTGTTTATGGTTCATTGAACAAGCATGGAAAACAGTGTTTAAACCCTTTACAATGAAGACAGGGTCCTGAAAAAGGTATGTTTATTTTTTTGCTGAGTTTATTAATACGACATTCTGATCCTTATTGCTACTACTATAACTATTCACATGATTTGATCCAAATCAAGTGGAGGGTAATTGAATCAGAATTATTCAGGTGTCCAGTTCCTCTCATAGTACTCTCTCTCTGATAGAAATTGACAATGCGCAATCAAGACGTTACGTTGATGTTGTCAAGTCTCACTTCAGAAAGCAACGGAAATACATTTGACAGTTCTGACAGGAGGTGTAACATTCGAACATGGAGATCAATCTTGTTTAGAGGGTTGTTTAGTTAAGTGTCACATCTGCCCTTTTAAACCCCTAGAATGGACCACTGGACAGACGGGTGTGTGTGCGTCCCAAATGGCACCCTATTCCCTATGTCATGCACTACTTTTGACCAGGGCCAATGGGAATATGGTGCCATTTGGGATGCAGCTGGGGAGGAGGGGTACTCAACATTCATTCTGACTCTACTCACTTCATTTATCATGCAAAAATTGATATCCAGAGCGCCTGCTTATATCCATCATTTAATTTGCCTCGATGACTCATTTCATGTCAATCAATATCAAAAGCCCTTGTTGATGTAAATGTTCTATAGGTCTGATTGTTCTGTTTAGGTGTAATTTTCAAATATGTAACATTTAAATGGCTGGAAAGAAATCAAGCTCTGTGTGAACTGTGAAGTTGTTAATACTCAGGTAAAGATAATATAATACTCAGGAGTTGCTAGTCAATGAGACGAGATTGGAGATGTTGGTTAGAGCTGCCCTGCCCTATAAAAACACTCACAAAATTTGAGTTTGCTATTCACAAGAAGCATTGCCTGATGTGAACCATGCCTTGAAGAAAAATATCTCAAAAGACCTAAGATTAAGAATTGTTGACTTGCATAAAGCAGGAAATGGTTACAAAAGTATCTCTAAAAGCCTTGATGTTCATCAGTCCACGGTAAGACAAACTGTATGTAAATGGAGAAAGTTCAGCATTGTTGCTACTCTCCCTAGGAGAGTGCAAAGATGACTGCAAGAGCACAGTGCAGAATGCTCAATGAGGTTAAAAAGAATCCTAGAGTGTCAGCTAAAGACTTAGAGAAATCTCTGGGACATGCTAACATCTCTGTTGACGAGTATACGATATGTAAAATACTAAACAAGAATGGTGTTCATGGGAGGACACCACGGAAGAAGCCATTGCTGTCCAAAAAAAACTTTGCTGCACGTCTGAGGTTCGCGAAAGAGCACCTGGATGTTCCACAGCGCTACTGGCAAAATATATTCTGTGGACAGATGAAACTAAAGTTGTGTTGTTTGGAAGGAACACACAACACTATGTGTGGAGAAAAAAAGGCACAGAACAGCAACATCAAAACCTCATCCCAACTGTAAAGTGTAGTGTGGTATAGTGTGGTTGCATCATGGTTTGGGGCTGCTTTGCTGCCTCAGGGCCTGGACAGCTTGCTATCAATGACAGAAAAATAAATTCCCAAGTTTATCAAGACATTTTGCAGGAGAATGTAAGGCTATCTGTCTGCCAATTGAAGCTCAACAGAAGTTAAGTGATGCAACAGGACAACGACAAAAAACACAGAAGTAAATCAACTACTGAATGGCATCAACAGAAGAAAATACGCCTTCTGGAGTGGCCCAGTCAGAGTCCTGACCTCAACCTGATTGAGATGCTGTTGCATGACCTTAAAAGACACACCAGACATCCCAAGAATATTGCTGAACTGATACAGTTTTGTAAAGAGGAATGGTCCAAAATTCCTCCTGACCGTTGTGCAGGTCTGATCCGCAACTACAGAAAATGTTTGGTTGAGGTTATTGCTGCAAAAAGGAGGGTCAACCAGTTGTTAAATCCAAGGGTTCACATACTTTTCCCACCCTGCACTGTGAATGTTTACACAATGTGTTCAATAAAGACATGAAAATGTATAATTGTTGTGTGTTATTAGTTTAAGCAGACTGTGTTTGTCTATTGTTTTGACGAAGATCAGATCAAATTTTATGACAAATCTATGCAGAAATCCAGGTAATTTCAAAGGGGTCACATACTTTTTCTTGCCACTGTATGTGTGAATGTTTGGGATTATACTGGAGTTGTCATGATTGTATTATGAAACATATCAGTAACCTCTGACGTGGAACTACACTGAACAGTGATCGTAGCCCTGCGGCTAAATAGGCTGCTTCCTTCCGGCTTTACTGTACTTAAATGAGATATCATCTTCGACTCACTTACTGGTAGCCAGGCCTGCCATGACTGATGATCTGTTGACTTGGCATAATGTCACATCAACATTGACCAACTGAAGGGTTCAGTTTATTTATCACCACTGCACATTATATGGTCCCCATTGTTTATCACCACTGCATTTTATATGGCCCCCATTGTTTATCACCACCTCACATTATATGGCCCCCATTGTTGATCACCACTGCATTTTATATGGCCTCAATTGTTTATCACCACTGCACTTTACATGGTCTCCATTGTTTGAGTTAATTTGATAAATGTCTGGCTGCTTTTTTTGGTCATGTTTTTTGTACATCTTCTCTAAAGTCACTCTCTCTTCCTTTCTCCCGCTCCCTCTCCCTTCTCCCTCAGGCGTACTGTGGTTTCTCCCGCTCCCTCTCCCTTCTCCCTCAGGCGTACTGTGGTTTCTCCCGCTCCCTCTCCCTTCTCCCTCAGGCGTACTGTGGTTTCTCCCGCTCCCTCTCCCTTCTCCCTCAGGCGTACTGTGGTTTCTCCCGCTCCCTCTCCCTTCTCCCTCAGGCGTACTGTGGTTTCTCCCGCTCCCTCTCCCTTCTCCCTCAGGCGTACTGTGGTTTCTCCCGCTCCCTCTCCCTTCTCCCTCAGGCGTACTGTGGTTTCTCCCGCTCCCTCTCCCTTCTCCCTCAGGCGTACTGTGGTTTCTCCCGCTCCCTCTCCCTCTCCCTTCTCCCTCAGGCGTACTGTGGTTTCTCCCGCTCCCTCTCCCTTCTCCCTCAGGCGTACTGTGGTTTCTCCCGCTCCCTCTCCCTTCTCCCTCAGGCGTACTGTGGTTTCTCCCGCTCCCTCTCCCTTCTCCCTCAGGCGTACTGTGGTTTCTCCCGCTCCCTCTCCCTTCTCCCTCAGGCGTACTGTGGTTTCTCCCGCTCCCTCTCCCTTCTCCCTCAGGCGTACTGTGGTTTCTCCCGCTCCCTCTCCCTTCTCCCTTAGGCGTACTGTGGTTTCTCCCGCTCCCTCTCCCTTCTCCCTCAGGCGTACTGTGGTTTCTCGCGCTCGGGGGAGAGGAGTCAGAATCTCTCTGCGGTTGCTACAGGGAACTGGGGCTGTGGGGCATTTGGGGTAACTCCACGTAATAAAGCATTTATATAATGGATGAGTAATAACATCACTCAAAACATTTGTAAGGTATTTATAAAGTATAAATAGCCCTCATTTTAGATGAAGCCATACAAAAATACTTAACTAATGATTAGTACATGTTTTATAAGGACCTATATTAAACATCTTATGATGATCATAAAAATCATTATTACATACTGTAAAAGTTGTTTATGAACGTGTGAATAACTGCTTTACCAACATTACCAAAGTAAAGATTAATACATGGTGAATAAACTATTTACAAATCAATTATCAACGCTTTATTACGTGGAATTATTATGTGGAGTTATTATAAAGTGCTACCAAAAATGGCCCCTATCAGTGCAACATGAAAAACACATATTCTGAATAATCCATGAATCCTTTAAAACCCCCAAGAGTCCATAATAAAAGAATCAGTATCAAAATCCCAAAATTTAAGCTAGAGATGTTTTTGCATTGGATGCTTATCAATCAACCACATCTGCCGATGTCGCACTGACAGAGCTGGAGTGGAGTTTGTCAGACCATGAGACATCCCAAAAATCTGTCTTCTCACAAAATCGTCTGTATTGTCTGAACGGTTTGACCTACAAACTATGACCACTCTATGGAAAGGGGAGACTGTCACGATGGTGTTCCCCGTTTTGCTCTACGACCCCCACAAGTGTCGGGGAACCCATCTGAAGTCGGTACAGTCGTTGTGCCAACATCTGTTTGTAGCGTCCGAACCGTTTGGGCTACAAGCCCTGTGAAAAGTGGAGATTCTCACGAACACGATGGTGTTCTTTATTTTGCTCTATGACCCCCACAAGTGTCACGGGACTCGTCTGAAGGTAACCGGTACCGATTTTAAAAAATGTATGGAAGTATGGAGGTAGTTTTGTTACCCAAAAAAGGGTTTAAATATGTGTAAAAAAATATATATATATTTCTTGAGCTTTCTTATGTCTCCTAGATATACAGTACCAGTCAAAAGTTTGGACACACCTACTCATTTAAGGGTTTTTCTTTATTTTTACTATTTTGTACAACATTGTAGAATAATAGTGACGACATCAAAACTAGGAAATAACACATATGGAATCATGTACTAACCAAAAAAGTTTCAACAAATCAAAATATATTTTAGATTTTAGATTCTTCAAAGTAGCCACCCTTTGCCTTGATGACAACTTTGCACACTCTTGGCATTCCCTCAACCAGATTCACCTGGAATGCTTTTCCAACAATCTTGAAGGAGTTCCCACATATGTTGAGCACTTGTTGGCTGCTTTTCCTTCACTCTGCGGTCCAACTCCTCCCAAACCATCTCAATTGGGTTGAGGCCGGGTGATTGTGGAGGCCATGTCATCTGATGCAGCACTCCATCACTCTCCTTCTTGGTCAAATAGCCTTACACAGCCTAGAGGTGTGTTGGATCATTGTCCTGTTGAAAAACAAATGATAGTCCCACTAAGTGCAAACCAGATGGGATGGCGTATCGCTGCAGAATGCTGTGGTAGCATTGCTGGTTAAGTGTGCCTTGAATTATAAATAAGTCACTGACAGTGTCACCAGCAAAGCACACCCACACCATCACACCTCCTCCTCCATGATTCACGGTGGGAACCACACATGCGGAGATCATCCGTTCACCTACTCTGTGTCTCACAAAGACACGACGGTTGAAACCAAAAATCCCAAATTTGGACTCATCAGACTAAAGGACAGATTTCCACCGGTCTAATGTCCATTGCTTGTGTTTCTTGGGTCAAGCAACTCTCTCTTCTTCTTATTGGTGTCCTTTAGTAGTGGTTTCTTTGCAGTAATTCAACCATGAAGGCCTGATTCAATCAGTCTCCTCTGAACTGTTGATGTTGAGATGTGCCTGTTACTTGAACTCTGGGAAGCACTTATTTGGGCTGCAATTTCTGAGGCTGGTAACTCTAATGAACTCTGGATCTTCTTTTCCTGTGGCGGTCGACATGAGAGACAGTTTCATCATAGAGCTTGATGGTTTTTGCGACTGCACTTTTACAATTTGCCGTATTGACTGACCTTCATGTCTTAAAGTAATGATGGACTGTCATTTCTCTTTGCTTATTTGAGCTTTTCTTGGCATAATATGGACTTGGTCTTTTACTGATAGGGGTATCTTCTGTATACCACCCCTACCTTGTCACAACCAAATTGATTGGCTCAAATGCATTAAAAGCAAAGAAATTCCACAAATTCACATTTAACAAGGCACATATGTTCATTGAAATGCATTCTAGGTGACTACCTCATGAAGCTGGTTGAAAGAATCCCAAGAGTGTGCAAAGCTGTCATCAAGAGAAAGGGTGGCTACTAAGAAGAATCTCAAATATAAAATATATTTTGATTTGTTTAACACTTTTTTGGTTACTACATTGTTCCATATGTGTTATTTCATAGTTTTGATGTTGTTACGGATACAGGTATCCTGTGTGTGTATCCTGTGTGTGTATTTATTTTCTCTCCTTCTCCCCTCACAGGTGGCAATCATCATTCCCCAATCAGTCACCAATCAGTCGCTAATCAGAAGACACACCTCCTCCTGTTTCCATTACCCAATCACAACCCCTTTCCCTTGGTTTAAAAATCATTCAGTTGTTTTCTCTGGAGCTCAATCTCTCTGTAGATCTCTTGTTTGGTTTATCGACTACATGTCACTTTGTCTGTTATCCTGTGAGTATTGTTTTGTAATGGTGTTTGACTGTTTGTTTGATTGTGGGAAAGGGGGTACCAAAACAAGTTGCCCATGGGCATACACTACCCGTAGGTAAACTTTGTCTAAATACACTAGTTAGAACTGGGTGGACCACCCTCTGTATTTTTGGTTAGTTAGCTAGCTGTTTTTGAAGCAGGTAGACTAGCTTAGGGGTGTTTTTGAATGCTTATTATTTCTTTCCTTGGGTCCAGCTCAGCCCCTTTTCCCGCTCCCCCATTACCGTGTGTTTACAAATAAACCATGAGTGTTTGGCGGTAGATTTTAAGTTGTCTGTGGTTATTTGTTCTCGCTGTTACTTTTTCACTGTTATAATTTGCATGAGTTATGTTACGGTCTCGTTGCCATCCCCCCCTAGACTGTAGTGCCGAAGGGATTCGTAGCAGATGTCTTCACTATTATTCTACAATTTAGAAAATAGTGAAAATGAAGAAAAACCCTTGAATGAGTAGGTGTGTCAACTTTTAACTGATACTGTAGGACAGACACTTCAAAACCTTTTTTTATTCAACCTTTTTTTAACTAGCCAAGTCAATTAAGAACAAATTCGTATTTACAATGACGTCCTACACTGGCCAAACCCGGACAACGCTAGGCCAATTGTGCGCCGCTCTATGGGACTCCCAATCACGGCCGGTTGTGATATAGCCTAGATTCGAAACATGATGTCTGTAGTGACGCGTCTAGCACTGAGATGCAGTGCCTTAGACCGCTGCCAATCATGAATGTTGTTCAATGCGTTCCTCTGGTCTGTAGTAGTAAAGGCCAAATTCAATATTTTATCAATGTAAGTGTAATATTTTAATACCTAAAATGCTAAATCAAATATCTATATGATTCATAGTATGACCATCATAAAACAATTCTATATGTCCGCTTAGAACCCCCCACCCCCAATGGCTTAGACTTTTAAGAATGAACATTCTTCTTCTGTAACTCTGTATTGTCATGGTCCAAGTGGACTGCGCTGCTGAGTAAAGGAGAGACGAGCATGAAAAGCCAAGCTCCAACAGGCCCTGCATGAGTCCCAAAGGCACCCTATCCCCTATAATATAGTGCACTCCTTTTGTTTAGTATAGTGCACTAAATAGAGTGCCATTTGGGACACAGGCCAGTTAGTATGGCCTTTCTCTGGTTAGTCCTGGCTATGGAACACGTTCATTTACTTAAGACCTATTTGTCTGCCCACCTCTTATTGATCAAATGACAACGTTAATATTTTTCATTAATAGGGGAATTGATCGCCTGCCCCAGCCCACCTATCCATTATGGACCTACAGTACTTTCAGAAGGTATTCATACTCTAGACTTAATCCACATTTCGTTGTAACAGCCTGACCAGCCTGAATTCAAAATTGATTAAATATTTTTTTCTCACCCATCTACACACAATACCCGACAAGAAAAAAGTTAAAACATGTATTTAAAATAAAATACAGAAATAGCTAAATTACAGTGCATTCGGAAAGTATTCAGACCACTTGACTTTTTCCACATTTTGTGACGTTACAGCCTTATTCTCAAATGGATTCAATAGTTTTTTCTTCATCAATCTGCACACAATACCCCATAAGCAAACAGTTTTTTAGAATGTTTTGCAAATTTGTTAAAAATAAATAACGGAAACATCACATTTACATAAGTATTCGAACCTTTTACTCAGTACATTGTTGAAGCACCTTTGACAGCCTCGAGTCTTCTTGGGTATGACACTACAAGCTTGGCACACCTGTATTTGGGGAGTTTCTCCCATTCTTCTCTGCAAATCCTCTCAAGCTCTGTCAGGTTGGATGGGGAGCGTCGCTGCACAGCTATTTTCAGGTCTCTCCAAAGATGTTCAATCGGGTTGATGTCCGGTTCTGACTGGGCCACTCAAGGACATTCAGAGAATTGTCCCGAAGCCACTCCTGTGTTGTCTTGGCTGTGTGCTTAGGGTAGTTGGAAGGTGAACCTACGCACCAGTCTGAGGTCTTGAGTGCTCTGGAGCAGGTTTTCACCAAGGATCTCTCTGTACTTTGCTCTGTATCTTTCCCTCTGTCCTGACTAGTTTCCCAGTCCATGCCTCCACTACCATGCTTCACCGTAGAAATGGTGCCAGGTTTTCAGATGTGACGCTTGGTATTCAGGCCAGAGTTCAATCTTGGTTTCATCAGGTATGAGAGTACTTTAGGTGCCTTTTGGCAAACTCCAAGTGGCGATTTCTCAGTTTGGCCGGGCGGCCAGCTCTAGGAAGTTTGGTGATTCCAAACCTCTTCCATTTAAGAATGATGGAGGCCACTGTGTTCTCGGGGACCTTCAATGCTGCAGAAATGTTTTGGTATCCTTCCCCCAATCCTGTCTTGGAGCTCTACAGACAATTCCTTCAAACTCATGGCTTGGATTTTGCTGTGACATGCACTGTCAACTGTGGAACCTTATATATAGACAGGTGTGTGCCTTTCCAAATCATGTCCAATCAATTGAATTTACCACAGGTGGACTCCAATCAAGTTGTAGGATGATCAATGGAAACAGGATGCATTATAGCGAAGGGTCTGAATAGTTATTTAAATAAGATATTTCGTTGTTTTTATTTTGATAAATTTGCACAAAATTCTAAAAACCTGTATTCGCTTTGTCATTATGGGATATTGTGTGTAGATAAATGAAGAAAATGTTGGTTTTAATTCATTTTAGAATAAGGCTGTGAAAAAGTCAAGGGGTCTGAATAATTTCCGAATGCACTCTACATCAGGATTCACACCAAATTAAGCTCAAGTGCATCCAATTTCCTTTGATCATCCTTGAGATGTCACTACAACTTGATTGGACACACCGTGGGTTGAAAAAGTATGTGAACCCTTGAATTTAATAACTGGTTGACCCTCCTTTGGCAGCAATAACCTCAACCAAATGTTTTCTGTAGTTGTGGATCAAACCTGCACAACGGTCAGGAGGATTTTTGGACCATTCCTCTTTACAAAACTGTATCAGTTCAGCAATATTCTTGGGATGTCTTGTGTGAGGTCTTGAGGTCATGCCACAGCATCTCAATCAGGTTGAGGTCAGGACTCTGACTGGGCCACTCCAGAAGGCGTATTTTCTTCTGTTGAAGCCATTCAGTTGTTGATTTACTTCTGTGTTTTTTGTTGTTGTCCTGTTGCATCACTTAACTTCTGTTGAGCTTCAATTGACGGTCAGATAGCCTTATTTTCTCCTGCTAAATGTCTTGATAAACTTGAATTAATTTTTCCATCAATGATAGCAAGCCCTGAGGCAGCAAAGCAGCCCCAAACCATGATGCAACCACACTACACTTTACAGTTGGGATGAGGTTTGATGTTGCTCTTCTGTGCCTTTTTTTGTGCAGAAATTGGGTTTTTTGGACAGCAGTGGCTTCTTCCGTGATGTCCTCCCCTGAACACCATTCTTGTTTAGTGTTTTATGTATTGTAGACTCGTCAACAGAGATGTTAGCATGTTCCAGACATTTCTGTAAGTCTTTAGCTGACGCTCTAGGATTCTTCTTCGCCTCATTGAGCTTTCTGCACTGTGCTCTTGCAGTCATCTTTGCAGGACGGCCACTCCTAGGGAGAGCAACAGTGCTGAACTTTCTCCATTTACAGACAGTTTGTCTTACCGTGGACTGATGAACATCAAGGCTTTTAGAGATACTTTTGTAACCCTTTCCAGCTTTATGCAAGTCAACAATTCTTAGATCTTCTGAGATCTCTTTTGTTCGAGGCATGGTTCACATCAGGCAATGCTTCTTGTGAATAGCAAACTCAAATTTTGTGAGTGTTTTATAGAGCAAGGCAGCTCTAACCAACATCTCAAGTCTCATTGATTGGACTCCAGGTTAGCTGACTCCAATTAGCTTTTGGAGAAGTCAATAGCCTAGGGGTTCACATACTTTTTGGGGTTTATATCCTCCAATAATCAATGGATATATATCATAATATTTCATTCAAACAGCAAAAAAAAAATGAATGGAAGTCCACCAGAACAGCTAGACATAAAAATAGTATCAATGAGTTCATCTGGCTCTGGGTAAGTATAAAAACGACTTAATTGACAAAATCTTCCTCAAGTGTTTTTATCCCTATTCTCTTCCTTCTTTCCACCTTCGTCATCGGTACTTCCTTTATGTATATATATATCAGCATGCATCCCAGTTAGTTAATTAGCCTAGCATCGGTCCAGAGCCAGACTCTATGAAGTCAACTGGCAGTGTTGTTACCCCACTGTCTTCATAATGGCATGCCTCTGGGGAGAACAGAAACGTAATATAGCCCAATGTGCCCCTCTATTTGCCTGGTCTCTCTCAAATAGCTCCATCCATACTTAGAATTGTGGGAATAGTTGAAAGAGTGATGACAACAGGAAAAAGGAGGAAAGGAAAGTCTGTGAAATAAAAATAAACTAGCTTCAGCCCCCACTGTTGAAGATGTTTATTCAGCAATGTTCGTAGCTTGTTACCGTTGCTTCTCTCTGTACCCGGTTGCTTCATTAATCAGCAGACTTTATTTCCAGCCTCTTTATTAAACATACACTTGTCTCTGGGGCCAGACCCTGTCGTCCCCCGTTCTAGGGCTGGCTTCTCAGTGGGGGACTGAGGAAGTGGGGGTGGAATCAACCTATCCCCAGGATTGAGTGTACTAAACATTAGGAACACCTTCCTAACATTGAGTTGCACCCCCTTCGCCCTCAGAACAGCCTCAATTCATCAGTAAATGGACTCTATGCGGTTTTGAAAAGCGTTCCACAGGGATGCTGGCGCATGTTGACTCCAATGCTTCCCAGAGTTGTCAAGTTGGCTGGATGTCCTTTGGGTGGGGGACCAGTTTTTGACACACTCAAACTGGTGCGCCTGGCACCTACTACCATACCCCTTTCAATGACACAAATCTTTTGTCTTGCCCATTCACCCTCTGAATGGCACACATACACAATCCATATCTAAATTGTCTCAAGGCCTAAAAATCCTTCTTTTACCTGTCTCCTGCCCTTCATCTACACTGATTGAAGTGGATTTAACATCAATAAGGGATCAAAGCTTTCACCTGGTCAGTTTATATCACGGAAATAGCAGGTGTTCCTAATGTTTTGTATACTCATTGTATATCCCTTAAACATTCAAGTTCAGCCCTGGTTTGAGACAATGACTTCCACAGCCAGTTGAAATTGCTCTGGCTGTATCTGGTTGTGAGTTGTTGCTGTCTTTAGGACATGAACCCTATGATCCTGTCATCCGGTGTTGTACTGTGTCTGTAGAAAGCATCGGTCCATCGCTCCCTCTCTCTCGCCCTCTCTTTGTTTCTCTCCCTCTTTCTCTCAACCCCCCCCCCCCCTCCCAGCTCTGCTCCAGATGCTGGCAGCTGCCGAGGCGGGTCGAGACGTGGCCTACTTCACCTACGGTGACAGCGACCTGATGACAGACTTCCACACCATGCACTCCTTCCTCACACAGAGACAACTCAGCGTAGGTAAGACACACACGCACAGTCCTTCTCTATATCTGACATGTGTACTACCATGTCCCTAACACTCACATGGTGCTCTCTCTATACTGTAATACTGAAAGCCATTTGATTATTAAAAAGGCTGCGTATCTGACTTCTCAGACATTTTTACAATTGTTGTGGTCTCCTTCCCTTCACTTTAATTGATAATTCTTCAAGTGTTACAGGTGAAACTCCCATGTAGCATCTGCACACCAACCATGTGATCTGAATCAGATTCATGGGGATATGCATTTAGATCTTGAGTTATGCAGTGTAGTTTTGAAGTAATCTAAAGTGTTGTTTTGAATGATGTACAGTGAGCGTATTTTAGAGCAGATGGTGTACTGTAGCGTAGCCTACCTGTCTATTTTGCCTAGTGGTGCACGCTGTTGAGTTTTGGCCACATGAAAGAAAAATGTGGTGTTGTCTTACAGTAATGTTATACTATGCTACTAAATTCAGTTATGTTATGTAGAATACATTGATTCAGCCAGACATTGATTCAGTTTGATCTAACTTTATTAAACAAGCACCATTCAATAGAGTAGCCTCTATATGAGTAGAGAATAAACAGGCGCAGAATGTGATCCAGAACGGGTTCCGCACATACGCAGAAGCTTCCGGATCTTTAGTCCGGGGGAAAAAACAGCCTTGAGTAGTCTGATCTGGGAGAAGTCTGATCTGCAGCTTCTCCGTATTAAAAACACATCTCCCTCTCAAGCATGTCTACGGTACTCCCTCGGCTCACATCAGACCCTTTGCTTTGATGAATGAATAAAGCTTGTACTGTAGTCTGTTGTTTTTTGCTCTCCATGTCTGGTGTAATCCCATGGCTCTTTACATACAAAACTGAAATGCATTGGAGGATTTTGCACATTGCAAAGTCAAACACCTTGTGATGATATTAATTATAGTATTATGTATTTTTGGTGAACAATTGGTTTTACTAAATCACATAAACTGTACAATCAATAAAAATTACAATTTTTGAATGTTTCTCCTGTGTTAGATGCTCAGCTGGTCTTGCATTAGGTCAGACACTTTGGTGCTTGGTGAATGAAATATAGTATTTTAATTTGATTACCCTGTTGATGCAGGACATGTCCTACACAGTAGAAAATGCAAACTTGTAGTGTATTCAAGGTTTAAAAGGATTCTAAAATGTGTAATTTACACTATAAAATGTCATACTTGATTTTCCCTAAAGAAAAATGTATCAACCCTTACAAAAATGTCCATGAATTATAATCCACACAATAATTAATATTTCCTGTTGCTGCAGGATTGTTTTCCTGCTGTGGGAAACTGGTCAAATTAAGATCCAACATTTGTATCTGACGTAGTCTCTTGTTTTTAGGGATGTGTTTGGTCTCCTGGGTCAGTACTACAGCTCAGTGTGTCAGAGCTGCCTCACCCGCCATCCTGACACCAGCCTCTACTCCTTCATTTACCAGGAGGTCGGCTCTGGCTCCCCCTAGACCATAGAAACACACACACACACACAGGCGCCACCCCCTATACCCCCTGCGCCACAGAAGCCAGACAGACCGTCCCCACAGATTGCCACTAAGGTCAGGTGGATGATGAGTCACCATCTCTCCCTCACCATACTGAAAAGCTACACTAACACAGGTCCATAGCTGATCTATTACCTTCTTGTGATTCATACATTTCTATTTATGACCATATAGTAAATGGGGGAAATGCCATTTGATACGTCATCCGCTGTCCACTGTTGGCTGTTAATTTCGAAGTTCATGGAGAAATACATTTTAATAGAATGGCAGAGGAAGTGTTTCAGTCCGCTATTCCCCACGTGCCACTCCAGTGAAAGTTAGTCTTCTAATTCTGCTGGTAGTAGCTAATAAACAAATGGATGGAGCTTCGATACGGTGTGATTGTGATTTTTAATGGTGAAGCAAAGGTTGCCATCCATCTTTTGAGTCTGTCATGTTTCCTTTTTTTTACGCCCACACATATCCAGACTAATTGAATTGGTTGTCAGAAATCCAGTAAAAGGAAATAATGAATAGAGCAGTTCTTAGAGAGAGCTCAGAGCAATCTCTAAAAGAGATTTTGATTTAAAGCTAGCTTTTTCCAGTTGCTCTTAGGGAAATTATCATCAGTCTTTGGCTAGTTAGACTCTTTTCTGCACTGGATAGAAAGAAGCTTACTGTATGCGGGAATGATCACGTGTGTGTGCCATGATCATTTAGTTTCTTTAAAATATTTCAGAATATCTTGACCATGGACCTCCTTTAAGTGGTTATATTATTGTTAGTCTCTTTTTTTGTGCCACATGCAGGTTTAGAATGTGAACAAGTGTACTTAATGTTCAATAATTGTATGTGATTTTTTTCAACTATAAACAGGTCTGCTACGTCTGCATCTCGGACTGTATTAAAACATTATTTTATTAAGATAGATAATACTGTATATCTCAACATCTTGAAACATTGAAAAGTGAGAAACTGGTTTTGAAATGTTTTGTGCGATTGATTATATATATTTTTTAATGATTTCTGACAACTTCGTTATATGCATATTGTTTCTGTCTTCAGTTTGTAGTATGATCCTAGGCACCAATACTGAATATAACATTGTACTGTCTTTCAAATGGCTTTTTTAATAATTCATAAAGTTTGTAATTTACACTATAAAATGTCTGACTTGATTTGCCCAAACAAAAAATTGATCAACCCCTATAAAAATGTCCATGAATTATATTCACAGAAACAACGGTACAGATTATAATGACACCTTAACAACGTCAATGACTGACGGTTCTATTTCGGTGGACATTAGGTTATAGACATGCCGAGTCCCAGGCAGTTCCAGTCCCCATACAGCTCAGCTTTAATGTTTTAAATACTCTCAGAACCATCGCCTTGCCCTTTCACTCATAGTTTAATAAGGTCATACCTTTTATATAAACTGTACATGACACCTCATTAAGTAACGACAAGATCTAGTCAGTCTCAGTCAGGCTGCTAGCTAGAGGGAGGATGAGGGTTGATTTCCCTGCCAGCTAGAAATTTGTCTTATTTTCATATGATTCAAGAGCAGGACTGCATCTCAAATGACACCCTATTCCCTATTATGTGACCGACCGATCGATTCAGTCTTATGTAGCAAAATTTGAAATTGTGTTTTTTTACATTGGATAAAAGTAAAGACTCCGAGCTAGAAAATGGTAGTTGAGGAACAATGGGAAAGTAATTATTCTTTGAAAGTTGAAAACTTGTAACCTCACTTTTGAGAAAATGCCTCTTGAATATTTGGGTACTTATTGGAGAGCTCTTCTTTGTCTACAACCATTCAACATCGTTCACACCCTCTTAAGCTTTAGCCCCACCCATCTCTTTAAGGATTCACATGTGAGGCAGTGTATTAAACAACCAAAGATGTCAAGACTAAAGGCTGATTTATACTATGGGTGTGTCGTAGATTTAATCTAGAGCACCAGAGTGTGCTCTGCGCGTTTGTAAACTCAGAACGTTGTCAGATTGTCTGTTCGTAAATTCAGAGCTTTTTGCTCTCGGAGTGTTCAGAGCGCACACTGAACGCTCTGGCCTGAAAAGTAGGGTTGATCAGAACGTTTTGACCTAACAACAACAGTCAAGCTCCCAAGCTCCCAAGCTAACTGGCTAACGTTGGCTAGCTTGCTAGAAACTTCCAGACACAAATGAGAGAACAGCTCACTCTGACCATTTTACTCACCCTAGCAGAGATGGTTAGGCTGTTTTTATGTTATCCAGAGAGTTGGTGATTGCAACTGTGCTGCTGGCAACATTTAATAACTTTTTTTTAGCCAACGTTTACTGACACCAGCCATATTCAACAGGTATTGAGTGTTCGTAAATTTGTCAGTTATCCTGCGAAATCGGAGTAGATAGCCAGAGTGAATTTACCAGCTACGTCTATCGACAGTTGTCACAGTAACATCATAAACAGTCTACTGAAATAGTTACTTGCAGAGCGGAGTCTTTTGTTTAGACATGTAGCTAGGTAAACAATGAACTATAATCCCAACTCATAACGTTTCTACCATGCATGAATCTACAGGTAGCTAACCAAGCAGGTTCAATATTAGCTAGCTAACATTAGGCTATAACTAGAAATGCAAATGGCTCTGAGAAACAAATAATAGTACTACACAGATCATACAGCTAGCTAAAAGCATACTTTAACTTGAAATGAAAACGACTTTCTGACTAAGTTAGAAACGTGTAATATCCTAAAATGTAGCTAGCTCTTACCCGTATACATGGATGGACGCTTCTCCCTCTCTGTCACGGATGCCATGGTTGCCTTTAGTTTGAAAATGTAATCCAGATCCTTCTGTGTGTTCTCTTTTCGACTCTGCATGTTTGCAATCAAATGCCAGAATTTTCTACATCTCCGTAGCTATCATACTCTAATTCCACTGATTTCCAAACTCGGTCGTCCAGAAAGTGGAGAGCAACAGTTATGCAGTTCTACTACGTGATATCTTTCAAAAAAGCCGTGTTAGAAAGGATTACCTACACATACTGACCAACTCATATTATAGACAGAAGCCTGCTACATGGCAGACAAATCCGAACTCATCTCTCGGCATGTCCAGCCCACTCATTATCTCAGCCAATCATGGCTAGCGGGAAGGTTGCGTCTTTTTCCGTGGCTAAACCAACTAGGCTTATAATTTAACAATTTTATTTGTATTTACAGATGGCATACAAACAAGTTTGTTATTAAGGCATATGAAAGTTCACATGTTCCAGAAGGCCTTTTTGCCAAAAAAATGCATTTTGATAAAACATTTTTTATTTATGTTCAAATTGCTCTCCTGTAAAATAGTGACGCAAGACATACGCTTAGTTTCCTGAAATGAGTCACATATAGTACACTACTTCAACCTGGACTCAGGAGTAGATGTAACATAATAAGCGATAATCCGGGACAGCTTGTCCTAAAAAAGTGGTATCTTGGTACTTACCACTACCTTTTTAAAACCTATCTTTATTTCCCAATCACTTTGTCTTTTAATAATTTTCATTTTACCTTTATTTAACTAGACAAGTCAGTTAAGAACAATTTCTTATTTACAATGACGGCCTACCCCGGCCAAACCCGGACGACGCTGGGCCAATTGTGCGCCACCCTATGGGACTCCCAATCCCTGCCGGATGTAATACAGCTTGGATTCAGACCAGGGACTTTAGTGAAGCCTCTTGCACTTAGATGCAGTGCCTTAGACAGCTGTGCCACTCGGGAGGATATTTTAACACAAGCTTAACACCTAACAAAGACTTTGTACTTTGTTTTACACATTTAACATAGGCCAGGCCCTGTTGTTACCTCATATCCCACCGATAATGCCTTGCATTATGCTTGGGAAGAAAACACTTTAAATTTGCTCAATTTACCCCATGGCTATTGGCTCAACTTACCCCAAGGCAAACATTTTGATTATATTTGCACACAAGGCTACAAGAATGAACTTCATTTTTATTTTTGGGACCTCATATTGAAGCTTATAGACCCCAACTGATGTATAGAACAATCTCAAAAGTATCTACTTTGGTTTAGATACAAGCATCATGAAACCTCTTAAAACAAATTGATTTGACTTGGTGAAAATTGTTTTTTTGGACCTAACTTGCCTACTACTTTTTCCATGTGGTTTCTTCCTTCACAGACTCCATGAAATTATTACCTCTTCCTAAATATTTGGTCAGATGGTTAATTTTGTGTATGGTTTCCTAGAAACAAGGGTGCTCAATTTACCCCTTTGGCTCAACTTACCCAACTCTCCCCTACAGTGTGTGAAGTGTCTCTCAGTTTGTTGATAAAAGATGTTCAAAGCTGTCAACGATAACAACAGCTGATATTGGTGATGTTTTGTGAAGAAAGACACAAACACGACTCTTTCTACAGTTTTTTATTGATTTTGGTTAAGTGTGTAATCAGTTGTGAAATATCCAAACACTCATAAAAGAATAGTATTATCAGAGAGAAAGAGGCAAAGTGAGAGGTTTTACTCAGCCCAAAATCTGTATACGAAAATAAGCCCACGAAGTAAGTAATTTTTTTATGGAGGTCAATGAGAGAGTGGCGACAACAAAAAATGTAATTAAACATTTGCTACGTGAGGCTTATTTCATTGAATAGATGTTTCGTAATGGTTAGGTTGTTACGAATGCATTTCGGCAACTTTGAAAAAATATATATATATCGAGTTGTGCCTGTTGTAATAGGGATAGATGGAGGACTCATCATGGATATAACCTGTTTAAGCATGGACGATGCCATTGAAGCTTCCACCATTTTTAAAGTTGTGCGGTCACTCGACTATCTTGTCATTATAATAGACAATCTTTGGTATTATTGATGGAGAATGCATGATTTAGCATTTTCAAAGGCATTTCAGATATTAATAGATAATTTGTTTGTATGAGGAATAAATGCCCTGATCCTGTATTGTATAATAATTATTGTATACGAAACAGGATGAATATCCAATGAATGCTTCCCCAGGGTGTTGAGTATCGACTGCTCACCAGGTATATGAGAATAACAGCAATATCTCCCTCCATCCACAGGGAAGGGGGCTGTGTGTCTATGGAATTAGAGCCTGGTGTGGGGGTCTACCTCTGTAGCATGCTGATATCAAAAGGCTCTTTGGTGGCAGCCTTCACAAGGGAGACCCTCCAGAGCAAAGCAGAGAAGCTCATGGATTGTTCCTTATTTGATGGGACCCCATACGTGTGTGTCTGTGACCTTTCAGACACCATCTGTCACCAAACATGATCACTTACATGTTTATCATGTAAGTGATCAGGGCCAGTTTTTGCACAGCATTATTATAAATTAAAGCTTGATATCTTGCTTACCATCTCACTTTTAGAGTACTACTAAACATTGATTAGGGGGAGCCCTGTACTGCAAAGGCTTCAAATCTTACTGAAACTGCTAAGCTTTAGTGTTCTAAAGAATTATTAGAATGTTGAGATCATGTACAGTTGAAGTCAGAAGTTTACATACACCTTAGCCAAATACATATTAACTCAGTTTTTCACAATTCCTGACAATTAATTCCAATTAAAACTCCCTGTCTTAGGTCAGTTAAGATCACCACTTTATTTTAAGAAAAAGTCTGGCATTTTTATGGCGGTTTTGGAGCCGGGGCTTCTTCCTTGCTGAGCGGCCTTTCAGGTTATGTCGATATAGGACTTGTTTTACTGTGGATATAGATACATTTGTACATGCTTCCTCCAGCATCTTCACAAGGTCCTTTGCTGTTGTTATGAGATTGATTTGCACTTTTCGCACCAAAGTACGTTCATCTCTAGGAGACAGAATGCGAGTTTGAAGGTAGGCCTTGAAATACATCCACAGGTACACCTCCAAATGACTCAAATGATGTCAATTAACCTTTCAGAAGCTTCTAAAGCCATGACATAATTTTCTGGAATTTTCCAAGCTGTTTAGGCCTCTCAGCAAGGAAGAAGCCACTGCTCAAAAACCGCCATAAAAAAAGCCAGACTACGGTTTGCAACAGCACATGGGGACAAAGATTGTACTTTTTGGAGAAATGTCCTCTGGTCTGATGAAACAAAAATAGAACTGTTTGGCCATAATGACCATTGTTATGTTTGGAAGATAAAGGGGGAGGCTTGCAAGCCGAAGAACACCATCCCAAACGTGAAGCCCGAGGGTGGCAGCATCATGTTGTGGGGGTGCACTTCACAAAATAGATGGCATCATGAGGAGGGAATATTATGTGTATATATTGAAGCAAAATCTCAAGACATCAGTCAGGAAGATAAAGCTTGGTCGCAAATGGGTCTTCCAAATGGACAATGACCCCAAGCATACTTCCAAAGTTGTGGCAAAATGGCTTAAGGACAACAAAGTCAAGGTATTGGAGTGGCCATCACAAAACCCTGACCTCAATCCTATAGAAAATGTGTGGGCATAACTGAAAAAGCGTGTGCGAGCAAGGAGGCCTACAAACCTGACTCAGTTACACTAGCTCTGTCAGGAGGAATGGGCCAAAATTCACCCAATTTATTGTGGGAAGCTTGTGGAAGGCTACCCGAAACGTTTGACCCAAGTAAAACAATTTTAAGGCAATGCTACCAAATACTAATTGAGTGTATGTAAACTTCTGACCCACTGGGAATGTGATGAAAGAAATAAAAGCTGAAATAATTCATTCTCTCTACTATTATTCTGACATTTCACATTCTTAAAATAAAGTGGTGATCCTAACTGACCTAAGACAGGGAATCTTTATTCGGATTAAATGTCAGGAATTGTGAAAAACTGAGTTTAAATGTATTTGGCTAAGGTCTATGTAAACTTCCGACTTCAACTGTATATGGTTATGTATTTTATGTCTTTTGCCTTGAATCAATAGATAATTTTAAAGAACCAAATAAAAATTGTTGCATCAAACAGATCAACATTCCGTTGATAATGTCTCTTATCTGGAGCCAACGGAAGCTTGAAACCATCCTCCACGTACTGCAGAGATTCATCAGCTGTTATCAAATATACTATGCAAATGCTATGCAAAGAAGATCAATATGAATAAAAGCTGAAATAAATCATTCTCTCTACTATTATTCTGACATTTCACATTCTTAAAATAAAGTGGTGATCCTAACTGACCTAAGACAGGGAATTTTTACTTGGATTAAATGTCAGGAATTATATGTATTTTGCTAAGGTGTATGTAAACTTCCGACGTCAACTGCATTTGCTGTGAGTGTTTTGAATAAAGCTAAGGGAAGTCAAACACTGTGAGGCTAACTCCTGTAGGGAGTGCTTTTTGGGGGTGGACTGTACTGGGGAGTGAGCTGGCTTGTCGTGGGGAGAGAGAGCGAGAGAGAATGAGAGAGAAAGACAGAATGAGAGAGAGACAGAGAGGAGGATGGTGTCTGGACAGACAAAGAGGGATCCTGAAACCAGAGCTCACCAAACCACCACACTGCAGTATACAGGACTGCTGTGATTCTGCTGCCGTTGAAGCAGCCTCAACCCAACCTGTATCCATAGCAATAGTGATTCTATTCATTCTATTTCTATGCCTGCATCATCAGCCACTAAACAAACCAACTGTTATCTCACAGAAGTAAATACATTAACCATGACAGTTGTGCCACAGAAAATGTATTATATAAGACATGTTTACTATTGTGGGCTATTTATTCCTTTTGAGGTACAGTAGAGTGGAGTTGATTATTTAGTCCTTTTACAGATGTTTTATAGAGCCTGTTTTAACATTTAGTGTCGTTGCCTGGTTTGGCTCCCTAACATGGGCAAGTCAGAATACCCTGGAGGGGGTTGTGCAGGACAGTGGTAAGATTGTAGGGAGAAAGCAAAAAGCTATCCGAGACATTTACAACGAGAGCACGTAAGAGGTGTAAAGAAATCATTATGGATCGTACACATCCACTGAACTGCCAATATGTACTGCCATCTGGGAACAGACTCCGGTCTTTACCTCTTAACTTTACTTAATACCCATCCCGGATCCGGGAGCATCCTCATCAAAAAAGCTGACTAGCATAGCCTAGCCTAACGGGACAGGGATATCATATAATATAATTTTCATGAAATCACAAGTCCAATAGGGCAAATGAAAGATAAACATCTTGTGAATCCAGCCATCATTTCCAATTTTTAAAATGTTTTACAGCGAAAACACAATATGTATTTCTATTAGCTAACCACAATAGCCAAAGACTCAACCGCATATTTTCACCATGTTTCTACCGCATAGGTAGCTATCACAAAACCGACCAAATAGAGATATAATTAGTCACTAACCAAGAAACAACTTCATCAGATGACAGTCTTATAACATGTTATACAATAAATTTATGTTTTGTTCGAAAATGTGCATATTTGAGGTATAAATCATAGTTTTACATTGCAGCTACCATCAAAAATATCACCAAAGCAGCCAGAATAATTACAGAGAGCAACGTGAAATACCTAAATACTCATCATAAAACATTTATGAAAAATACATGGTGTACAGCAAATGAAAGATTAACATCTTGTGAATCCAGCCAATATTTTCAGATTTTTTAAGTGTTTTACAGCGAAAACACAATATAGCATTATATTAGCTTACCACAATAGCCAAACACACAAACGCATTTATTCACCGCATAGATAGCATTCGCAAAAACCAGCAAAAGATATAAAATGAATCACTAACCTTGAACAACTTCATCAGATGACAGTCTTATAACATCAGGTTATACAATACACTTATGTTTTGTTCGAAAATGTGCATATTTAGAGCTGCAAACCGTGGTTATACATTGTGAAAATGTAGCAACATTTCCCCAGAATGTCAGGAGCTATTTTGGACACTCACCTAATCTGACCAAAGAACTCATCATAAACTTTACTAAAAAATACATGTTGTACAGCAAATTAAAGATACACTGGTTCTTAATGCAACCGCCGTGTTAGATTTTTTAAAATAACTTTACCATAACAAACAGCTTGCGTTATTGCGAGACAGCGCCTGCCAAAACGGCGGAGAATAGAAATAACATTTTCCACAGAAATACGAAATGACATCATACATTGTTCTTACTTTTGCTGAGCTTCCATCAGAATCTTGTACAAGGAGTCATATTTCCATAATAAATCGTTGTTTGGTTTTAGAATCTCCTTTTCTCCTGTCGAATTCGCGCCACAATGCTAGCCAATGTTGATGACGTTCCCAGTTTCTCTCGACGCAAAGAACGGATAACTCCAAAAGTCCCAATAAACGTTGAATAATCTGATAAAACTCGGTTGAAAAAACATACTTTACGATGTTATTATCACATGTATCAAATAAAATCAGAGCCGGAGATATTAGCCGTGTATACCGAACGCTTATCAGAAGACAATATGGAGGTGCTTCGTGCGCCTAGGTAGAGAAAGGAAATTCCTGACCTGCCACTCCAAAAGCTCTTGTTCGACCTCAGATCAAGCTAGACACCCCATTCCACCTTCCACTGCCTGTTGACATCTAGTGGAAGGCGTATGACGTGCATGCATATCGATAAATATAAGCCAGTTGAATAGGCAGGCCCTGGAACAGAGGCTCGTTTTCAGATTTTTCACTTCTGGTATGGAAGTTTGCTGCCAAATGAGTTCTGTTTTACTCACAGATATAATTCAAACAGTTTTAGAAACTTGAGAGTGTTTTCTATCCAATAGTAATAATAATATGCATATTGTATGATCTAGAATAGAGTACGAGGCAGTTTAATTTGGGCACGATTTTTTCCAAAGTGAAAATAGCGCTCCCTATTGACAAGAAGTTTTAAACCCCAAGAGAGCCACTAACAGTATTATACCGGCATCAGTATGGCTTTAAAATGAAAATGTATGTGTGACTTGTGTTTATCTTGTACAACACGGCTCTTTAATTAAAACAGTTTTTGTGACTTACATTTATCTTGTATATACCTTGTCAGGATTTGTCATGTCAGTCATGTGAATGTTGCTGTTATATGCCTACTATATACACTGCTCAAAAAAATAAAGGGAACACTAAAATAACACATCCTAGATCTGAATGAATGAAATATTCTTATTAAATACTTTTTTCTTTACATAGTTGAATGTGCTGACTACAAAATCACACAAAAATTATCAATGGAAATCAAATTTATCAACCCATAAATGGATTTGGAGTCACACTCAAAATTAAAGTGGAAAACCACACTACAGGCTGATCCAACTTTTATGTAATGTCCTTAAAACAAGTCAAAATTAGGCTCAGTAGTGTGTGTGGCCTCCACGTGCCTGTATGACCTCCCTACAACGCCTGGGCATGCTCCTGATGAGGTGGCGGATGGTCTCCTGAGGGATCTCCTCCCAGACCTTGACTAAAGCATCCGCCAACTCCTGGACAGTCTGTGGTGCAACGTGGCTTTGGTGGATGGAGCGAGACATGATGTCCCAGATGTGCTCAATTGGATTCAGGTCTGGGGAACGGGCGGGCCAGTCCATAGCATCAATGTCTTCCTCTTGCAGGAACTGCTGACACACTCCAGCCACATGAGGTCTAGCATTGTCTTGCATTAGGAGGAACCCAGGGCCAACCGCACCAGCATATGGTCTCACAAGGGGTCTGAGGATCTCATCTCGGTACCTAATGGCAGTCAGGCTACCTCTGGCGAGCACATGGAGGGCTGTGCGGCCCCCCAAAGAAATCCCACCCCACACCATGACTGACCCACGCCAAACCGGTCATGCTGGAGGATGTTGCAGGCAGCAGAACGTTCTCCACGGCGTCTCCAGACTCTGTCACGTCTGTCACGTGCTCAGTGTGAACCTGCTTTCATCTGTGAAGAGCACAGGGCGGCAGTGGCGAATTTGCCAATCTTGGTGTTCTCTGGCAAATGCCAAACATCCTGCACGGTGTTGGGCTGTAAGCACAACCCCCACCTGTGGACGTCGGGCCCTCATACCACCCTCATGGAGTCTGTTTCTGACCGTTTGAGTAGACACATGCACATTTGTGGCCTGCTGGAGGTCATTTTGCAGGGCTCTGGCAGTGCTCCTCCTGATCCTCCTTGCACAAAGGTGGAGGTAGCGGTCCTGCTGCTGGGTTGTTGCCCTCCTACGGCCTCCTCCACGTCTCCTGATGTATTCGCCTGTCTCCTGGTAGCGCCTCCATGCTCTGGACACTACGCTGACAGACACAGCAAACCTTCTTGCCACAGCTCGCATTGATGTGCCATCCTGGATGAGCTGCACTACCTGAGCCACTTGTGTGGGTTGTAGACTCCGTCTCATGCTACCACTAGAGTGAAAGCACCGCCAGCATTCAAAAGTGACCAAAACATCAGCCAGGAAGCATAGGAACTGAGAAGTGGTCTGTGGTCACCACCTGCAGAACCACTCCTTTATTGGGGGTGTCTTGCTAATTGCCTATAATTTCCACCTGTTGTCTATTCCATTTGCACAACAGCATGTGAAATTTATTGTCAATCAGTGTTGCTTCCTAAGTGGACAGTTTGATTTCACAGAAGTGTGATTGACTTGGAGTTACATTGTGTTGTTTAAGTGTTCCCTTTATTTTTTTGAGCAGTGTATTTAATCTTATCCAATTTACCACAACTGAAGTTCATTCTGGGGAAAAAAGCAATTCAATCTTCATGTCATTTATACAGTTGTATCCCAAAAGGTAATTGCTAACGTAGTTGTATTTATAGTAAATAGCCAAGATGTTGAAATTCATATTGATCTTCTTTGCATACCATTTGCATAGTATATTTGATAACAACTGATGAATCTCTGCAGTACGTGGAGGATGGTTTCAAGCTTCCGTTGGCTCCAGATAAGAGACATTATCAACGGAATGTTGATCTGTTTGATGCAACAATTTTTATTTGGTTCTTTAAAATGATCTATTGATTCAAGGCAAAAGACATAAAATACATAACCATATACAGTTGAAGTCGGAAGTTTACATACACCTTAGCCAAATACATTTAAACTCAGTTTTTCACAATTCCTGACATTTAATCCGAACAAAAATTCCCTTTCTTAGGTCAGTTAGGATCACCACTTTATTTTAAGAATGTGAAATGTCAGAATAATAGTAGAGAGAATGAATTATTTCAGCTTTTATTTCTTTCATCACATTCCCAGTGGGTCAGAAGTTTACATACACTCAATTAGTATTTGGTAGCATTGCCTTTAAATTGTTTAACTTGGGTCAAATGTTATGGGTAGCCTTCCACAACCTTCCCACAATAAGTTGGGTGAATTTTGGCCCATTCCTCCTGACAGAGCTAGTGTAACTGAGTCAGGTTTGTAAGCCTCCTTACTCGCACATGCTTTTTCAGTTATACCCACAAATTTTTCTATATGATTGAGGTCAGGGCTTTGTGATGGCCACTCCAATACCTTGACTTTGTTGTCCTTAAGCCATTTTGCCACAACTTTGGAAGTATGCTTGGGGTCATTGTCCATTTGGAAGACCCATTTGCGACCAAGCTTTATCTTCCTGACTGATGTCTTGAGATTTTGCTTCAATATATACACATCATTTTCCCTCCTCGTGATGCCATCTATTTTGTGAAGTGCACCAGTTCCTCCTGCAGCAAAGCACCCCCACAACATGATGCTGTCACCCCTATGCTTCACGGTTGGGATGGTGTTCTTCGGCTTGCAAGCCTCCACATTCTTCTTCCAAACATAACGATGGTTATTATGGCCAAACAGTTCTATTTTTGTTTCATCAGACCAGAGGACATTTCTCCAAAAAGTACGATCTTTGTCCCCATGTGCAGTTGCAAACCATAGTCTGGCTTTTTTATGGCGGTTTTTGAGCAGTGTCTTCTTCCTTGCTGAGCGGCCTTTCAGGTTATGTCAATATAGGACTCGTTTTACTGTGGATATAGATACTTTCGTGCCTGTTTCCTCCAGCATCTTCACAACATCCTTTGCTGTTGTTCTGGGATTGATTTGCACTTTTCGCACCAAAGTACGTTCATCTCTAGGAGACAGAACGCGTCTCATTCCTGAGCGGGATGACGGCAGCGTGGTCCCATGGTGTTTATACTTGCGTACTATTGTTTGTACAGATGAACGTGGTACCTTCAGGCGTTTGGAATTTGCTCCCAAGGGTGAACCAAAAAAAAAAATCTGAGGTCTTAGCTGATTTCTTTTGATTTCCCCATGATGTCAATTAAAGAGGCACTGAGTTTGAAGGTAGGCCTTGAAATATATCCACAGGTACACCTCCAATTGACTCAAATGATGTCAATTAGCCTATCAGAAGCTTCTAAAGCCATGACATAATTTTCTGGAATTTTCCAAGCTGTTTAAAGGCACAGTCAACTTAGTGTATGTAAACTTATCGAATTGTGATACAGTGAATTATAAGTTAAATATTCTGTCTGTAAACAATTGTTGGAAAAATTACTTGTGTCATGCACAAAGTAGATGCCTTAACCGACTTGCCAAAACTATAGTTAGTTAACAAGAAATTTGTGGACGAGTTTTAATGACTCCAACCTAAGTGTATATAAACTTCCAACTTCAAATGTACACTGAGTGTTCAAAACATTAAGAACATCTTCCTATTATTGAGTTGGTCAGTCTGTCATGGAAAGAGCAGGTGTTCTTCATGTTTTGTACACTTAATTTTTGACTTTCCCTAGTTTTGTTAATGTTAATTGTTTCAATAACTAGGATAGCTTTATGCGAAGTGCATCTCAATGCTATGGCATTAGCACCTACCAATTTCAAAACCTAGATACTGGTAGCTACAGTAACTGACAAGACTGGATTTTTTAAATAGAAATTATTCAGATGATACAGGTGGTACACAGCTAATTAATCATCGAAGGGATTCATTAAGAAATTGGTATTTTGGCAAGCTTCCCATCACTGCTACCTCTTGCTGGAGGGTTGCTAGTACATTGGATGACGGTACAGTCAAAGATACTCCAAGAAACAAAAAGATGCTAATCGTTTTGGCCAATGAGTGGAGAAATTAATAATGCTTGGAGCGTAGAAAGTTGAGGAACTGCTTATTTAGCTCCAGAATATGTAATGTCACGATTCCAAATATATACGATTTTACAGAGAACAAGTTGACTCATAGGCCAATTGACTCCTTGAACCAGAATCTCCCAGAATGCACTGCACAGCCCATTGACAACACACAGGCAACGTACTCAATGGGCGTCAATACAAATAGTTTGATGTGCAGGGTATTTCGCTAAATCGTCTTTGGTCCAGTTCATCTTTGACATTGCAACATTAGCCAAACAGTTGTTGCACAAGGTAGGGGTTAGCAAGAGCTGTTTTGGCCCTTAAATGAGTATCAACCCTATGCATATGCATAGTGTGACAGTGAGTATGATACTAGTGAGTGCATTGCTATTGTAGGCTAGCCTGTTTAGAACACATAAACAATAGCATTGCTGATGGTTCGGATTTCCACTCCTCCTTCGTGTATTCTCCTCATTGTTTGACTCGAGGTTATAATCAGAATACTGCAGAATCAGTGGTTCTGAAAGAGGAAGTTGCCTTGGACCAGGAACCATCTCAGCGTGTTACAGCCAGGGCCACAGGAGAGACAAATTATCCTCACACACCACCCGGGCAGGAACAGTGGCACCGTTCCTACCTCTGAAAATCCGCGGAGGAGAAGAGAGGAGGATAAAGCAGAGGAGAAAGAGGAAGACAGAATGAAAGTGAAATATTTAGGTCAGAGTTCAGACACGCTCAAGGCCATGCAGCGAAAATAGTTTGGTTTGGGAAATCACATCCGGCATTTGGTGAGTTAATTTTTTTCTCATCTTGATGACAGTGAGGGAGGATGGATATTGACTGAGGTAGCTGGAGGTGAAGTATGAAGCAGCTGAGCGCTGATGGCCAAGCAGGAGGACCCAATACCATACATCTGAGTTTAGTATGACGCCTGGTTAAAGACATTCAGTATTCATACTTCAAAATAAAACACACAATTTCACCAAGTGTAACAAAACAGCTGGGTGAGCAAATGAAATGGTCTGGCGTCTGCATGGGAAAGATTACATATTATTGCCAAATTAACTTTTTGACAGTAATGATACGTGTACATGATCACATTCACATAATAATATGACACTAGTGCTTACCACTTAGGGGCTGCATAAATAAACTGATTGTCAGCATTTCACAAGACAGTAGCATGATGATTATAACATTGAATTACCATTTTCGTTGTCAAGTCAAGGGGGGCATACATGCAGGCTGCCTCCCAAATAGCACCTTATTCCCTATACAGGCTCTGGTCAAAAGTAGCAAACTATATAGGGGAAGGGTGCCATTTGGGACTCAGCCCAAAACTGTCCAATGGCACAGGCTGGATTTGAAGTCTAGTTTTGCATTGCCATTGAATAATCTTTCTCTCCTGGAGCTTGTTTTGAACCACAGCAGTAGCACCTCGTTGGGCCTGTAATTGCACACTTGTTGCAACGTCTTCTCTCCATGCACTACATAACACCATCTGCTCTGTGTCCACACTAGAGTCGACCAATCATATCAGAAAGCGAAACAGATTCTCTCTTTTCCTCCCTCTCTCTCTCTCTCCTCTGGCAGTGATTTCAAAGTGCCACAGGCAGCAGCTTATTACGGGAACACAAGGGAACGTTATTTTAGCTTTAAAAATTGCATGAGAGTTTCTAATAGGATCAGGATGTTGGAATCCTAGGGTTCGGTAAGGCCGTGAGGGAGAGGACAGGTGTGCAGTATAATGTTGACTATATTGCCATGCAAAGCTATGGAAGTCAACCGAAGTCAACAGCGTAGCAGAGACAGCTGTGTTTCTGTCATATCAAAGCAGCCATTGACAGATGTTTTCTTCCACATTTCAAAGGAGACATTTTGCCAGGTTTTGGCCCTTGATAATTTTTTTAGGATATGATTAGATTCCCTACACATCTGTTTCAGAGGGGAAATAATACTTTTCAGTGGAGAAAGTTGGAGTCTAGCAAGGAAGTTTTGCAGAGGGATTGCTGTTTGGACTTTGTTAGATTTGGGTAGTTACTGGTCAGGTGCAGTCCTTTCCTCGCCATATTTATTTATCACTGTTAATGTTATACAGTGGGGCCTGTACCTTTGGCTGAGCAGGATTTGTGACACTGGCCTGTAGAGAGAATAGAGAGAGTGTGTGTGTGGGAGTGTGTGGCAAAGACCTCCACTGGGTTTGTAAACAGGCGGTTGAGTGGCTGTCAGGCTAGTCAGTGTTGTATTGGCAGAGTGGACCTCCAGGTCCTCTCCATGCACTAGGCTCATTAAGGAGCTGTCACTGCTGGGCTGGGGTTGGGGGTAGCAGGGCAGCACACCATGCCACGGCCCCAGTGAACAGCTCTCTGCCTGGGGGTGAAAGGGGAGACGTGGAGGGGGGGTGCCCTGGTCCTGGAATCCCTGGCAGCCCTAGCATCTCTAGCTGTAGACACGTTGACTAGTAGTAGAGCTTTCGAGGGCTTTTGACATACACTACCATTCAAAAGTTTGGGGTCACTTAGAAATGTCCCTGTTTGTGAAAGAAAAACATTTTTTTTGTCCATTAAAATACATCAAATTGATCATAAATCCAGTGTAGACATTGTTAATGTTGTAAATGACTATTGTAGCTGGAAACGGCTGATTTTTATGGAATATCTACATAGGCGTACAGAGGCCCATTATCAGCATCCATCACTCCTGTGTTCCAATGGCACGTTGTGTTAGCTAATCCAAGTTGATCATTTTAAAAAGCTAATTGATCATTAGAAAATCTATTTGCAATTATGTTAGCACATCTGAAAATGGTTGTGGTGATTAAAGAAGCAATAAAACTGGCCTTCTTTAGACTAGTTGAGCATCTGGAGCATCACCATTTGTGGGTTCGATTACAGGCTCAAAATGGCCAGAAACAAAGAACTTTCTTCTGAAACTCGTCAGTCTGAGCACAGACTTGTGCTGAGAAATTAAGTTATGTTATTTTAATGGACAAAATAATGTGCTTTTCTTTCAAAAACAAGGACATTTCTAAGTGACCCCAAACTTATGAACGGTAGTGTACATATTCTAACTCTGTAACCACTGTGTGGTTTTGAAAGTAGAAAGAAACACATTTTAGCCCATGTGTTTCTTCATTCAATATCAATTTGTTTGTCTACATTTTCTATGTAATATCTACTTCTGTAGTACAAGGCTAATACAATGGTAGAAAAGGGCTACTTCACAGTATGCCATAATAGGATATCAACTGCATGGTCATTTTTCTAGTGTTTCTCAGTTAAAAATGATTCCCTGCTGGGCTTCCATACTGAATAGGAATTGGATCTTCTCCTCTAAAGGCCCTCGGGTTTTTATACAGAAACATCCCTTATAATCAAACCATTTATGATACATGTTAAAATTATTGCAAGTACCCTTAGAAACACTAGGGATTGTATGAATTCTAATTGAGATGAGAAATGTATAGATAGATCATTTTATCTTTGATTGCCCTCTCTCATTGTATTCTGTATTGTTGCGAAAAGTGCCGATTTAACGTTGTATCGTCAATGGTCCTGGTCAAAAGTAGTACACTATATAGGGAATAGCGTGCCATTTGGGACTCATCCATGGACTGTGTTTTTAGGGAGTGGAACATAGCATGGATGCAATTCAGTTGTAATAAATTCATATTATAAAACATCTGTTCCATAACTCAATGCTCTGTGATTATTCACTAATGATTATACTAATAATGGTAATTATGAGGTTGACCCAGCGGTTGGATTAGAACAGTGGAGGATGACAATGACAATGTTTTTTTCTGCCCAGAGTGAGGATTTTATTAGAAAATGTTAAGATAAATAGCTGGCACAAACTGTACAAATATTTACAAAATAAAATAATAAACTGTAAGTCGCAACAATATAGGCCTAATACACCTACTGAAACCACATAGGTTAGAGTAAGTCAAAAAGAAACCCAGGCTTCAAATATGCCTGTTTAACACGGCAGCATGCCAACCTTCCCCTGCCTCGGCAGCATGCCAACCTTCCCCTGCCTCGGCAGCATGCCAACCTTCCCCAGCCTCTGTCCGACAAACAAAGAAATAACAGGTGCCTAAAGTGCTGCGGAGAAGCACTACTAAGATATGGGTTTAAACACACACACACACACACACACACACACACACACACACACACACACACACACACACACACACACACACACACACACACACACACACACACACACACACACACACACACACACACCGAGGTTTAAACACACACCTATACACACAGGGGTTTAAACACACACATACACAGGGATTAACACACACACACAAACAGGGGTTTAAACACACACACACAGGATTTAAACACAGACAGGGGTTTAAACACACACACACGCAGGATTTAAACACAGACACACAGGGGTTTAAACACACACACACACAGGATTTAAACACAGACAGGGGTTTAAACACACACATATACACAGGGGTTTAAATACACACATACACAGGGATTTAAACACACACACACACACACAGGGATTAACACACAGGGGTTTAAACACACACAGGGGTTTAAACACACACACACACACACACAAACACACACACACAGGGGTTTAAACACACACCTATACACACAGGGGTTTATACACACACAGGGGTTTAACACACACACACAGGGGTTTAAACACACACCTATACACACAGGGGTTTAAACACACACACACAGGGGTTTAAACACACACACACACACACACACACACACACACACACACACACACACACACACACACACACAGGGGTTTAAACACACACCTACACACACAGGGGTTTAAACACAGACACACAAGGGTTTAAACACACACACACACACACACACACACACACACACACACACACACACACACACACACACAGGGGTTTAAACACACACACATACACAGGGGTTTAAACACACACACACACACACACACAGGGGTTTAAACACACACACACACACACACACACACACACAGGGATTAACACACAGGGGTTTAAACACACACACACACACACAGGATTTAAACAGAGACAGGGGTTTAAACACACACACACACACACACACAGGGGTTTAAACACACACACACACACACACACACACAGGGGTTTAAACACACACACACACACACACACACACACACACACACACACACACACACACACACACACACACAGGATTTAAACACAGACAGGTGGTTTAAACACACACACACACACACACAGGATTTAAAACACAGACACACATGAGTTTAAACACACACACACACAGGATTTAAAACACAGACACACAGGGGTTTAAACACACACACACACACACAGGATTTAAACACAGACAGGGGTTTTGCGCGTGTGTAACCAGACATTACAAGAACAGGAGCATGCTGGTATTTTAACTGACCAGAGTACTGACACTGCATAACTGAACACAGGTGGAACACAAGAATGAGCATCATCATCTGAAACAATGAGAACCTGAACTCTGGATGATTTCATCTTGAGCTTTAAGCCCGGGTCAGAAAACAGACCGCCACTGAGTCGCTTGGTTGGCGAGGGCGTGTCCACCCTTTTTGGCACAGTCACCATTTGCAGAGCAGGTAAGCCATGTTCAATTTCTACTGCTAGTACCCCAGCAGACCCAAGGACAGGGTCAGACCCCTCCCCAGTGCACAGCGCAGTAATGTCACAACTCGTAGGAAATGGCAAGCGAGGCTCTTCACTCTTAACAGGCAGCAACAGGCAGAGACTCCACCCCACCGCCATCCATCCATCCGCTCAGCAGTATTGGAAATGGACTGCTGGCTAGCCACCAGCTCATCAACAGAAACCTGCAGCGCCACTAGGGTCTCGTTTCGGGCACCACAGCCTGCAGCACAGCTGGTACAGAGACAGGAAGCTCTGCACATTCCCCTCCTTCAGAGGATAAAAACACTGGAACCATCATCGGCTCAGAAACAGTCACCTCCATCAGGAGTTCAGCACTGCAGCTCAGACTCACCCCCAGCAGAGAGCAGTAGATCAATGATAGGGCTCTCACCAGTAGACCATCATCCTCCCCTTCCAGCAAAGGAGACAACAGAGTGGGCATCTTATCATCGATAACAGGGCTTGACTGTGGGGCCTCTACAGTGGGTGGCCTCGGACCTCCATGGAACACGCAGGTAGCCAGTATGTGTCCGTGCTTGTTGCAGTAGTAACATCCGTCCTTGCCACAAGGTAAGACTTCCCAGACTTCTCAGTCACATGCACAGCTTCTCCTAGGCTGCATTTACACAGGCAGCCCAATTCTGATATTTTTTCCACTAATTGATCTTGACCAATCACATCAGGTCTTTTCACTTCAGAACTTTTTCAGAGCTGATCTGATTGGTCAAAATACCTATTAGTGAAAAGAATATCAGAATTGAGCTGCCTGGGCAGGTATCACAGTCACACAGCTCCTTCCCCAGAGACAGGCCTCGCCCCATCACCTCTAGCAGAAACCGCTACACTTGGATGAGCTGCTCCATCGGTGAGTCGGCCAGGTAAATGTCTGCCCAGTGCTGCCAGGCCTGTGGGAATTCCTCGGATAGAGGCCTTGATGACCTCTGTAGCCCCTTTTGAACAGGTCATCCTCTGTGGTCAGCCAACAGAACCATTGGTCAGCAGTGTTTGCCAACTCGAGCCTCACATCACCTTCCTCCATCTTATAGCTTGACTGCACTCCTCACTGTGGCGGGATTTTCCGGAACTTCTGACACCATTTGTGATGTCGATCAAAGACAATGTTAATCAAAATAAGTAGAGCTCTTTCAAAGGAAAACCCCAGTCTCAATAATATGGCTGTTTAACCCGACAACATGCCAACCTTACCCTGACTCTGTCCCACAAACAAAGAAATGACAGGTGCCTAAATACAAATACCCATGATGCAACTGACAAATGGGAAACCATTACACATATCTGGTCAATGAACATTCAAAGTAAATATCATACATGCATGTTTAAATAATTAACATATGTATTTATAACAGCACACATATCAATAACTGTGCTAAACCCATGCTTTAGATAAGCTACCGCCGCACTACAATACTGTATGCCATGTGTGTCAAACTCATTCCACAGAGGACAGTGTCTATTCTTCTTGTTCTTCTATAGTATAATGGCGTTCGCGACAATTTGATGTGCATTCCACCACCTACTGTTCGGGCGAATAATAAGGATCCCCAAAAAGTAAATAAAGTGGGTGAAAATAAATCAAATATCATACAAGCTATCAAAAAATAAATTAACTAAACAAAAACAACCTGCTTTTCTGTAAAAAAAACAACTAATTCTAATCAGGTCCCAACACAGGCTCAAAAGACCCCAGTGAGGGCGGGATATTTAGTCCTTGCAGTGCTTCTGCTGTGAAGTCTTGGAGCCCCAAAAACGTATCGGCTGCAGATATAATGATGTCCAGCTTCTTAGACCCTTGTGCTGTACAATTAATCACTGTGGCTATAAACGCCATGTAATCTACATTCTTCACAATGAGTGTATCCAGATCACTCAATTGACTTCAAACACTAGTAAGTGGTTGCAATGCATCTACCGCCATATCTTCAACACTGTTGCCTCTTGCCCCTTCGACTGTCTTCACTGCCTCCATATAGGAGACCTGCTGTACAGCCTTGATCCCTCTACCTCGTTCCACCTAACAGGGCACTCAAGGAAGTCCGGAGTATGATCCCCACCACAGTTGCAACATCTTCAATACAATACTTCTCCCGTCTGCAAACATTTGACACGTGACCATATCCTTTCCAATTCTCACACTAATGGTTTGGACTTGCTTGATGAATTAATGTCACTGATTAGTAAGGAACTCCCCTCACCTGGTTTTCTAGGTCTTAATTGAAAGGAAAAAACAAAAACCAGCAGACACTAGGCCCTCCATGGAATGAGTTTGACACCCCTGCTCTATGCGCTCTTGATTGTCAATTCTCAGAAATGGAACCCTCTTTAATAAACAAGGAAAACAAGGTAAGCATCTACATTTAAGGATAACCCTCACAATTTAATCATCAAACATCACAGTTGTACTTCCTGATCATAAATACATGAACAGAAAGTTCACAGGAGGCTGCTGAGGAGAGAACGGCAGATAATAATGTCGGAGCAAATGGAATGGTATCAAACACCTGGAAACCATGTGTTTGATATATTTGATACCATTCCACTAATTCCTCTCCAGTCATTACCACGAGCCCGTTCTTCCCAATTAAGGTGCCACCAACCTCCTGTGATAAAGTTCTATACTGGGCGACGCATGTCAACAGGTTTTGTTCACACAAACCCATTGAGAGCATTCGACCACACGTTTGCAGGTGATCAACAAACAAGACATTGAAATACATTGCTAATCCCACATTATATTCAGAAAGTACACGTGCGTCTAATAAACAGTTTCATTAACATTGTCTGGTTATTCATAATCAGGCCTAACTTTAGCTTAGGTGACAATCATCACAAGCATACTGGAAGCTAAGAACATTGCCTACTGTGACATCTTCCCAGAGGCAACGCAGTGACTTGGCAATAATCAAACTCAACCATATGCAAATGAGAACAGTTCCTTCCCGTTTGTTTTAACACAACTTTTGATATGTGTTTCTTTTGGGTAACTGTAAACATGTGGAGACAATTTGCAGTTATATGGCCACTCTCCAAAAATTCTGTCATTCATTGTCCACACTCCAGCCTGCTCAGAGCTAGTTTTCCTGACAAGTTTCCCTTCTAAAAGCAATAAAGTGAAGACACAGCCATCCCTCTACTCTGCAGTAGCTACAGGACCATCACCATCCCACAGCAAGAACCCCATCTGTGCTGTGTGGCAGGCTTATTTACACTGAGACATACATCCCACTTATGATACCATCCCTCCGTCTCTCCATCCTTCTAACGCCAGGCCCCATCACAACAAGAACACATCAACAAGGAGCGAGAGAAAGAACGAGAGAAGTAGATAAAAGACATCTAGCAAGGAAAAGACAGAGAGGGACGGATAGAAAGAGAGAGAGAGACGGAGAGAAAAAAAGAAAAATTAAAAGACTCCATCTACCCATGGTTTAGTGAGTAGCTGAGGCTACACTTCCCTTAACAGATTGGTGTATTAAACCTTTTACCTCCTGCTGTTCAATTACCCAAGTAACCTATAAACCTGGAGCTGAGCAGTGGTCCCAGGGGAGCCATCTTGGTGCTGTGATCTGTTTAGAGCAATAACACTGTGATTTAGGATCATAGGATGAGTTTCCTAGCCTCCGCCATGATGGGGTACCTCTCTCTCTCTCTTTTTCGCTCTCTCTCTCTCTTTCTCTCTTTCTTCCTCCTTTCTTTCTATCTCTCTCTGTCACCAACCAATGCTGTCCTGTCCCCAGCCTCTTATCAAAGGACTCATTACTTTAAAAGTGTCATCTTGCTATATACCTTCACTACCTCCACTTCCTCCTACAGTCTTCATATAACAGCCCTCTGGAAGTAAATATAAACAACTCACATGTAAACAGAGGCTGCATCCCAAATGGGACCCTTCTTCCTATTGACTACTTTTTACTATGGCCCATAGGGCTCTAGTCAAAATTAGTGCACTATATGGGAATAGGGGGCTATTTGGAATGCACACAAAGTCTGAGGTAAAGCTCCTGAGCCATAGCCTAGCTGTGAAAAGCACCAATGTTACTTTATGGGCTGTGTGGCCCATTGGTTTTTTAATGCTCTCTTATCATATCTCATAATTTGCCAGTGTGTTGTGGGTAAGAAGCTTATTGCACTGGGATCCCTAGTGGGCCATACTGTGTAATGTGTGCGTTTGATCAAAGACTCCCATGTGTCCTGCTCTCTATGGTGTGGCTCCCGAGTGGCACAGTGGTCTAAGGCACTGCATCTCAGTGCAAAAGGCGTCACTGCAGTCCCTGGTTTGACTCCAGTCTGTATCACATCCGGCTGTGATTGGGAGTCCCATAGGGTGGCGTACAGCTTGCCCAGTGTTGTCCGGGGTAGGCCATCATTGTAAATAAGAATTTGTTCTTAACTTAACTAACCTGGAAGCTTATAAGAAATCCTGCTATGCTGTCTGACGAACCATCAAACAGGCAAAGTGCCAATACAGGGCTAAGATTGAATCCTACTACACTGGCTCCGATGCTTGTCTTATGTGGCAGGGCTTGCAAAATATTACAGACTACAAAGGGAAGCACAGCCGCGATCTGCCCAGTGACACGAGCCTACCAGACAAGCTAAATCGTTTCGAGGCAAGCAACACTGAGGCATGCATGAGAGCATCAGCTGTTCCGGACGACTGTGTGATCACGCTCTCTGAAACCGGCGTGAGTAAGACCTTTAAACAGGTCAACAATCACAAGGCCGCGAGGCCAGACGGATTACCAGGATGTGTGCTCCAGGCATGTGCTGACCAGCTGGCAGGTGTCTTCACTGACATTTTCAACATGTCCCTGATTGAGTTTGTAATACCAACATGTTTCAAGCAGACCACCATAGTTCCTATGCCCAAGAACACTAAGGCAACCTGCCTAAATGACTACAGAACCGTAGCACTCACGTCCGTAGCCATGAAGTGCTTTTAAAGGCTGGTAATGGTTCACATTAACACCATTATCCCAGAAACCCTAGACCCACTCCAACTTGCATACCGCCCAAACAGATCCACAGATGACTCAATCTCTATTGCACTCCACACTTCCCTTTCTCACCTGGACAAAAGGAACACCTACTGTATGTGAGATTGCAGTTCATTGACTACAGCTCAGCGTTCAACACCATAGTACCCTCAAAGCTCATCACTAAGCTAAGGATCCTGGGACTAAACACCTCCATCTGCAACTGGATCCTGGACTTCCTGACGGGCTACCCCCAGGTGGTGAGGGTAGGTAGCAACACATCCGCCACACTGATTCTCAACAGTGGAGCCCCTCAGTCCCCTCCTGTACTCCCTGTTCACTCACGACTTTGTTGCCAGGCACGACTCCAACACCATTTGCAGACGACACAACAGTGATAGGCCTGATCACTGACAACGACAAGACAGCCTATAGGGAGGAGGTCAGAGTCCTGGCCGGGTGGTGCCAGAATAACAACCTATCATAATCAAGACAAAGGAGATGATTGTGGACTACAGGAAAAGGAGGACCGAGCAGCACGCCCCCATTCTCATCGACGGGGCTGTAGTGGAGCAGGTTGAGAGCTTCAAGTTCCTTGGTGTCCACATCACCAACAAACTATCATGGTCCAAACACACCAAGACAGTCGTGAGGAGGGCACAATAAAGCCTATTCCGCCTCAGGAAACTGAAAAGATTTGGCATGGGTCCTCAGATCCTCAAAAGGTACTACAGCTGCAACATCGAGAGCATCCTGACTGGTTGCATCACTGCTTGGTATGGCAACTGCTCGGCTTCAGACCGCAAGTCACTACAGAGGGGAGTGCCTACGGCCCAGTACATCACTGGGGCTAAGCTACCTGCCATCCAGGACCTCTACACCAGGCGGTGTCAGAGGAAGGCCCTAAAAATTGTCAAAGACCTCAGCCACCCCAGTCATAGAATGTTCTCTCTACTACCGCATGGCAAGCGGTATCGGAGTGCCAAGTCTAGGACCGAAAGGCTTCTCAGCAGCCCCCAAGCCATAAGACTTCTGAACAAGTAATCAAATGGCTACCCGGACTATTGCATTGTCCTGGCCCCCCCCTAACCCCTCTTTTACGCTGCTGCTACCCTCTGTTTCTTATATATGCATAGTCACTTTGACCATACCTACATGTACATACTACCTCAATTAGCCAGACTAACCGGTGTCTGTATATAGCCTCGCTACTGTATATAACCTTGCTACTGTTATTTTTCGCTGTCTTTTTACTGTTGTTTTTATTTTTATACGGCAGCTAGTCTACTATGTTGGGAATAGGGTGCCAATTGGGACATTACCTCTTTTTAAGGAACATAGAAAAGGTGAGGCTTGACACAACCCAAACACACCAAGCAAGACATTATTAATCTCTCCTCTCCACTCGTTCTGGCCTTGTGATTTATTCTCCTCCCCTGGTCGGAGGACAGGACGTGTATCAACAGCAGAATAGCTTTTGTCTCTTCTCTCTCTGTCAACAACAACAAACTGGCTGGCTGTAGATGGAGCACTGGAACACATTGGCTACCGTTGCCGTGGCATTGGGGCGGTGCTTCCATCTTTTTGTGCACCCGTCAGTTGCTCATGCTTTAATGGATCACTATAATTGGCTGAGTCGTTGGTTGCGGCCGGTGTTGTGGGCTAGCGAGTAGTGATCAGATGCTCTACAGCATGTGGTTGTGGGATGAGGACTGATTGATGGAGTAGCTAACAGCTATGGGGAAGTGATGGTTGGCTGGGGGGTGGGAGGTGGGGGGTGGATGCGGAGATGTAATGTTGGCTGGGGAGAGGCTGGGGATGGGGGTTGGTGGTATGGAGTTGGCTGGGGGTGTGGGGCGTATGTCGAGGTTTGTTGGGCGACTGTGGTCGTTGGGCTGGGGAGTGGCTGGAGGGGCGGCTGTTGGTTGTGAGGATGGTGGTCTGCTGTGGGGTTGTAGTGGGCTTGGACTGTGGGGAGAGCCTGTGTTGGGTTTGGCTGCTCATGACAGAGCCTCTGTTTGTCTCCTCACACAGCCTCTCTCGTCTGGGACACAGTGCTGGGACCATCCACGGTCTGTAATGAAGCTCTACTCACTCCTTTTCTCTCCTCAGTCAGCCTCTCCTGCCCTGCTGCTGACTCTCCTTCCATCCCTCTCCTTCCATCCCTCTCCCTCCATCCCTCTCCCTCATTCCTCTCCCTCCATCCCTCTCCTTCCATCCCTCTCCCTCCATCCCTCTCCTTCCATCCCACTCCTTCCATCCCTCTCCCTCCATCCCACTCCTTCCATCCCTCTCCCTCCATCCCACTCCTTCCATCCCTCTCCCTCCATCCCTCTCCCTCATACCTCTCCCTCCATCCCTCTCCTTCCATCCCTCTCCCTCCATCCCACTCCTTCCATCCCTCTCCCTACTTCCCACTCCTTCCATCCCTCTCCCTCCCTCCATCCCTCTCCCTCCCTCCATCCCTCTCCCTCCATCCCTCTCCTTCCATCCCACTCCCTCCATCCCTCTACCTCATTCCTCTCCTTCCATCCCTCTCCCTCCCTCCATCCCTCTCCGTCCATCCCTCTCCCTCATTCCTCTCCCTCCATCCCACTCCTTCCATCCCTCTCCCTCCATCCCACTCCTTCCATCCCTCTCCCTCCATCCCACTCCTTCCATCCCTCTCCCTCATTCCTCTCCCTCCATCCCACTCCTTCCATCCCTCTCCCTCCATCCCACTCCTTCCATCCCTCTCCCTCCATCCCACTCCTTCCATCCCTCTCCCTCCATCCCACTCCTTCCATCCCTCCCTCTCCCTCCATCCCTCTCCTTCCATCCCTCTCCCTCCATCCCACTCCTTCCATCCCTCTCCTTCCATCCCTCTCCTTCCATCCCACTCCTTCCATCCCACTCCTTCCTTCCATCCCTCTCCCTCCATCCCTCTCCTTCCATCCCACTCCTTCCATCCCTCTCCCTCCCTCCATCCCTCTCCCTCCATCCCTCTCCTTCCACCACTATCCTTCCATCCCTCTCCCTCCCTCCATCCCACTCCTTTCATCCCTCTCCCTCCCTCCATCCCACTCCTTCCATCCCTCTCCCTCTTTCCATCCCTCTCCCTCCTTCCATCCCTCTCCCTCCATCCCTCTCCCTCATTCCTCTCCCTCCATCCCTCTCCATCCGTCTCCCTCCCTCCATCCCACTCCTTCCATCCCACTCCTTCCATCCCTCTCCTTCCATCCCACTCCTTCCATCCCTCTCCCTCCATCCCACTCCTCCCATCCCTCTCCTTCCATCCATCTCCCTCCCTCCATCCCACTCCTTCCATCCCTCTCCCTCCATCCCACTCCTTCCATCCCTCTCCCTCCATCCCACTCCCTCCATCCCTCTCCCTCCATCCAACTTTTTCCACCCCTCTTACAACTCAAAAGTTGGGGGAAAGTTGGGGGAAATGACCTTAACAGCAGTATAGGTCCATATGACCTAAATGACAGTCTACATGCATACAAACTGCAAACTTATGCATTCTGGTTTACCCTCCCTTGACAAGTGGGATATTAGTGGCGTATATACAGTCTCTGTGTCACGTTCTGACCTTAGTTCCTTTTTTATGTCTTTATTTTAGTTTGGTCAGGGCGTGAGTTGGGGTGGGCATTCTATGTTGTTTTTCTATGTTTTGGTCTATGGTTATATTTCTATGTGTTTGGCCTAGTATGGTTCCCAATCAGAGGCAGGTGTCAGTCGTTGTCTCTGATTGGGAGCCATATTTAGGTAGCCTGTTTTTCATTGTGTTTTGTGGATGATTATTTTCTGTTTGCTGTTTCACCGTACAGGACTGTTCGTTTTGTCGTTTTATTGTTTTTGTTCAGTGTTCAGTTTCTTATTAAAACATTATGGACACTTACCACGCTGCGCATTGGTCCTCCTCTTCTGCCACCCACGACGAGCGTTACAGAATCACCCACCAACCAAGGACCAAGCAGCCTGGTATCGGGCAGCAGCAAGTTCTGGACTCCTGGACATGGGAGGAGATTTTGGACGGTAAAGGACCCTGGGCACAGGCTGGGGAATATCGCCGCCCCAAGGCAGAGCTGGAGGCAGCGAAAGCTGAGCGGCGGCGATATGAGGAGGCAGCACGGCAGCGCGACAGGTACGAGAGGCAGCCCCCCCCCAAAAAATTGGGGGGAACACGGGGAGTGCGGCAGAGTCAGGTTGGAGACCTGAGCCCACTCCTCGTGCTTATTGTAAGCAGCGCGTTACTGGTCAGGCACCGTGTTATGCCGTTAAGCGCACGGTGTCGCCAGTACGCGCCCATAGCCCGGTGCGCTTTAGGACAGCCCCCCGAAAGTGTCATGCGAGTGTGGGCATCCAGCCAGGGCGTATTGTGCCTGCTCAGCGTGTCTGGTCTCCGGTACGCCGTTTCGGGCCAGGGTATCCTGCACCGGCTCTGCGTGCTGTGTCTCCGGGGCGCTGGGAGGGTGCAGTGCGTCCTATGCCTGCGCTCTGCTCGTGCCGTGCGAATGTGGGAATTGAGCCTAAGGGGGAGGTGCGCGTAGTATGCACCAGATCTCCAGTGCTCACCCACAGCCCGTTTCAACCTGTGCCTGCACTCTGGAGGGTCCGGGCTAGAGTAGTCATCCAGCCTGGGGGAGTGGTGCCAAGGCTGCGCACCAGAGCTCCAGTGCTCCCCCACAGCCCGGTCCTTCCGGTGCCTCCTCCAAGCACCAGGCCTCCTGTAGGTCTCCCCAGCCTGGTGGGTCCTGTGGCAGCCCCACGCACCAGGCTGTCTCTCCGTCTCCTCCCTACAGGTGCTCCCGTCTGTTCTGAGCCGCCTGAGCCGCCCGTCTGTCCTGAGCCGCCTGAGCCGCCCATCTGTCCTGAGCAGCCTGAGCTGCCCGTCTGTCCTGAGCAGCCTGAGCCGCCAGTCTGTCCTGAGCCGCCTGAGCCGCCCGTCTGTCCTGAGCCGCCTGAGCCGCCCGTCTGTCCTGAGCCGCCTGAGCCGCCCGTCTGTCCTGAGCCGCCTGAGCCGCCCGTCTGTCCTGAGCCGCCTGAGCCGCCCGTCTGTCCTGAGCTGCCTGAGCCGCCCGTCTGTCCTGAGCCGCCTGGGCCGCCCTTCGGTCAGGAGCCGCCTGGGCCGCCCTTTGGTCAGGAGCCGCCTGGGCCGCCTTTCGGTCAGGAGCCGCCTGGGCCGCCTTTCGGTCAGGAGCCGCCTGAGCCGCCCTTCAGTCGGGAGCCGCCTGAGCCGCCCTTCAGTCGGGAGCCGCCTGAGCCGCCCTTCAGCCGGGAGCCGCCTGAGCCGCCCTTCAGTCGGGAGCCGCCTGAGCCGCCCTTCAGTCGGGAGCCGCCTGAGCCGCCCTTCAGTCCAGAGGTGCCCCTCAGTCCAGTGGTGCCCTTTACTAGGGTCTCCAATCCAGGGTCGGTGACGAGGGTCGCCGCTCCTAAGGTGTCACAGAAGTGGGCCGAGACTATGGTGTGGTGGGGTCCTCGTCCCGCTCCAGAGCCGCCACCGCGGTAGATGCCCACCCAGACCCTCCCCTATGGGTTCGGGTTTTGCGGCCGGAGTCCGCACCTTTGGGGGGGGGGGGGGGTACTTTCACGTTCTGACCTTAGTTCCTTTTTATGTCTTGATTTTAGTTTGGTCAGGGCGTGAGTTGGGGTGGGCATTCTATGTTGTTTTTCTATGTTTTGTTCTATGGTTATATTTCTATGTGTTTGGCCTAGTATGGTTCCCAATCAGATGCAGGTGTCAGTCGTTGTCTCTGATTGGGAGCCATATTTAGGTAGCCTGTTTTTCATTGTGTTTTGTGGGTGATTATTTTCTGTTTGCTGTTTCACCGTACAGGACTGTTCGTTTTGTCGTTTTATTGTTTTTGTTCAGTGTTCAGTTTCTTATTAAAACATTATGGACACTTACCACGCTGCACATTGGTCCTCCTCTTCTTCCACCCACGACGAGCGTTGCACTCTGTTCACCTACAAGTCACGACGACTATGCTGTAATGTCCTTCAGAGAACTCACCAGTCCACAAATATGCATCAGTGAGACGGGGCTTGTGAGGCAAGCAGTAGAGGAGTCACTATGCACTGTCCTTAATGAGGAGCTTTCTATCTTAACTTCTCTTTCTGTCCTGGCGACTCAGATTGATCTATATAGTGGATACTTATGCAACTGGCTCTCCTCTCTTCTCCTCTCTGAGCTGCTCTCCTCTCATGCTACGCTGTGAGACCAGGGCAGGCAGCCCAGAATCGTTACTCTGATGCGAAGATTAGAATTAAATGATTGTCTCCTTGTAATGCTTTTGTGGATGGTTGAGTCTCCTCTTAAGATGACAGCCTGGCACAACCACTTATTCTCCTGAGAGACTCTAAACTCTCATCTAGTCATGTAGCTGCTCGCTCTGCATCTCTCTCTATCTCTCTCTCTTTCTCTCTCTCCATCTCGCTCTCTCTTTCTCTCTCTCTCTGTTTCTCTCTCTCCATATCTCACTCTTTCTCTCTCTCTCTTCTCTCTCTCTCTGCATCCTGGTCAAAACTCTCTGGAGGGATTGAGAGAGAGAGAGAGAGAGAGAGAGAGAGAGAGAGAGAGAGAGAGAGAGAGAGAGAGAGAGAGAGAGAGAGAGAGAGAGATAGCTGAGTTGGTTTGGCATGTATAGGGGGAAATATATACAGTCCCTTATCCTGTTCAAGGCTGTATTCCAGAGGGGTGTCCTGTCCTGTTGTATCGTGGGCACAGTTTACATAGACAAAATGTCTATCCAAATCTATACAAATGGTACAGTAAAATCACACAGTCTTCTCTATTCACTTCCAACTGAGTCTACAGTACTATTTAATTTTTTCTGAGGACGGGAAATCAGTGGAAAATAGAAATCAGACCTGATGATGATGATGGGTGTGAATGATACAGATGAAGATGCTAGTGGGTCCCTCATTAGGGGTTCTTATCTCCTTAATAATCAGAGCCCTGCTGGGGCCTTTCCTGTTGATGACTAAGACCCCTGCCTGCCTCACGTCACGTACCTTTCTACACACAGGCACACACACACCGTGCTGTTTAACCAACCAGCCCCTCCCGCTGGTCACCCAGGGGCCTCCATCCACCTCGGAGACCACTCAAATTAGCCCCGGTCATTTAGTAGGAGCCCGAACGCTGCGGCACACACACACACACACACACACGCGCACACACAAAAGCATAAATCACTCCAATGGCATCCTCGTCGTGCATCGCGTCCAACAGGCTAAGATTTACACCCATGTCTAAGCATGGCCTGCAATCTGGAACCACTCCACAATGTCAACCCTCAAATTGGTTATTGATTTTACGAAGAGGATATGAATCATGTGTTGCAAACACTGTTTAGAAAGATGAGGATATGAATCACGTGTTGCAAACACTGTTTAGAAAGATGAGGATATGAATCACGTGTTGCAAACACTGTTTAGAAAGATAAGGATATGAATCATGTGTTGCAAACACTGTTTAGAAAGATAAGGATATGAATCATGTGTTGCAAACACTGTTTAGATATATTTATAGTAATACGATTTGGATTAGAGCAGTTGAAGATATTTGTTTAGGTACTGTAAGGAAGTAAACGCATAGGTGCCATTAAAAATTGAGTAAGCATGATACAATGTATAGAATGAAATTACATTGAAAGAGATTCTCAGGGTTTACCTCTTGTCAAACCATAAAATTAAAAAGCAGTATAGTAATAGTAAGACACTGAAGATAAGTGTTTGAAGAGAATCTTTCTGACAGTAGAATGCCGCATTGTGAAAATTATGTCTTCTACCATAACTTTTTTTATAAGCAGGAAATAAAGATACCTCCGACCAGAATTTCTGGAAAACCTGGTAATTTTGGGAAGGTTACCGACATTTTCCAATCCTATCCTTATCTGTTTTTGGGATGTGATTAGTTTATAAAAAGCACCCACTTGTTGGTTATTCATGTGCAGAAAGATTGAGCACTCAACCATTACTAGGGTTTATTTTCAATGCTTTATATGGATACAGTATAATTTCCATTCTACAGCAAACATTAATAATACAACTCTTTCAAAGTAGTCCAAGTCTTAAAAGCAACCAGTCAAAATGAAATAAATCAAATACTTTTCAGTGTAGGAATGTCTGTGGATGATGGGATAAAGTGACAAGAGGTACATATCAGTACTGACACTTCTATCTATGACTTTTAAATGGACTTCTGAGATCTGAGTTCTGAGGTGGGGATACATTACAATACCTGGTCTGCATCCCAAATGGCACTCTTTTCCCTATTTAGTGCAATTCTTTACCCATAGTGCAGTAAATAGTGAATAGGGTGCCATTTGGGATGCAGTCCTTGACTCAGCTCTTGGAATTTAACTGTAACAGATAGCTATTAGTTAATAGGCCTTCACTTCTTGGCCAATTAGGCTCTGAGACGTTGTATAAAAACGGCGCCAGATAGGAACCTCTTCCTCAAGAACAGCTCCTTCAGAAATGCCAGGAAGGTTATTGTCAAGATCCTTTGGTGAGGAAAACAGACAGCCATAGTCTGGCTTAATTGAACGATTTTAAGAATGGCAGTCTAGTGTGGTAGACAGTATTATTTTCTTTGAATTTACTTTTAAATGTCACTGACTGAATTGTCTGAATAACTGAAACACAAGGCGACTGTGTGAGAATGTTTGCTATCTAGGCTGTGTTCCAAATGACACCCTATTCCCTATTTAGTGCGCTACTTTTGACTAGGGCCCATAGAACACTGGTCAAAAGTAGTGCACTATACAGTATGCCATTTGAGATGCACATCTAGATTCATTTCCGAAAATAAATAGAAATGTCATCATGCTCAGTTTGCTTTTCAGAGATGACTGGCTGCATCATGACTGTTGTTGAAGCTCTGAATCATATTCATAAATCAATGGAGTTGAACAACATATTTAGATGACAGTTATAGTTTTGGTTGGTATGAAACAGGATAATTGCCCATTGAATGGACTCATGGTTTCCTTGTGGCTATCATTTCTGATCCATGTGCAAATGCTCAATTAGAGAAGGTGATTCAAACTAAAGGGTGATCAGCTGTTGCAACATTAGAGCTGAATACTGTACAAATGATGACAAAGGACAGCCTATTGAATAAATGGTCATTATGAACGTACTCTGTGTGGGCTGGGCATTTGAACTCATCTAGTTTCTATCCTGTCTGAGACAATAGAATAGAATAAAATAGAAAAGAATAAAACAGAATAGAATAGGCTAGTACTGTATTAACAGGGTATGTCTCTCAGAGATGGACCTAAAAATACCCATTTGCTTTCAAATGGGTATTTTATTAAAATGTAAATAAATTGTATAAACTGCCTTAATTTTGCTGGACCCCAGGAAGAGTGGGAATGGGGATCCATAATAAATACAAATACAAATAGCAGCAGGGGTTATGGTTCAATTCCTGCATGGGCCACATGTATTGAATATATGTGTCCCTGTCCATGTTGACAGTTCTGTTTGTTGCTTTGGGTAAATGAGTCTGCTACTCTTCTCCACTCCACTCTACTCTGCTCTGCTCTAGAACACTGTTTCATAACAGAACCACATAATCAGCCTGTCTCCTAACAGGGGAGAGATGTAAACAACAGTGTAGAGGTCAGCTCTGAGCACCAGTCAGTCAATAGCAGTCAGCAGGTGAGCTTGTCTTTCTGTCTGCTGCGTGGCAGACACCGATCAGCACTGATGTTCCCACATCACCCATCCACAGGTGGGCTTCCTACATCCATGGATCCTAACCTGTCCAAGTCCGTCTGGACTGGACTGGTCAACGGCTGCCTAGTCAACAGCTCAGTTGGTAGATTATGGCGCTGCAGCTTTAGGATAATGGGTTCGATACGTAAACTATATGCACGCATGACTAAGTCACTTTGGATAAAAGCGTCTGCTTAATTAAATATCATTGTTATAATAATAATAATAACACAGACTCTACCACATTCTCAGAAATAAGGGTACAGTTAGGGTACAATATTGCTCTCTGGGGTACAAAAATATTAAAATGTTAAGGTACATGTGTGGATAACCTAGTACAATGGAACATTTTGTCTCCGGTACTGGAGCATTGTCACCTTCCAGGACCTGTTGAGAGTTTGTGTTGTCATGTTTTTCTTTTCAGCTCTTCTCAGTTGGCTTCAGGTGCTGTAAGTTGCCTCAATGTGGGGAAAGTGACATCCATAATTTTATGTAGTCATTTGAACAAATTCATAGATTTTATATAATTAAATACAGTATCATATCTGAATGTTTCCCAACTCCGGTCTTCCAGTACCCCCAACAGTACATACTTTTGTTGTGGTCATGGACAAGCACACCTATTTATACCTGTCAACTAATCATCAAATCCTTGACAAGTTGAATCAGTTGTGCTTGTCCGGGGCCACAACAAGAAGATGTACTACAACAAAAATGTGTGCTGTTCGGGGGATTTTTTTAATTTAACTAGAACAGTCAGTTAAGAACAAATTCGTATTTACAATGACAGCCTACACTGGACAATGCTGGACCAATTGTGCACCACCCTATGGTACCCCCAATTACGGCCCAGTTGTGATACAGCCTGGAATCGAACCAGGGTCTGTAGTGACACCTCTAACACAGTGCCTTAGACCGCTGTGCCACTCGGGAGACCTTTAGTATTCAAGGACTGGAGTTGAGAAATACTGTCATATAATATATCAACTTAGATAGTTCTCTGGAAAGCTCCAGAGCTCATAGGCTTCCTGGCTGTCGTGCTAATGTGAGGTACAGTTTCATAGTGTGTGTATCTCTCTCACATAAAATAATTTAGACCCAATCAGATGCCAGTGGAACTAAGCCATCTGCTGTATTGACAGGTTGGCTGACAACGTCACGAAAATGAAGCGCGCATCGATGTGGCCGCAAGCTGCGTATTGTTATGATTCTGAACGATCAGATAGCTAGCAACAATGACAAGAAGCTGCCATTTAGGGAATCGTAGGTGGCTTGTTTCAGCTTGTTTTATCTTGTTCTTTATACCATGTCTTGTTTTGACTGATTTCATGTCAATGCTAATATTGGCTAGCTACGTAACCAACAACTGTAACGATGTATTTGAGAGACAACAAGTGTTCATTGTGCAAATGTATTTATGTTTTCAATAAACATGAGACTAAATATAGTTTACATGTTGTCAAAACTCTAAGCCAACCTTTTTCTGTTTTGCCCCATAGTTGTGCACGCGTAGGTTTTGTGGCTAAACAACCAACCCGTCTATGGAATGGGTAAGACATTGAAATTGAATGAGTAGAATATCAATACCCATTCAAGTCTATGTTCTGTGATGGGTGGACCGGTGGCCATTTTGACCATACCCATGAATGGATCTCCATTCTAGTTTTGATATTTCTATGGGTTAGAGATGTGACCTTATAATACACACAGATTGACTCAGGCAAAACAGGCTGGTTGTTATAACTCCAATTGTTGTGGCAGTTGACACATAGATGTTCATTAGAGAGACTGACTACAGTATACTGTAGGCTACTCCCATATACTTTATATTTAACGGATTGTGTCCCTGTTTGTCCCAAATGGCACCCTATTCCCTATAGAGTGCAGTACTTTCATGTTAGAACATTATGTAGGGAATAGGGTGCCATTTGGGATACACTCGCTCTCTTGCACCCCCATTCACAGCTGAGGATTGACCGAGGAATTGAGTGTGTTATTCCAAGGAGAAGCTAGCCTCGTGATATTTTGGAATCGATTTTATTTATCGCAGTATTCTCTACACAGCAAAAGGTTACAATATATTCTCATAAATATTTCCAATACAATTCAAGTGTGTATATCATATCGATTTTTGGATGAAAATAAATGTATGTATTTAACTACAAAAATAAATAAGCTTTTCAATGTTTTACTAGATTTGTATGCATTCACTGAAAATTCAATTGACTATATCAAATAAATACAATTGATACAGCACAAACTACAGTACTCTCCCTATCACTAACGATAACATGAGCATGGACTTAGGGCTCGATTCAATCTGTAGCGCTGAAGATCTGCATTGTAGCGTGGTTGAAATGTAAAGTTAATTTCCGATTGAGCTGACATATGCAGCGTTTACCGTGAATAGAGGGCGTCACGAAAGGGGAAACATTGCCTTTAAATGTGAATCAAGCTATAATGCTGATATTCTGCGCTACTGCAATCAGTATCAATCAATGCCTTAGATTCCATAATATGAGTGGAACCACACATTAGACCATTATCAATATATAGAGAAAGTATTATCCCAAATGGCAGCCTATTCCCTATATAGTGCACTACTTTTGAGCAAAGTCCTGGTCAAAAGTTGTGCAATATAAAAGGAAAAGGGTGCCATTAGGGAAGCAATCAAAATAAGAAACTCAAAAACCAGCATATCAACACCACTACTACATTCCCATTCATTTGCATACGTCACACAAACAGGTAACACATTTCTTCTTCCACAGAATCACCACATCCACTTGATGAAACGGTATGAAACAATCCTACACATAATCTCTACTACCTATACCTATGGAAATACCTCTAGAAATACTGTACTGTAAGCATATCAGTCAAAGGTTTAAAGCAAATCTGTTTATGTTTTGTATGGACTCATATACAGGTACAACAACAAGTAGACATTTTTTTATAGATTTTTAAGCTTTTTTAAGTGCACTTAACGTGCATTTCTAATACTTTTTTTCCTCATTGTGCATGCATAGGGAACTAGAGAGAGAAAGGAGGAGAGGGTGACTATGTGAGGTATAAAGTGAGAAGAAGTACATCTGATAAAATACTTGCCCTTGTCACCTGGTTCACATTCAAATGTCCAGCAAAATACATTATTAACACAAAACAACAATAACATGTAACAGCAACAATTAACATTTAAACACTCTTGACTTGGATATTTGTGATAGTAATGAAACATTTACAAGGACAAACTGACAGGTTTTGAACATGAGACCATCATCAAAAACATGCAGGGTTTTGATTGTTACAATAAGACACTTCTCTATTACACACAAAAGGACATTACTGTATTATATGTTCTAACACATTCTACATTCTACTGTGACCAAAATATTGCTGAGTACCAAAAATAGCTAAGATAATGAATAGATTTCATATGAATTGCATGTGCAAGCCTTGCTGCGTAAGCTATTTAATTATTGCACAGTATAGCCTTGAATGACTGTATTTTATTCTTAATGTTTCTACACTACTACTAGTATACTATAGAAACATACACATAATGATTCACGTTACATTATCACCACTTAGTGAGTAAAGCTCAGTTCATCCTACTGAACTGATGCAGTAGGTAACACAGACATTTTCATTACTCAAACTATTGCGTCACATATACACATATAGGACATGATAAATATGGTTCACAGCACAAATATACTGATACATAGCAACTGTTGCAACTGAATTAAGAATCATTGAAGTATTTTTTTTCTCAAGCAATGAGCTCCTGTATATCCGTCAACTGTTATTCTTCACATATCATTTATTTCATATAATTTCTTAACAAACGTAAGTAAAAAATATAGAACATTAAAGTGCCTGTCATCCTTTAGACTTTACCTGATAGAAATCCCTTTTTGCCATCGTCCTTATATTGACGATCTTATACCTAGTTTACTTCAATCCCATTAGATACAATATGATTGTTTGCATGACAAATGTGAATAATGGTATATTCCGGTATATATTTAGGAGTTGTTTCAACAAAGCTGATGAATATATGTTGAGCGTACATACACTGAGATCCTTTAGGAGCTAGTTCATTCATCCTCTCGGTGAAGAGGAGCTGTCCGTCACTACAGTGCTGAAATAGCAGGCATGGCTTTAGTTTCCTATTAGTAGACCAGATATCTCTGCTCTGTCTAGACTCTCACACAGTGTCAATGATGAATGAGAGTCTACAACTATGTTTTTTTCCATGTTTAATTCTTTGTAGTCATTATAGCTAAATTATTAACTCTTAGTTTTATGTACATAGTTACATAGTTAAAGCTTCATATTTTCTGATTGAATTGAGAGAATAAGTCGTGAAACAAAAACCTGATTGCACAAACATGAAAATACACACAGGACAACTAGTTAACACTCCTTTTACGATATACCGGGATGCGTCGGAAGTTGAGTGTGACTCTGAAGCTGTCATAATATGGACACTGTAAAGCTACATTGGTATGAATTACTTCCCTGTTTTCTGAAGTATGCTTGGAAGCTTGCTGCCTGCTCCTTGGTTATTCTCACCCGCCTTCGAGGCAGCAGGAGCAGCGCTGCTCTGAGGCTTATTACTCTTCCTGCACAGATCCCTCATCTCTACGAGGCCCTCGTCCAGAGCCTTGATGAACACTGCCGAGCAGGTCTCGGTGCTACCGTGGAAGCTGGTCACGCTGAAGAGGAGGTGGTCTGACTGGGGGTTGTAGCAGCACCCGTACCCGTTAGGAACAACCGGGCCATAGCAGCAGAACATCTCCACTGTGGTTGGGACCTGAGGAAGATGTATACCAGTTAATACCCATCTACCAGTGGTTAATACCCATCTACCAGTGGTTAATACCCATCTACCAGTGGTTAATACCCATCTACCAGTGGTTAATACCAATCTACCAGTGGTTAATACCAATCTACCAGTGGTTAATACCAATCTACCAGTGGTTAATACCAATCTACCAGTGGTTAATACCAATCTACCTGCCCCGTCATTCAGGGCAGGTGGGGCACCTTTTTGTTGTCTGTTTTGCATGTTATTTTGGCATTAATATGTGTCACATATCAGTTTGCAAACAATGTAAATAATCATTCAGTTAATAAAGCCGCATACAAGCATGGTCTCTTTTTTGCTTTCTTGTGTAAGACAGCTCCAAAATGCAGGTGTTTCAGCCTAGATCAGTGCTTTCTGTGGTGGAGGGGCACCCAGCGGACAACACAGAGTTTAGGGATTGGTAATGCCCATCCAAGAAAGCTCAAGATCATTGGATGCAGATAAAATGACGTTAAATCTACCGTAGCTTTGATTGGACTGATCATGTCAATATCATACTTTCAAAATCTTAGCTGGCAAACTAGACAAGCAGTCATTATCATGAATCAAGTCGACAATCTACTGGCAAATCCTTTTCAGTCCTTGTCATTTGAAGAAAAATTATAGATAAAACGTATAGGTGCTCATCGGCTATTGGACATAAACATTAAAATTCAACAATGATGGGTTGGAAGGAATCAGGGGCTAACTGCAAGCATTGCAAAGCAGTCACTAGCCTGCTATTCAGTGGAGAGGGTATGTAGTCCAAGTCTGGGTTTAAGGGTCTCTTTTCCAAGCTTAAAAGGATAAACATTCACATGCAACACCATGGACCAGAAAAGGTTGAATACATTGGCCATGCTGTCAATCCAGCATGACTTCTGCCACGTTCAAAACAACTGGAAACTTGGAACTGGGAAATCTCAGACTTCAGTGAATTCAAGACAATTGGGAACTTGGAAAAAAACGAGTTCCGACTGGGAAAATATGTTTTGAACGGTCATCCAACTGGGAATTTCGAAGTCGGGAACTCGCGCCTCTTTCTAGAGCTCCAACCTGAAGATCACTGACATCATGATTCGACCATGTTCTTTTCGAGTTCCCATTTGTCTTGAAAGCACCATAAATCCAAAGAATGCCAGACTTTGATGACAAAGTTTGATGACAAAATTTACCCACAACAAGGACCGCCGTGCCACCTTCCTGTTCAAGTGAGCACAGCAGGGGGGTACCGGTACGGAGTCAATGTGCGCGGGTACAGGTTAGTCGAGGTAGTTCAGGCAATTTGTACATGTAGATAGGGGTAAAGTGACTAGGCATAGATAATAAACAGCGAGTAGCAGCAGTGGCCCCCCCACTGCTGCTACTCGGGGGGGGGGTTCAATGCAAATAGTTTGGGTGGCCGTTTGATTAATTGTTCAGCAGTCTTATGGCTTGGGGGTAGAAGCTGTTAAGGATCCTTTTGGACCTATACTTGGGGCACCAGGACCGCTTGCCGTGCGGTAGCAGAGAGAACAGTCTATGACTTGAGTGACTGGAGTCTTTCAAAAATGTTGGGGCCTTCCTCTAACACCTAGTATAGAGGTCCTGGATGGCAGGAAGCTTGGCCCGAGTGATGTACTGGGCCATACACACTAACCTCTGTAGCACCTTACGGTCGGATGCCGAGCAGTTGCACTACCAGGAGGTGATACAACCGGTCAGGATGCTCTCGATGTTGCAGCTGTAGAAATTTTTGAGGATCTGGGGACCCATGCCAAATCTTTTCAGTCTCGAGTGGGAATAGGCGTTGTCATGCCCTCTTCACGACTGTCTTGGTGTGTTTGGACCATGATAGTTTGTTGGTGATATGGACACCAAGGAACTTGAAGCTCTCGACCCGCTCCACTACAGCCCCATCGATGTGAATGGGGGTGTGTTCGGCCCTGCTTTTCCTGTAGTCCACGATCCTTTGTCTTGCTCACGTTGAGGTAGAGTTTGTTGTCCTTGCACCACACTGCCAGGTCTTTGACTTCTTCCCTATAGGCTCTCATCATTGTCGGTGATCAGGCCTACCACTGATGTGGCGTCAGCAAGCTTAATGATGGTGTTGGAGTCGTGCTTGGCCACGCAGTTGTGGGTGAACAGGGAGTACAGGAGGGGACTAAGCATGCACCCCTGAGGGGCCCCGTGTTGAGGATCAGCGTGGCAGATGTGTTGTTGCCTTACTACCTGGGAGCGGCCCGCCAGGAAGTCCAGGATCTAGTTTCAGATGGAGGTGTTTAGTCGCAGGGTCCTTAACTTAGTGATGAGCTTTGTGGGCACTATGGTGTTGAACGCTGAGCTGTAGTCAATGAACAGCATTCTCACATAGATGTTTATTTTGTCCAGGTGGGAAAGGGCAGTGTGGAGTGCAATTTCGATTTTGTTATCTTTGTGGATCTGTTGGGGTGGTATGCAAATTGGAGTGGGTCTAGGATTTCCGGGATGATGGTGTTGATGGTGTTGTTTGAGCCAAGACCAGCCTTTCAAAGCACTTCATGGCTACAGACGTGAGTGCTACAGGGCGGTAGTCATTTAGGCAGGTTAGCTCCGCGTTCTTGGGCACAGGGACTATGGTGGTCTGCTTGAAACATGTAGGTATTACAGACTCTGTCAGGGAGAGGTTGAAAATGTCAGTGAAGACACTTGCTCTGAGTACACGTCCTGGTAGTCTGTCTGGCCCTGCGGCCTTGTGAATGTTGACCTGTTTAAAGGTCTTGCTCACATCGGCTACGGAGAGCGTGATCACACAGTCATCCGGAACAGCTGGGGCTCTCATGCATGCTTCAGTTTTGCTTGCCTCGAAGCGAGAATAAAAGGCATTTAGCCCATCTGGTAAGCTCACGTCGCTGGGCAGTTTGCGGCTGGGTTTCCCTTTGTAGTTGGTAATAGTTTGCAAGCCCTGCCACATCCGACGAGCATCAGAGCAAGTGTAGTAGGATTCAATCTTAGTTCTGTATTAACACTTTGCCTGTTTGATGGTTCATCGGAGGGCATAGCGGGATTTCTTACAAGCGTCCAGATTAGTGTCCCGCTCCTTGAAAGTGGCAGCTCTAGCCTTTAGCTCAGGGTTAATATTGCTAAAATTGCCACTGCCATCTACTCAGGTATACTCAGGTATACTTTAACTAGGGATTTATAAGTAGTTATATAAACTGTTACTGATTACTTCATAGATGATTTATATATATATATGTAATGAATAGTTATAACACAATTGGTTGAAATAATGTTATTGTCATCTAGCTGCTTGTCAAATATTGAGATTAGAGGTATGCATGCATGATTTTGGATAAAAGCGTCTGCTAAATTGCACATATTATAGAGCATATATTATGGCTGCACTAGCAATAGCTACATAGCAAAGCGATGACTAGAGGGTATACCTGACTGGTGGAGAGAATGAACTGGTTACTGGCCACATAGGTTTCATCTGTGAAGATCTGCGGCCTCTCCATCTTGAGCTCTTGTGCGATCTCTCTGAGTCCGAGAAGGTGATTGTCTATTCCCAACCCTGTAATAGCCTGTGAAACACCAAGAACCCTTAGCGCTCCATGTATTTAAGCTAGCCCAATTCAATCAGATCTGTTTTAGCCAACATCTGCATAGCTTTTTGCGGTGTCTGAGGTGGAACTGCGTTAGAGCAGTCAAATCCACAAGTGGCTACCAGCATTATAACTAAAGCGGACATTGCCACTGGCAGCACAGAGTTGCATTAAGAGAAATCCCATGCAGCCTTGTTTACAAGTTCGAACACTGGAATGTGAGATGTAATCTACACCTCGATTAGGCCGATAGAAATCCTCATTATTTAGTTTAATGATTTTCAATTTGAGCGTCATTATTTCTATATAGGCTACACTCTCTCTTTCTGAACTTTTAATGCGAGTGGGGCGGGTGTGGCTTCGTGACAAGGATCACAAGAGCAGCTGATCTGATTTGACAGCTCCAACGCCGTTCCACCGCCAACAACGGCAAAACATCGCCGGTTAATGCTTTATCTGATTGAATCTAGGCCTTGAATAAGATGTTTCTCTTTACCAAATGGACTTATGCAATGGACAGTTTATTCAAATATCTGCACTTACTGTGATTGTGTAATTTGTCTGGGCGTTAATTGCATCCCACAATCGTTTCATCTTTTCAGAATCCTGTAAAATTGAATACAAACAAGATCACAATAAATAATTACATTAAGTCTTATGAGCTAAATATGATTACTCCACTTTGAACATGTTATGAGAGGAGACAAGGAGTCATATGAGAGATTGTGCTTGAAATATGTAGAGGGATCAGCTGCTTTTGTGTGTGTGTGTGTGTGTGTGTCTGTGTGTGTGTGTGTGTGTGTGTGTGTGTGTGTGTGTGTGTGTGTGTGTGTGTGTGTGTGTGTGTGTGTGTGTGTGTGTGTGTGTGTGTGTGTGTGTGTGTGTGTGTGTGTGTGTGTGTGTGTGTGTGTGTGTGTGTGTGTGTGTGTGTGTGTGTGTGTGTCTGTGAGTGTGTGTGTGTGTGTGTGTGTGTGTGTGTGTGTGTGTGTGTGTGTGTGTGTGTGTGGCTGGAACAACGGACTCTCGACTCTGGTGGGAGGGAGGCGGTGGCACCAGTTAAGAGGACATGATGAACAGTATAATGGGAGTAGCCCAGTAATTGGGGGTCTAAGTAAGAAAAATGACTCACAGAGAGAGATGCCTTCTCGTCCGTCATGGCCTTCACAAAGGCCAGAGCCTCGGAGGTAGCTGAGCGGATGTTGTCCACCCGGCCCTCATGGAAACGACGGATAGATGCACTTTCATAAGTGGACACCAGCCTTCCATTGCATCTGAGAAATCAAAAAGAAAAAATATATAATTACTGTATATCAATGGAGACACTTCCATAAATTCACTTTATGTGTGACCAACGAAACAAAGTTCCTTGAGGTTTTTGTTGTTTTAAAATGACTATCATTACTTAGCAAACAATGTACCAAAAGTCTTAATTTGTCAAAACAACCAACCACATGTTATTTTAGATACATTTCATACAGGTGTACTATACCTGTAGAATGCCAGTTGTAGAGCCACCTGTATGTATGCATCTGGGCTCATCTTCTGTTTCTTGATGAATTCTTTTCCATAGACCTCAAACTTGTGCACATCCATGTCCAGATCTCTAACCAGCCTGAGGAATAGAAAACAATGATGAATATGAAACAACGTTTGGATTCAAAATGCATTGGTTATTGTAGTGAGAGGGTAAGATTAAGGGTAGATTACTAGATGGCACGGCTATGCTGTGTGTGTGTGTGTGTGTGTGTGTGTGTGTGTGTGTGTGTGTGTGTGTGTGTGTGTGTGTGTGTGTGTGTGTGTGTGTGTGTGTGTGTGTGTGTGTGTGTGTGTGTGTGTGTGTGTGTGTGTGTGTGTGTGTGTGTGTGTGTGTGTGTGTGTGTGTGTGTCTTACCTCTGTAGTCTCTCAGCAGAGGCCTTCAGGAGGCTCTGGATGTGAGGTGTGGTCTTCCAGAGCAGTCTGGCAGGAGTAGGAAGCTCCGACACGCTGATGGCCCTCCCCATCTTGGAGGGACTTCCAGTCCTGTGGAGAGAGCACGTCACATGACTTCCTTAGAATCATGCATTATTATTTATAAATGTATTATTCATCAACAGCATGCTGCTTTATGACAGACCTCAAATAATAAAATTTGATTTGATTTGATTAATACATTAGCTCTAAATGTGAAAGATCTGATTTAAGATGTATAATGTAATAAACTGGCTGTTAACTATATTGCACAGAACCCACAATAGAACCTTGGGGGATACCAGTTGTTAACTCCACATAAATCTACCACCATACGGATGCATTCATGTTTTGTTCCTTTGCTTACATAAATTTCATCAGGTATTCAGTACATGCCACCAGAACGATGCCCTCGAAGGGTGAGTGCTCGCACACTGTTCCGCAGACTCCGTCCTCCCCTACAATAAACTGAAATAGAGGAGGGTTATACATCCTACATGGAACTGTCTACGCTTCTTTCTATTCCATTCCACGGGCCCAGGGCCTTTATTTATAAGCGCTGATCTAGGATCAGGTCAACCCCATCCATATTATCTTATTCTGTATTATCTTCTGTAAAAGGAAAAACTGGTCCTAGATCAGCACTCGGACTCTGAGACACTTCATGAATACGGGTTGTAGTGCCATTGGCATGGCCTTACCTGCATTGGCTTGTCATACCAACGGTTCGCCCCCATCTTCTCATGGCCTCCTCCATGGAGCATCAGCAGGGCTCGGCTGGTATCCCCAACCTCCATCCCACTGGGGTCGTCCAGACACAACACACACAGACACTTCTCAACCACAGCCAATGACTCTCTGTTTACTGAATCTAAGGGAGGGAGGGAGGAAGGGAGACAGACAGACTAGGTCAGTTTATGCAAATATATGTGTTTTCATAGTCTTGCCGTGATTTATTTCGAGTTATTACTATGAAGATATTATTACTTGATATCTGCGTTATTATTATAGTTATGATATAATGCAAACTGTAAGGTGTCTGAAGTGAAACCTTTGATGAGCACTTCTCTAGCCTGGGCCCATTCTGTTCTTCCATCAGACGTCAGCAGACCAAATGGAGGCTGTCTCTCCTCTGAGTTCTCCGCCATCTTCACTATCTTCTCCAACTGGGTTAAAATGTCCATTTCTTTCAGCTTTTTCTTATTTACCACTAGGTCCAACACTAGGTCCAACACAAAGAACTGAGAAGAGGAAAAACAAAAATGTTTGGATTAGGATTCATTTTATTGTACCGGAGGGGAAATTTGTCATGAACATTAAAAGGTGTTAGAATATTTACAGGTTAAAACATACATCTGATTTGATGTGCTTTATTATAGGACCTCAAAATAGATGAATCTAAAGTTCTGCTGTACATCGGTCCATACGGAAGCATACTAACTAAAGTTCTGCTGTACATCGGTCCATACGGTAGCATGCTAACTAAAGTCCTGCTGTACATCGGTCCATACGGTAGCATGCTAACTAAAGTCCTGCTGTACATCGGTCCATACGGTAGCTGGCTAACTAAAGCCCTGCTGTACATCGGTCCATACGGTAGCTGGCTAACTAAAGCCCTGCTGTACATCGGTCCATACGGTAGCTGGCTAACTAAAGCCCTGCTGTACATCGGTCCATACGGTAGCTGGCTAACTAAAGCCCTGCTGTACATCGGTCCATACGGTAGCTGGCTAACTAAAGTCCTGCTGTACATCGGTCCATACGGCAGCTGGCTAACTAAAGTCCTATGTGTCCTGGTCAAAAGTATTGCACTACATAGGGAAAAGGGTGGCATTTGGGACGCAGCCTGATCAATTGTCCTTGTGACTCAAGGTGGCTCTCAGACAAAATGGCAGATTCAATCAGTAATTTAATTTAATATTCTGTTTCTCCACAGGGATGGCTTCTTAATATGTGCCACTGATTGATAGTTCCTGGAACCATCTCTAGGTACGGAAATACTCTCTTTTCCTCGACCTCCCTTTCATGCCTTTTCGTGTGGCGGGAATGAGATTCATTGTAAAAGATAACTCTTGGCTTCCCGCCCTCATAGTCACGGTTACTTTGGCGGTCTTCACATTGTTTGTTGTTTATGTTGACGTTGCTGACGTTTTCCCTTTATGAACTTTGAACCATGACATAAATGATATACATTGCCTTCGGAAAGTATTCAGACCCTTCTGCAAATATAAAATACCTTATTTACATAAGTATTCAGACCCTTTGCTATGAGACTTAAAATTGAGCTAAGGTGTATCCTGTTTCCATTGATAATCCTTGAGATGTGTCTACAACATGTTTGGAGTCCACCTGTGGTAAATTCAATTGATTGGACATGATTTGGAAAGGCACATACCTGTCTATATAAGGTCCCACAATTGACAGTGCATGTCAGAGCAAAAACCAAGCCATGAAGTTGAAGGAATTGTCCGTAGAGCTCCGAGACAGGATTGTGTCGAGGCACAGATCTGGGGAAGGGTACCAGAAAATGTCTGCAGCATTGAAGGTCCCCAAGAACATGGTGGCCTCCATCATTCTTAAATGGAAGAAGTTTGGAACCACCAATGACTCTTCCTAGAGCTGGCCGCCCGGCCAAACTGAGCAATCAGGGGAGAAGGACCTTGGCAAGGGAGGTGACCAAGAACCCGATGGTCACTCCTGCAGAGCTCTAGAGTTCCTCTGTGGAGATGGGAGAACCTTCCAGAAGTACAACCATCTCTGCAGAATTCCACCAATCAGGACTTTATGGTAGAGCGGACGAAACCAAGATTGAACTCTTTGGACTGAATGCCAAGCGTCACGTCTGGAGGAAATCTGGTACCATCCCTACGGTGAAGCATGGTGGTGGCAACATCATGCTTTGGGGATGTTTACAGAGGCAGGGACTGGGAGACTAGTCAGAATCAAGGCAAAGATGAACGGAGCAAAGTACATGTAGATCCTTGATGAAAACCTGCTCCAGAGCGCTCAGGACCTCAGACTGGGGCGAAGGTTTACTTTCCAACAGGACAACGACCCGAAGCACACAGCCAAGACAATGCAGTAGTGGCTTCGGGACAAGTCTCTGAATGTCCTTGAGTGGCCCAGCAAGAACCAGGACTTGAACATCTCTGGAAAGACCTGAAAATAGCTGTGCAGCAACGCTCACAATTCAACCTGACAGAGCTTGAGAGGATCTACAGAGAAGAATGGGAGAAACTCCCCAAATACAGGTGTGCCAAGCTTATAGTGTCATACCCAAGAAGACTCAATGCTGTAATCGCTGCCAAAGGTGCTTCAACAAAGTACTGAGTAAAGGGTATGTATGTTAATGTGATTATTTACTTTTTTTGTAATAAATTTGCAAAAATGAATAACAACCTGTTTTTATTTTGTCATTATGGGGTATTGTGTGTAGATTGAAGAGGATTAAAAAAAATCTATTTTAGAATAAGTCTGTAATGTAACAAAATGGGGTCTGAATACCTTCTGGAGGCACTGTATGTGAGAATGCTATTCATTTACCACAGCTCAGCGTTCAACACTATAGTGCCATCCAAACTTATCACTAAGCTAAGACCTTGGGACTAAACACCTCCTTCTGCAACTGGACTTCCTGACGGGCCGCCTCGAGGTGGTGAGGGTAGGCAACCACACATCCGCCACGCTGACACTCAACACGGGGGCTCCCCAGGGGTGCGTGTTTAGTACCTTCCTGTACTCCCTGTTCACCCATGACTGCATGGTCGCACACAACTCCAACACCCATCATGAAGTTTGCAGAAGACACAACGTGGTAGCACTCCCACATTCACATTGACAGAGCTGTAGTAGAGCGGGTCAAGAGCTTCAAGTTCCTCTGTGTCCACATCACTAAGGAGTTATACAGCTGCAGCATTGAAAGCATCTTGACTTCTGTATCACCGCTTGGTATGGCAACTGCTTGGCATCCGACCACAAGGCGCTACAGAAGGTAGTGCATACATCCCAGGACATCACTGGGGCCGAGCCCCCTACCATCCAGGATCTCTATACCAGGCGATGTCAAAGGAAGAACCTAAATATTTTCAAAAACTCCAACCACCCATAAGGATAGAAAAAAGGTGCCATTTGATACGCAATCTTAAGGCTCAATTCAATCCGTAGCGCTAAAGACCTGTGCTACAGCATAATATAAATTTAAAGGCAATGTTCCCCCGTTCGCTGAGACTGCATTCACGGTAAACGCTGCATACGTCGGCTCAATTGGAAATTACCTTTACATTTCAATCACGCCGCTATGGATTGAATCGAGCCCTTAGTCTCTCTCTGACCTGGTTCTTGCATGCCACGATGATGTGCTCCTGCTCAGTCGACCCAGGCTTGTGGATGACGAGGGTGTCCCTCTTGTGGCCGGGCAGACGGTATGTGTTGAAGAGACGGTAATACTGCTTCATACACAGAGGCGTCCCTGCCAGCTGGCCCCGAGCAAAGTCCACAGGCAACACCCGCCTGTCAGACCCCAAGGCCCAGGAGACACACAGACACAGAGACTCAGACAACCCTCAGCTGCTCTGGAGAGGACATTTATATTCTACATGGTATGTGTACTCTGTTTCTGTATAAATAAATACTTGTTTGTTTTATTTTCTAGATGAGGTCTGTATACTCTGTTTCTATGTGTTATTTATGTTTATGATAAATAGTCCACAAGCAACGCACGCCTGTCAGGCAGCAGGCCCAGGAAACACACAGAGACACAGAGGCATGGGACCTCAGACAACCTCAGCTGCTCTACAGGGCCGTTTTATTCACTTACATTCTAGATCCTTCAAACTCAACTCTGAACCTCGAAGCCAGTTCCACTGCATTTTTTAATTGTTCTCTTCTAATCAGGGACTGATTTAGACCTGGGACACCAGGTGTGTGCAATTAGTTATCAGGTAGAACAGAAAACCAGCAGGCTCTGGACCTCATAAGATAAGAGTTGAATACCCCTGTTCTAGATTGTCTGTATATTGTGTTTATAAATAAAAGTGTTATTTTTCCCCTTCATATTCTAGAATATAGATTATCTTCATACTCTCCTTCTACGGTACAGAATAGAATAGAGTGGACAAACTGTATTTAAGGGCACTCACGTGTCAATACGTTCCTTGTACTCCAGAACTCCTGTGATGAGGTGAGCAGCAAATCTGAGAAGATGGAGAATAGAAAGACTGATTCAGCACACAACATCAATAAGACTGGCACAATACAAAGTGTACATGTAACAGTAGAGTCATTTAATTACTGGCATCCATTATTAAAATATACTCTTCTTATACAATTTACAACATACAATATACAATATATGCGCGATACTCTACAATATACTCTACACTATACTCTACACCATACTCTACAATATACTAAATACTATACTGTACCATATACTCCACCATATACTCCACACACTACTCCACAATATACCCCACACTATACTCCACACTATACTCTACACTATACTCGACTATATACCCCACACTATACTCCACAATATACTATATGCTATACTCCACCATATACTCCACACTATACTCCACACTATACTCTGCCATGTACTCTACACTATACTCTACACCATACTCTACAATATACTAAATACTATACTGTACCATATACTCCACCATATACTCCACACACTACTCCACAATATACCCCACACTATACTCCACAATATACTATATGCTATACTCCACCACATACTCCACACTATACTCCACACTATACTCTACACTATACTCAACTATATACCCTACACTATACTCCACAATATACTATATGCTATACTCCACCATATACTCCACACAATACTCCACACTATACTCTGCCATGTACTCTACACTATACTCTACACCATACTCTACAATATACTAAATACTATACTGTACCATATACTCCACCATATACTCCACACACTACTCCACAATATACCCCACACTATACTCCACAATATACTATATGCTATACTCCACCACATACTCCACACTATACTCCACACTATACTCTACACTATACTCAACTATATACCCTACACTATACTCCACAATATACTATATGCTATACTCCACCATATACTCCACACTATACTCCACACTATACTCTGCCATGTACCCCACACTATACTCCACAATATACTATATGCTATACTCCACCACATACTCCACACTATACTCCACACTATACTCTACACTATACTCAACTATATACCCTACACTATACTCCACAATATACTATATGCTATACTCCACAATATACTATATGCTATACTCCACACTATACTCTGCCATGTACCCTACACTATACTCCACAATATACTATATGCTATACTCCACCATATACTCCACACAATACTCCACACTATACTCTGCCATGTACTCTACACTATACTCTACACTATACTCTTCAATATACTAAATGCTATACTCTCCCATATATTCCACACACCACTCCACACTATACGCTACAATATACTCTACTGTATACTCTACACTATACTCTACAATATACTCTACTGTATACTCTACCATATACTCCACACAATACTCTACACTATACTCTGCAATATACTATACACTATACTGTACACTATACACTATACACTAGACAAGGTAAAAATATGTCGTTCTGTCCCTGAACAAGGCAGTTAACCCACTGTTCCCAGGCCTTAAATTTGTAAATAAGAATTTGTTCTTAACTGACTTGCCTGGTTAAATAAATAATTAAAATATGTATTACTGAATTGTAACTATATAATTGTTCTGCATGTGGACATTTTATTCATCCATATTCCTAATTTAAATATCCACATATACTGATTGACAAACAGTTCCAGGCTGTTCCTTTAACATCTCCATCTGCTCATAATACTTCAAATGCACGCAAGACACACCACAACCCCTCCCCCCTTTTCTTATTGGAGAGCTATAATTACATTTCTACTAGATTATTGGGCTATGCTGTGTGTGTGTGTGTGTGTGTGTGTGTGTGTGTGTGTGTGTGTGTGTGTGTGTGTGTGTGTGTGTGTGTGTGTGTGTGTGTGTGTGTGTGTGTGTGTGTGTGTGTGTGTGCGTGCGTGTGCGTGTGTGTGCGTGTGCGCGTGCGTGCGCACGTGTGTGTGTGTTTACGTGCGTACGTGTGTGTGTGTGTTTTCGTGCGTGCGTGTGTATCGAGATAGGGAACAAAACACAACGCCACGTCAGCCCTGGTGTTTTCTGTCATTTGTCTCAGTGTTTATGTGTTCAAACCCCAGATCAATATACAAAGTGGGCTACACCACACACACACAAACATACACACACAGATACTTATTACCCCCCCCAACCACACATTCACCACCACACCCCTGTATGGAGGCTGAGGATGGGGAGGAGGAGGGCAGCCAGCTAAGCAGGCCACCAGTCTCAGCGGACTGCTTAGATCTTTCACTCCCAATCTAATAAGAGTCTCTGTCGGTCTATTAGCAGGCTGTTCTGGAGGTCCTGCTAGTTTTCACTTAGCTCACTATGAGCTGACAAAAGCTAATGTTGACTTACAGTACACAGTCTGCATCTGGATGGTCTTGTGTGTGTGTGTGTATGTGTGTGCTTGTGTTTGTGCATGTGTGTGTGCGTGTGTGTGTGTGTGTGTGTGTGTGTGTGTGTGTGTGTGTGTGTGTGTGTGTGTGTGTGTGTGTGTGTGTGTGTGTGTGTGTGTGTGTGTGTGTGTGTGTGTGTGTGTGTGTGTGTGTTTGTGTGTTTGTGTGTGTTTGTTTGTGTGTTGTCTGTCAGGCTGGCAGACCACAGCTCATTTAATAAGCAGCAGAGATGTAGAGAAGAGATGATGCAGACTGGCTACTGATACTCTCCACGTACTGCAGCTTGTAAATCTGGTTTAGTTTATGCCTGCTGAAAACATTGTTGTAATCTGGTTTGGTTTGTGCCTGTTGAAAACATTGTTGTAAATCTGGTTTGGTTTGTGCATGCTGAAAACATTGTTGTAAATCTGGTTCGTTTATGCCTGTTGTAAATCTGGTTTGGTTTATGCCTGTTGAAAACATTGTTGTAAATCTGGTTTGGTTTATGCCTGTTGAAAACATTGTTGTAAATCTCTCACCAAGTTGGTTTACAGTACAGGACAGGAAGCATAGTAGCCATGTATTGCATTGCACCAGCACCATTGTATATTGCAGTATAATACAATATTGTACTCTGTATATTGTATTTACCATTATATATTTGGATAGCTTCTAGTTGTGGAGTGATTCAGGATGAGAAAATGCAACAACAACAAAAATAATGAACTATCTAAATAAGTAAGTACCTAGTTCAAACATTCAAAATCATCTCAATGTACATAGTCTCTTGTCAGAGTAGCTGATTTGGTTTTGGGTGCCGAGATTACTACAGTATGTACATTACTCCCTGTTGTCAAGTATAATTCAACTGGTTGTCAGTCAAACAGCACTAATCTTATTCACAATGAGGAAGTGAGTCTTTCACATACCTGAGTGAGTCTTTCACATACCTGAGGGAGTATTTCACATACCTGAGTGAGTCTTTCACATACCTGAGGGAGTATTTTCACATACCTGAGTGAGTCTTTCACATACCTGATGGAGTATTTCACATACCTGAGGGAGTATTTCACATACCTGAGTGAGTCTTTCACATACCTGAGTGAGTATTTCACATACCTGAGTGAGTCTTTCACATACCTGATGGAGTATTTCACATACCTGAGGGAGTATTTCACATACCTGAGGGAGTATTTCACATACCTGAGTGAGTATTTCACATACCTGATGGAGTATTTCACATACCTGAGGGAGTATTTCACATACCTGAGTGAGTCTTCCACATACCTGAGGGAGTATTTCACATAACCGAGTGAGTCTTTCACATACCTGATGGAGTATTTCACATACCTGAGTGAGTCTTTCACATACCTGATGGAGTATTTCACATACCTGAGGGAGTATTTCACATACCTGAGTGAGTCTTTCACATACCTGAGGGAGTATTTCACATACCTGAGGGAGTATTTTACATACCTGAGTGAGTCTTTCACATACCTGATGGAGTATTTCACATACCTGAGTGAGTCTTTCACATACCTGATGGAGTATTTCACATACCTGAGTGAGTCTTTCACATACCTGAGGGAGTATTTCACATACCTGAGGGAGTATTTCACATACCTGAGGGAGTATTTCACATACCTGAGTGAGTCTTTGCGATCTTTAAAGTTTTGTTTTGGGAAGACCATGGCAGGATTGGAGTTGACTGGTAGGGCCAATCTCTGATTCAAATACATATCCTCTAGCCAGTAGTCATAAACCTGAGAGAGTGAGAGATAGAGATGGCGAGAGAGAGAGAGGGAGAGAGAGAGAACACAGGCACAAGGCCTCCACTTTGTCCATCCATGTTGACAAGGTGCCAAAAACTGCTCCTGCAGGTTTTTAAACTGTGGTTTTGTTGAACTGGCTTTAAACACAATACTGAAAACGTATTCTTAGAAGGGAATCTCATGGGCATCAGTGTGAGAAGCCATCAATATCATGAGTGCACTGGATATCATAGCAAGATGGAGGGGAGTAGAGGAGGTGAGAGGCTGCAGCAGGAGGAGTGGGAGTTTGATAGAGAACAGAGAGAAAGAGAGGACAAAAAGACTACAGGAGGAGAGGAGGAAAGAGGCTGCAGCAGGAGTGGGAGTTTGATAGATAACAGAGAGAAATAGAGGACAAAAGGACTAGAGGAAAAGAGGAGAGAGGCTGCAGCAGGACGAGTGGGAGTTTGATAGATAACAGAGAGAAAGAGAGGACAAAAGAACTTGAGGAGGAGAGAGGCTGTGGCAGAGGAGTGGGAGTTTGATAGATATCAGAAAGCTACTTTAATTCAGGACTGACTGATCATCTAAGTGGCCAGTGATGGATCGGTCCTGCAGACACCAAGTGGCAGATCTGATAGATCTATGGCCACAGCTTTAGTTCTTTCCTCCTTCCGTTGCCAGCTGTTATTGATGGTCCAAGTGTATTGGGCCATTTATGGAGTTGATAGTGTCTTCAATCACAGTGTGGAGACTCTACAGTCTTTATGGACAGGTCTCCAATGGGTTATCAAAGGAGATTGTTTAGCTTTCCGTTATCGACACACTCCTGATATATCACACCTTTAGGTCGTGTTTACTTCTACTTGTGCTCTACAATGTTTCAACCTGAAGTGATGTCGAAGTATACTGTACACGCTTAGAAAAAAGTCTCCCAGTGTCTGGTGGAAAGCAGACTGAACCAGGTTTTCCTATAGGATTTTGCCTTTGCTTAGCTCCAGTCAGTTACTTTTTTTATCCTGAAAAAACTCCCCAGTCCATAACGAATACAAACATACCCATAACATGATGCAGCCACCACTTTGCTTGAAAATATGGAGAGTGGTACTTAGTAATGTGTTGTATTGGATTTGCCCCAAACATAACACTTTGTATTCAGGACAAAAATTGAATTTTTTTCAGTATTACTTTCATGCCTTGTTGCAAACATGATGCATGTTTTGGAATATTTTATTCTGTACAGCCTTCCTTCTTTTCACTCTGTCAGTTAGGTTAGTATTGTGGAGTAACTACAATGTTGTTGATCCATCCTCAGTTTTCTCCTATCACAGCCATTAAACTCTGTAACTGTTTTAAAGTCACCATTGGCCTCATGGTAAAATCCCTGAGCGGTTTCCTTCCTCTTCGGCAACTGAGTTAGGAAGGACACCTGTCTCTTTGTAGTGACTGGGTGTATTGATACACCATCCAAAGTGTAATTAATAACTTCACCATGCTCAAAGGGATATTCAATGTCTGCTTATTTGTTTATTTGTTCTACTCATCTCTGCGAAGCATTGGAAAAGCTTCCTGGTCTTTGTGATTGAATCTATGTTTTAAATTCACTGCTCGACTGAGGGACATTACAGATAATTGTATATCTGGGGTACAGAGATGAGGTAGTCATTAAAAAATGATGTTAAACACTATTATTGTCCTGCAACTTCTTATGTGACTTGTTAAGCACATTTTTACTCCTGAACGTATTTAGGCTTGCAATAACAAAGGGGTTGAATACTTATTGACTCAAGACATTTCAAAATTTTCTTTTTTAATTCATTTGGAAACATTTGGAAAAACATAATTCAACTTTGACATTATGGGGTATTGTGTATAGGTTAGTGACATTAAATCTAAATGTAATCCATTTTAAATGCAGCCTGTAACATAACAAAATATGGAAAAAGTCAAGGGGTGTAAATACTTTCTGAAGGCACTGTACATGGAACCCAAAAGGATTCCACCTGGAACCAAAAGGGTTCTACCTGGAGCTAAAAGGGTTCTAATTGCAACAAAAAATATTCTAGATAGCACAATATTTTCTAAGAGTGTAGAAGTATAAGGGTATACTACTTTGCATGCTTCACACATGTGGGAACTAAAAGGTAAACTGGCATCCCATCCCACACCAAATCGGACTTATGTTTCAAAACAATAGAAACCTAACAAGGATCACACTCCCACAGTGGCTAACAGAATGTATTTGAATGTTTACATTTACTAGAGGGTCTTATCTGCCTCCCAAATGACACCTTATTCCCTATAGTGCACACTACCTTTGACCAGAGCCCTTGCACTATATAGGCAATAGGGTGCCATTTGGGACACAGTGCTTGTCTGAGTGATGGAGGGAGGGAGTTTACCCAGTTGTATGTCTTGTCACTCCTCTCCAGTAGTTTCTTCTGCAGCAGCTCTCCAGTGCCGCCTGGCTCTCCAAACTTCACCACGATGGCTTTAGTCTTCTGATATTGTTCCTCCTTCACCAGATGTTTCATACAGCTCAGGTACATGTCCAGAGTCTGTTTCAGGGGTGGGACAGGCACCTTGGGCAGGACCTAACATTGTGAGATCAATCAATCAGACCCTCTGTAATGGTTGGATTGGGATAAATATTGACTCAATGATGCTGCACCCAAAAGGACAAAATGTGTTCATCATTATAAGGAAGCTGTTTTCCTGCCTGTAGGCATGTATTCATTCGTCTGAGCATTAAAATACCAAATTTTCTTCCTGAAGTTTCTCTTTAAAGCTTGTATTCTTAGAACCTGAGTGAATTATTAATTCGAACTGCTTGAAGCCAAGTCGAGAATTAATTTTACAGCGCCCTGTGGGATACGAAAACGCTCCTTTTGATCGAAACAGCTATGGTTATTTTATATTGAATAAAATGCTAATGGAAAGTGCTGTATATGGAGTGGGAGTAAGTGTGTTGAGTGTTGACTAATTATTTGTCCCAATTTGGCATGATATGTTTGAATCAGTTCTGTCATTCTGGCCAGTGTAACTTGTGAGAATGGGTTACCTACACACTAAAATAAAAGGGTTCTATATAGTGCCAAATAAGGGTTAATATGGCTTGTAACCATAGTGAAACACTTTTTGGTGCTATATAGAACATTTATGGAGAATGGCTCTATAAATAATGTTTTCAATCTGAAATGTTCTTTGAAGAACAATACAGGGTTTTTAATTAGGGTTTAATAGCCATAATGCATTGTTAAACTTTCGCAAGACTTTATTACTGTTTTTATTGATGGGTTGAATAAAGTGTGCCAGCATTTAGTCAAACGTTCTCAATTGACACAAGGCCATATGTGAGTCTTTAACAAGACACAATCACTGGCCATAGGCATAAGTAAAATGTTATAATAAAACTCAACACAACCGCTTATAATACAACACAACAAATTAAATAAACTGGAATGACACTCTCACTCACGGTTGCACAAAAAGAGCTGTGCGCAAACCACGCCCCAACATATTCTAATGAACCAACTGCCATACATGTTAATCCTCACTAAAAGAGGAAAGAACCCTTATCTGAACTGCAAATAACCATTGAAGGGCTCGAAGGGATTATTCGGGTCATTATGGTTCCACATAGAACCATCACCCTTCCCAAAGTCCTTTGAGGAACCCTTATTTTTAGTGTGTAAATCAAATGTGAAATAGGTATGACTGAATGGAGAGGTTGGTGATATTTTACCTTGGAATTAGCCCCAAGCGAATGGCCACTCTTGGGGGAGATCCATTAGAATCGTATCGTTCTGAATTCAATTTTGTTTAATTAATTGATCCCCAGTGGGCAATTGAAGTGTCACACCACGGGCTTGTGCTTCGTTCATATTCGCCTTAACCTAAACCAATGGTACTGTGTAAATTCTAGTAGCATATAGCTAAAGTGCTCTGGCAACAGAAACGTGAATTTTTGAGACGTTTGACTTCCCGGATTACTTCTCGGTATTCTTTACAATTCGCAGAATGTGTATATCTTCCAACAAAAAAAGGCTCGATAAATTGTCTTTTACATGACAAAGGTTTAGACCGAGAACAATAATTTGGGGGCAAGTATCACTGCTTCCAAAGCTCTGTGTTGGATCATACATTTGCATTACATCCAATCTGAGAGTGTATTTTAATTTCCCAGTTTTGTTAATACCAGTGTAATAAAAGCCTTCCAGTTCTCTAGTGTCTGCCTCTAGCGGACAGTACAAGGACACAGCGTTTCAGCATCCATGTTCTTTTCAGCCCCATGGGCAGCGCCTGTACCTGTTGCACTTGGAATAGCTTTCAAGCTTGTTGCTGCATACTTTTTCTATTGATAATCAGTGCGTTAGTTCTGCAAGACACTTATGAAAATCACTTCTCATTACAATTTGTTAAGAAATAGAACAAGTAAGAAGCCAATTTGTATCAATAAATGCATACTTGGGAAAACAATTAAGGCTACAAAAAGGACTGTGGTACATGTCAAGGTAAGAAACGAATTCCCTAAAATAGTGTCTCAGCAACGGTACTTTGTCAGTCACAAGCAACATTGTGATAAAACAGCAACAATGTAAACTGAGTGAAACAAGTAAAGCAAGCAGATTTTAGATTATGCTAATTACCACCAATAAATGACTATCGATTCAGTTATTGTTACTCACTTTTGCGACGACCTGAATAACATAGACCTACTACAATTCACCTTATAATGTTGTCCGATAAAGCCTACATTTTCATAATATGCCCGTATAGATAAAGCAAAGATTTGTTTTCGAAATAGTTGATAGCAAGTTACAGCCAGACACAATCCTTATTAAACAATTCATTACCCTCAGTGTTTAATTTTTTTTGAATGTATCGATTTAGTGCATAAAGAATATTAGTATATCGATATAAATATAACCTAAGACTTTCATACATAGCTTTCCCTTCGGCCTTTCGGCGGCTCTCTCTCCAGGATAGGCATGTTGTTATCCAGTCAGGATCGGTCAGGAGGAATTCAAACTCACAAGAGTTGGTTGAAGTTCAGCCTTCTGCATGAAGCCGGTACATCCAAATAATTCAAAACAAAGGAAAAAAGCGATTACTTTAAAATAGGATTGCTACGTTATAACTGTCACTGTCGAGTTCGTATTATAAATTAGATTTAAAAACCAAAATCGTATCACCAGGTGTTGATATGGTATGCATTAGTGTTAAATATAATATATTATTCTATTCAGCATAGATAAATTATAGATACATAACTACAATCCCAATCTTTCCATAAGTATTAATCGAGGAGCTGTCTCCTTCCAAGTCATCCAAACTAACCACATCGTGCACCTGTTATTAACTTAGTGAACTAGGCATATTTGTGAATAATGAGGATAAGAGAAAATATTTCCGCTTACCTGCGAAATGGATGCCTTCCTTCACTTCTCAAGAGGTCAAAAAGGTTTGCAACAAGATTAAATAGTGTCCCGCGTACGTGCATAGAACTAACATAACTAAATCCTTTGACGCGAACGAATGATCGTTCCCCCTTCTGTCTCACGCTTCATGATATTCACTCCTAGCTCACACCCATTGCAAGGCTTTGACTTTTAAAGCGCGCTTGCTTAGTAAAGATGCTCTAGGTGTTTGTCTGTCTCTACCTACCCCGCAAGCAGCAAACTCCTCCCATCGAAATCTATTCGTGGAACATATTATTTGACAGCTTGGCTTGCTTCCCCTGCCCACCTCTGACAAAGTATGAAAATGATCTTGAGATAGTAGTAGCTACAAGCCGGGTTAGCCCGTATTACTTTATTGTTGAATTTAGAGTGTGTCGGGGGAAAGAAGGGGCTTTTCCTGAGTTTGAGAGCTGAAAATCAACGAATAGCTTGACTACCTACACTTGGTTGTGGAGAGAACAATATCGTTAGAACCGTTCTCCTTGTGGGGCGTCTGCTGTGAGCTTTCACAGCGCGTGTCAACTTTCAGAACCACGGACAGCGCCAGCTAGTTGCACCATGACTTTACGCACCACCAAGTAGACGTTTACATGACGTTACAGGAACTAAATCATTCTTAAATAATAAGAATAAGGTTCGCATTTCTCTCTCTCTCGCTCTCTCTCTGCCCCTCTCACTCACACACCCATAAAACACGCACTCTCTCTCTGTCTCTCGTGCGTAAAGCTTTTGATGAATGATGTAATCTATAAACCCCACAGTGAAACGATCAGTTGGTTGAAGTATCATATTCGATACCCGTATTTCAAAAGGGCAAACTATTCGTTGATTATCTTTACAGTATGGGTTGAATAACAATCCACCCCTGTAACTGTAATTTTCTCTCAAATCTCTGACTACAAAGCGTTTACACCTAAATCAAAATGACGCACACAAATTGTAATGTTTGTAATATAGATTGTTAACTAATGTCTGTAACTAAACTGTTGTTTCAATCAGGATCCGACGGGGTCTTGTGTATTATCTTCATCGTCTTATCTATTCTCTTCAACATAGGGATTGGGTGTAGGACAGCCAACATTAAGGATTTCTATCAACCAGTATATTTGGTAACGTTGCTAGCTAGCTACCATTACGCACCTAATCAAACGCTCTTCGTTTGATTCAGAACTGAATAACAAGTAAGATTTAAAGATGATTTTATAATCTCACTATAAATAATTATGACACACACAAAACACGTTATATTTAAATACAATTTTATTATAACTATTATCGATATATTAACATATATGTGCTCAATTTAGGAAGTTGTTAATGAGCTATGACGGATAATCACTTCATTACGTTTTGACAATACACCGTTTCAACATACACGCATACATCACGCACACACTCAAATATGCATAGGCCCAAATACAATTGAATCATTTACTATGTAAATATCGACATATGTACAACACGCATTTGTTTATAATACACTACATTTTACGAAGAAAAACAAAAACATCACAAAAAGAAATTACAAAAATACAGAGGTCACAATTAGGCAACGTTTCGATATTAGATATGGAAAATAAAAACAAAACAAAACAAAAGCAAAATACAAATGATAGTCAATATGTCAACGAAATTAAGAAAGGAAATCAATGGTTTCCAGTACTAAAAAAGAGTTGTTGTTTTTTGCACAAAAGCCTAGTTGATGCGTTGGCAGTTGGACGTGTATTTATAATATCAATATAATCTTGTACATACATTTATCTATTTACTTTTTTACAATACTCTGCAGTAGTAATGCACACATAGTCAACTGTATTTGATAGACCTCTCACAATAGTACTCCATTTAGACGACCATAAGAAACTATACATACAGAGAAGACCTGTTCAATTACGATGAAATTAAATACACTTTGGAAACGGGTCACACAAGTATGATTGGGTATTTCTATATTGCACATGAGTATATTACAGAGTGAAGTGACTGTCTACCCTCTTTTGGCAGGTCCATAAGTCCTAACTCTCGAACTCTCAGTGTATTCGGGGACGTTCTAAGTTGTACTCCATTCTAGCTGTAGTTCTATGTTGTGATACCGTATTCTAACTGTACTCTGGACCAAAGGATTCCTCTGAAGAGGCACGTGTTTGTGCTCTAAACGGGTCAAACCCTCCATTCTCATCCACCACCACAACAGGCAAACAGTTCCCTGCCGAACTATAACCCTTCTTCTTGCCTTTCCGCTCCTCCATCTTCATGGTATCATACAGACCCTCGGGTTCATCATCGTCCACCAACAGGTTATCTCTCTCGGAGTAGGACGGCTTCATTTGGCACACATTACGGAGCAGCAGAAGGGCCGGTGCGTACAGGACATTGACGAGGCCCATGCCCAGGTTGAGTTGGACAAACCCATAGTTGTGCACTATATTCCCCGCCACGATAGGACCCATGGCATACGCGACAGAATAGGAGATGTCAGCTAAAGCGTAGACGCTGCCGTACACGGACACATGACGCACGTCGACCAGAAAGGCAAGTGTTGGCAACAGGGCAGTGTCCACGAGAGCGATGCCGAAACATATGCCGCATAACGGGGCGATTAACTGGCCGAATGTTTTGCATGCTGGAACGGTGCACGAGCTGGCCCCGATAATGACCATGCCCAAGGCCCCATAGAACCACTGCAGGTTGGGGTACTTAGAAGCCAGTTTGACGGTCATGTAGACACCCAGAACATGTGGGAAGAAAGCAGGCAGCCAACATAATCCCATTTCCCACTTAGTTGAATGCATGGTGCTCTCCATCCAGTTGGCTATGGTGGGCTCCAGAAAGGCCAGGGGGATGTTACACACTGTCAGGGCACCTGCCACGACAGCTATGTAGGGGTCAACCATTAGTTTGTAGATGGGGGTACCCACCGGCATATTGTCTCTAGTCCTGTTCGAGAACGGCTTGATCACGGTCAAGAGCAGAATCCCGTCTATAAGGCAAACAACGGCGAGAACGATAAACGGTACTCTTTTACCGGCAAACTCGTACAGGATACCCCCGAAGGGAGGCGCTACCAGGCTCCCGAAAGAGATGAACGCCAGGGCGATACCAAGGGCTTTACTTCTCTCCGATTCTTCGGTGTATTTATCTGCTATCATGGCAATTCCTGAGGTGTCGGCGAAAGCTGAGCCCAGACCTTGCAAACTACGGGCAAAAAACAGCGTCGCGTAGTTCTCAGCGAAAGCAAATATGCATGTGGAAAAGAACATGACGGTTAATCCTATGAGGAGTGGAATGTCGTATCCAACGCGGTCTATGAAAGTTCCTGACAAAGGGTTCACCAAGAGCTGCAAGATAGCCTTCGACGCAAAAAGTACTCCTATTTGGACGTCTAAATTGTCCCTGTTGCTTTTAGCTTGGGCTGAGCTCATTGTGCTGTTGATTGAAGAATTAGGATGTATAACTACGTGGACGTGCTCTGCTTGCTCAAGCTCTAAATCAGCAAGGTAGTCGGGAATAATCGGGACTATAACCATATAGAGCATATTGTCTAGAAGAAGAGCCACGCAGACGATCACTAAAATGATCCGTCTTTGATGGTCGGGGGCTTTCATTGCGTTGCCAAACTGTTTCGTTCTTTCTCCCATCTCGGACAGTTTTACAGCGGCTGATTTGGCCAGCCCGGAGGACCCCCCTGTATCCATGATGATCTGCTATTATTGTTGTTGTCAATACAAAACAGCAGTTGTTGTTTTATTTTCCTCTGCTCTCTGCTGCTATTCTGATATCTCAGCAAGACAGATAATACTGTCCCTGTACATTTATGTAGCTGTTTTTTAGTTCACTTACGCGATGCGAAAGACAAAGGCGCAGCAGGCTTGGAACTTTTCTCCTTGTGATTTTCTGACAGCGCGCGAGGCTGCTGGCTTCTTCAGCGGTTGGTGGATTTCTCAGCCTCAACTTGTTCTTGTTTCACTCCCTCGCGCTCACATTCGGTGCTGTTTCATGGTCTCGAGAAGTGATGTGGTGAGATATTGTGCGCTTCTCTACACGGTGTAGGACTTCAACCGCTAATACTCCATGTCAAGTTTCTATGGAACGTTTGTATAAGTTGTTTATGGAACTTGGGACCCCGGATATCTTCGATTCCAATGCTCATGCCTCGAATCACCTGTAGCACGTTTGTGTTCCGTTTTGAGATCACGAATGGTTTCGTTGCCATTGGTACGCATTGATTCGCAGGTTTGTCGATATTTTGAGTTATTTTTTTTCTCTCTTTCACCAACGGCTGTGACGCATCACCAGCTTACCCCCAAGTGGATCATTTTCCAGTTGCGTCCTTTATGCTAATTCAGAACATGGCAGTCCCTTAACCAATAAGAGTGAGCATCATCATGACGTCTCTAAGCCTACACGATCGCGGGAAAACCCTCCCAGCAAGGTACACTGATTGACATTCCAGATGTATTGGCCCAAGTTATTAGCCTATTATTGGAGTTTTAATTTATCACTGTTTTTTTTACAAATCCCTAATCACGTCGCTGCTCTTGCGCGTTGCTCTGGGATGCTCGTGGCTGTGGCACTCGGATTCGCGCCATCCCAAACGTTCTTATATTCAGCACCACAGCGAAGTGGACAGCTCCTGTCCAGTGCACAGTCAGACAGGCCACGCATTTGGCCTTGTACAATGATCAAATCAGTAGCATACTGTATTTCTCTACACAGCCTTTGTCAAATTAATATTTAGTATAATCTAAAACGCACCCAATTTAAATGACTAGCCTACACTAGTTGCATGGGCTTCTTTTGACTCTCAGCTAAAATCGAAGTAATTTGAAACATTCCCGGAAGTGTTAGAATTCGCAGGTAAAACGGTTCCTGATCCCACGCCAGGTCAGTGTTACATGCACATAAAGCAAGCAATTATTTTTCTCTGCCATAGAGCAATGAGCTTGCATAGTAACTAAGTACTCCTGAAGAGGTTGACTATATACAAGACAATGGTGCCATCTAGTGGTCACTAAAACTACTACAGGCGTAGTATCGCTATTATTCAACCCCGACCCTACGAGGTTTGGAGCCTGCTGGTTTTCTGTTCTACCTGATAATGAATTGCACCCACCTGGTGTCCCAGGTCTAAATCAGTTCCTAATTAGAGGGCAACAATGAAAACACGTAGTGTTAGTGGCTTCGAGGTCCAGAGTTGAGTTTGAGTGCTCTACCGGATGCAGCTGTGATTGTAGCAACCTCTTGGACACTGGTACCCGATTAGCTCTGGTCCAGGGCGTTATAGGAGACTCACGATGAACCAGAGCTGTGAGATACCATGTGCTGTAATTCCGAAATGGTTCACTCCATATGGATGAAAATACCCTCAAATTAAAGCATTTGTCAATGTCCCAATACTTTGAGCTCACTGCATTTATGCGTTTTTTAAATTTGAAAACAATGTATATTTCAAGAGGTCGATTTTAAAACAGACCTCATGCATTGGAAAGACCCAGGTCTGTGAACGAGCAGCTGACAGTGCTTCCAAAATTCTTGGAAATCTTGCAAAAAGCCAAAAGCAGAGGAGACACTCAAGTTTCCCCACAAGTCAGTTTAATTGATAGTTAAAATAATTAAAGGCTAAAGATATGCTGTATAAGTACATAGATAGGTGATGGATGTACTGTTACTGGGGGCAACCATAGTCAGAGCAACACAAGTTGGGGGGAGGTGACCTTGACCTGTTCATCAACACAGGAGTTGGAAGAAGTTGATCTTAGGCACTGACCTAAAGTCAGTTTCACATTTTACCTGAGCAGTAATGGAGGATTTTGTGAAGATACACTGGCCCCAGATCTGTTCCTAATGCCAACTTCTACCCAGTGCACTCAACCTCCCCCTCTGGAGTGTACAAAACATTAGGAACACCTGCTCTTTCCATGACAGACTCAACTGGATTCACCTTGTCAAAGCTTATTGATGCCACTTGTTAAAGCCACTTCAAATCAGTGTAGATGAAGGGGAGGAGACAGGTTAAAATATGATTTTTAATCCTCAAGACAATTGAGACATGGCTTGTGTATGTGTGAAATTCAGAGGATAAATGGGTAAGAATGGTTTTTCACGCTCAGCAGTTTCCTGTGTGTATCAAGATTGGTCCACCACCACCCAAAGGACATCCAGCAAACTTGACACAACTGTGGGATGCATTGGAGTCAACATGCATCCCAGTGGAACGTTTGATACATTGTACAGTCCATGCCCAGACAAATTGAGGCTATTCTGAGGGCAAAAGGGGGTGCAACTCAATATTAGCAAGGTGTTTTTAATGTTTTGTACAAGCAGGGTAATGTATAGCGCAGTAATTACAATCATTGTCAAAACAATAAACCCAAGCCATTTCAATGTTTCATATACAATTTATATTCATATAGCCATATTTCATATTGTACAAAGTTACATTCTGAACTGCGAAGACTCATTCATAGAAATAAATACTGAAATGGCTAAACTGCGATATGAAACATCTCTTCTCCTGGAGAGCAGACAGACAGACACACACACAGACCAGCACAAAGGCACACACACACGCCCTCGTTCACTCCTCAGGACAGACACCGTAGTAACACTCACCAGCACAATCTGCTGGTACACAGACCAGACTCCGGCCGAGTGTGTCAAATGACACCTTACTACCCATCTAGACGCAACCACAGATTAAATGACACCTTACTCCCCATCTAGACGCAACCACAGATTAAATGACACCTTACTCCCCATCTAGACGCAACCACAGATTAAATGACACCTTACTCCCCATCTAGACGCAACCACAGATTAAATGACACCTTACTCCCCATCTAGACGCAACCACAGATTAAATGACACCTTACTCCCCATCTAGAAGCAACCACAGATTAAATGACACCTTACTCCCCATCTAGACGCAACCACAGATTAAATGACACCTTACTCCCCATCTAGAAGCAACCACAGATTAAATGACACCTTACTCCCCATCTAGATGCAACCACAGATTAGGGTCGAAAAGACAAACATACAAAAGTCAATAATAAAAATAGGCTTCAAATAGTCTCTGAACACTTCAGTATCATATCAACCTATCAGGAGGGATCCTGTTTGGTCAGAGATCAGTCACCCTGTCCCCTAGTGTACAAAAGGTAAAAGGAAGACGTTGCCCCTAGACGCTTATCTAATGTCAGTGTTGAGTTGTTCCTCCACTAATTGTTCACGTTGGGATTTGCGGAGGGTAAATTGATCCTAGATCTGTGCCTATGGGTAACATCTACTCTCAGCATACAAAAGATTCCAGAAGCAGAGAAACCAGCTATTATACACAATCACATCTCTGCATTTACAGAGATGGCTTAAAAAATATATCTATCCATACACAATGAACCTTATAACAAAGACGGTCTGTCAAAATGTTATTGTATCTACAGAGAGATGGGTTGAAAATGCTGCTACAACGCTGTACATTTACTTTATTCTGATCAACTGAAATTATTTTTCCTTTGGTAACATTCTTTCACATAGGTATACATACTCAGTCACACTTCAAAAGTCCATAATGTAGTTTTAAACATTTCCTTTTTTACTTTCAAAACCTAAGGCAACAGTTGATTTTTGTAAAATGTCTGCAAGCTCTAGCTGATGGGAGAGCAGGATGGGAGAGCAGCGGCACAGAAACTAAAGTCAGAGACCCTGTTCCAACACACTTAAAGTGCAACCCTGCCTTTCTACCTACCTTCCGTGAGGTAATTAACTACTAATCTGTCTCAATCATCAATCCAACCCAGTTGTAATTACCCCTAGGAAGGGAGGATGCATTTTTCGGTATTGCAATAGGGCGATTCTCTGACCCTGCAGCTACAGACATGATTGATCTATCAGGTTTTCCATAGACCATAGTCATGGAGAACAACACTGATCCCAAGTCCAGAAAACTGACAATTGATTAAACTGTATTAAGTACAATCAACATCCATGTTCTCATAAAAATGATCATGCAAGAAGAGCACACCTGTATCATTTAGGACACACAGGATTGGCTCCATCACTGGATTGTCCTGTAATACTTGCTTTCTTATTGGACATCATGCGGTTGATTTGGATTTGCAGTTCAAACACCGACATCATTATTCTCCTGTGTGCAGGTGTCTCGTACAGTTTCATACAGTATTGTCTCCTCTGTCCAATCGGTCCTTTACTGAAAGGAAGCAAAGATGAGGACAGGGGTGTGGCCAAAGACACACCCTGAACCTACATTGATTCCAACCAATCACCACGCAGTATTTGGACAGAGGGGTTGGACACTAGGCATACAATATAAAACCAAGTGCGAAACATGACCTAAGAAAATTAAATAAAACAGAAATAATTTTGTTTTCAATAATAATAATAATAATAATAATAATAATAAAAGAGCAACAGGCTTGTATCAGATTTAAAATTCAATACAATCAATACAATTACAAATTAAATAAAAAATAACCGTAAAACAAAAAGAAACATGCAGAAGAGTGAATCTGATTGGCCAGCTTTGTTCCTGCTTCGAGCAGGCTCCTCCCATTCTTCATCTCTGTGGCAGGGTTAGAGATCAAGGGTTAAAAGTTCAGGCCTGACTGCCCATGACCTGCCAGACGATCAGGTGACTCCTCTCAGCTTTAGCCAGGAACGGCTGCAGCTTCAGAGTGTGCTCATCCAGTGCCTCCTCAGTCTCCCCAGCCTCGTCACCTACACACAGACAAACATTAAGCCACTTCAATTTATACAAATCTGTATGTTTTCATGCCCTGCCATATACGGACAGTACTTGTCAATTGATTGTCTGATATGACGGTCCTAGCCAACTCACCCATCCTGAAGTCGATGTATCCCTCTCCACCACTCATCACTAGAACAGACCTTTCCTGCTGTTGTTGAGGGTGCTCCTCTACCCCCTTGTCACTCCCCACCTCTGCTGCTCCGCCAGCACCTGACGGGATCACCTGACCTGGGGAAGGGAGGACCTTCATCCAGTTAAAAGGCAGGAGGAGGAGAAGAAGAGAGGGAAGAGAAGTGAAATTACCTGGGACAGCCGTGAAGAACTTGACGGCATCTCGGTGACCATGGAAACAGAGCTGAGCGTGAGCCATGGAGCAGAAGGGTACAGAGGTTCCAGCTGTCACCTTATCACTGTTTTCATCACCATACACACGGATCACTCCACCAGGTTTACCTGGCCCCGCCGTCACCTTATTGGCTAGAGACAGAGCGAGGGAGAAATTAATCATTAAATAGAGAAAGGGTGAATAGATGGAGGGATGAGAAATAAATTAATAATTACATAGAGGGGAAAGAGATGGGCAAAGAGACGGTGATGGAGAGAGAGATGCATTACTTCCCCTTACTGTCAGTGAGAGGTATAGAGATGATAACGCCATTGCCGGTGCCCACCCAGAGACGGTTACAGGACACCATGAGAGCTGTGATCCTGACAAACGAGAAGCCCAGCTTCCCCGTACCTGAGGGAGATCAACATGACTCATTATTAAGAAAATAAATAATGAAGTACGGTCTATATTTCCTGTACGTGACTTGGGCTTTCTAACGCCATGAATCCCTGTCCCATATTAATCAGCTAACGAGGACACACAAACAAGTTGCATTAGAAGCATAGAACACAACAGCAGGTGTGTAAATGCCCTGGGTTCCTCACCCAGCATCTTGCTGACGTAGGGTTCTATGTCAACATCCTGCAGGTGTTGGTGTGTGTGGGCGTGGAACAGTCTCAGAGTAGAGTCCAGTCGGATCGACACCCAGATACCATCTCCATCCCACGCCAGCTGTCTCACCTGGCTCTCCTTACGGGGGTGGGCATCAAATGACTTCTACGGGGGAGAGAGATGAGAGAGGATGGAAAAGGAGAGGAGGGTTACAACTATAATCTGTGGATGGTTAGACTTGTGTGTTCAGTATGCGAGTCAGTCCGTCTGAGCCTGTGTGTTCAGTATGCGAGTCAGTCCGTCTGAGCCTGTGTGTTCAGTATGCGAGTCAGTCCGTCTGAGCCTGTGTGTTCAGTATGCGAGTCAGTCCGTCTGAGCCTGTGTGTTCAGTATGCGAGTCAGTCCGTCTGAGCCTGTGTGTTCAGTATGCGAGTCAGTCCGTCTGAGCCTGTGTGTTCAGTATGCGAGTCAGTCCGTTTGAGCCTGTGTGTTCAGTATGCGAGTCAGTCCGTTTGAGCCTGTGTGTTTAGTATGCGAGTCAGTCCGTTTGAGCCTGTGTGTTTAGTATGCGAGTCAGTCCGTCTGAGCCTGTGTGTTCAGTATGCGAGTCAGTCCGTCTGAGCCTGTGTGTTCAGTATGCGAGTCAGTCCGTTTGAGCCTGTGTGTTCAGTATGCGAGTCAGTCCGTTTGAGCCTGTGTGTTCAGTATGCGAGTCAGTCCGTTTGAGCCTGTGTGTTTAGTATGCGAGTCAGTCCATCTGAGCCTGCATGATTCCGTGTGTGTGTCAGGCGTGCCTCTATCTTCATGGCTTTGGGCTGGACCACGTAGATCTTGTTCCTGAAGCCACACCAGACCTTGTCGTGAACCACAGTCATACAGCGGATAGAGTGGTGGGGTCTGCCCAGGTCTAACAGGTGGTAGTTGGTCAGATCCCACTGACCATCTGGAGGGGAAGGGGTGGGGGTTAGCACCAGCATATACAGTGCATTCAGAAAGTATTCAGACCTCTTAACTTTTTCCACTGTTATGTTACAGCCTTATTCTAAAATGGATTAAATAAATAAAAATTCACCCTCAATCTACACACAATACCCAATAATGACAAAGCAAAAACAGGTGAATCCCCTTATATGGGATTCAAGTAGATCAATGGACACACAAACAAATGTAAGAAAGCATATGGAAACATGTCAGCCTTACCCACTCCTCTGTGGAAGATAGCCAGTGTTCCATCAGCCAGAGACACCAACACTCTCCCCTTCACATGGACGATGCCCAGGACAGAGTCCTTCAGCTTTATAGAGTGGAGACACTTCCTCCACTGGGCCACTGACGAGTGCACGTACACACTGAAACACACACACACACACCAGTTTGACTGATGAGATCAATATGAGATTGATAAACAGATCTGATTGATTAATTAGCAGATTGGTGTCTCACCATCCGTTCTGTGCTCCCAGCCACATGGTGGGTAAAACACTGCTCATCTTCTGGGCTTCTTCTCTCATCAGGTCCTGTTCCTCTGGGTTAGGGTTGGAGCTCACACCATCCTTCACCAGATCAGACTCCCTGAGAATGGAAACAGGATGTTATAATGCGTGTTTGTGTCTGTGTTTTTGTTTGTCCGTGAGTGTGTGTTTGTCCATACCTCTGTGTGTAGTTGGCTGGCGACTTCCCAGGGCTAGTACTCTGAACACCCAGAGGGTCAGTGAAGACATGTTCAGTGTAGACTCCCCTCTGACTTAAGTCATGCTCTGAACCTGCAGGACCTGCACTGGCCTCTGTAGCTTCAGTAGCCTCCTCTGCAGCCTTGGAGTCTACACAGGGAGGAGGGAGAGAGAAGAGTAGAATACTTTTTAAATGGACAGGGAATCCCATTTGGGAACCAATAGCCCAAATCATGTTTCTATAACCCTGTAGGGTAGACCTAGGAATTCAGCGGATCATTCCATGGAGAAAGTCGGGTGAAAGGGTTTAGTTTAGAGGTCTTCACTGGTCAGAGTGGGCCTGATATACCCGACAGCGCTAACTTGTCCCTCAGGACCGGGTCGGGTCCTGTTTGATTGTCATCGGGTCTCGGTCTACGTAACTACAGCTGACAGACTGAATGGACCTGACCACAGCTCTGCATAGACTATAGCATATTTATTTTACGCTAATAAGGTGAATGTATTAACTTATAGAAGGCCTAGCTGACATATAAAAGACCTACTTGTTAACCAGTAGATCAACTTGGCTGATAAACATAACATTTTTGTCACTCTGGTCCAATCGGGTCTAGGTTCCATTCAGGTTCCGGTCTGATTGTTCTCGGGTTCGTTCAGGTCCGGGTCCATGACCTCTAGTCTAGCTAGCAAACTCAGCAATCACCCACCTCTGGAACTAGCAAACTATCCACTAACTCGGCACATCAGTCCAGTGTCACTAGATCTGTAGAAACTTCAGAGGGACGTCTCTTACCTGTGTCGGTTTCATTCTCTGTGCTTGCTGTCTGGGGGGTAGCCACCGCCCCCTCGGTAGAGCAGCCAACCACATTGATCCCTGCCAGCACTCCAGCTTCGCCCCCTGAGCCACTACTGGTTGTGCTGGCTTCGAGAGTCCCGCCCTCAGCACCTGACCCCGCCTCCGGGTTATGGGGTACCTCCTCCCCTGCCGGGTAGTCGGTCTCTCTGGCACCTAACACACACGCAAGCACATATACACCCAAGACCACCATATATAAACATGTACAAACAAACATGTTATGGTTAGCTAAAATCAAAATAAATATATGTATTTTGCTGGGTCTTGAGTGCTCATATAAAAACGCACACAAACACAGACCTGGCACGCTGGCCATGCAGAGGACGTGGGAGTTGCAGACTAAGAAGTTCTCCAGGACGTTCCCAGGCTGGTTGGCGTCGATGACGATGACCTTAGTGGTGGCCTGAGTACTGGTACAGATCCAGACCAGAGAGGACAGCTCCTCCTGGTGATGCAGCTCCTTCTCCTGCTCCTACAGCAAACACACACACACACCAGTATTGTATGAGCGCATGTGTGTGTGTGTGTGCTGGCTGACCATGTGTGTTGTGTACATGTACCTTCAGGTCCTGGTCCAGTTTGTCCAGACTGCTCTGTGATCCTATCTTCCTGCAACGGCTCTCAGGACCAGGGCTGGTCAGGTCACTGTAGAACACACTGGCTCCTACTATCGACCCCCCGTCACGAGTCTTACCCCCTGACAGGTTCACACCTACAGCACACCACAGCTACGGGAGGGAGACACACAGTTAGCAATATGTCCCTGTATATAGAGAGACATACAAGGTAAGAATAGGTGTACAGACCAGTTTGTGAGCGGAGCGGTCCTTTCCTACCGCTCTGCTAAAAACCACTCATCGCTCACAGGAAGAGAAACTGCTGCTCCAAATTCGCTCCATTCATTAAAAATCACAATTGAACCATCACCCATCTATTTTTGTGACTACCCAGACCTACCATTTTGTTTTGAAGTATTGAAACCAAACCATATGACCTGAAGAAAAAGTATTTGAATAAACATGAAAAGATTAATGTAAGAAGCGCTCATCATTTATAGGCTACATGTCATATTAAACAACATATAAACACTCTGAATAGGTCAGGAGCCAGACAGAGAGCCTAAGAAGGAACAAAATTGAATTACTTGACAGTTTTTTAATAATATAGGCTAAGGCTACAAAGAAATACATTGTGAAGCATTAGCGAGCGCTACAACAGGCTGGCAGGGACATTAAGTGCTCAGCATTTGAAAACAACATTTCGTTGTCTTTTTTTGTTTTTCACTCTGTCAGAACCTAACGGACAACTAATCAAAGCTTAAACCAAGTTTATTCAAAAGACAAAGATATGTCTCCCTCAGCACAAGTATTTATACCCTCCTTTAGGCGGAGTCTCCTCCTTGCACCTCTAAACACTACATCTTTGTTGCCAGGCATGTTAAGTTACGTATAATTTTAAAAAGTTCCTTCTCCCTTCATCTGACCTGACCTCGGCCCACATTCCTCACTAATCCATAGCTATCCAACTTCATCAGTGACCGCAACCAAGTGATTTCCTTTTCCCTTACTTAGTAACTCTCCAGACCCATACTTCTTATCCACCCTCCATTGATCCCACATATACATTCCTCATACATGTAACCATTAACTTCTAGTGTGGAAAGTATTTCAAACTACAACCCAAAATATTAAATAATTGTATTCTATAAATTGCATATATATGCTGTGACTTACTTAGAATTCATTACAAATTAAACAAAAAATGCCTTATTAGGCTCAGTCTACAGTGCCTTTGAATTCACTTTTAGAAACATGAGTTTGGCCAGTCTGTGACTTCAGGCTCATGTGATAGTGCCTGGAGAACAGGCCAGCAGTGGAGAATACCCTCTAAGCACTTGCAGAGCCACTGGGGACGCTAAACACCCTTTGGGCCGTTCTTGCCAGGTTGGGCAGGAATGCGATTTTTTTTTTGTAGGTAGGTAGGCCTAAAAGGATTTTTAGGTAAAACAACCCTATCAAAACAGATAAAGCTCCTTGAAAGAGGTAATATGCCTGGCCTATTGGGCCAAAATCAATGATGGCCTATTGTATAGATAATAGAACAAAAATTAACTTAAAGAGATCTGATTTTTTGTTTATAAATACTTTGCTACAATGACACAGCTAGCTACCCACCTCGTTCCTTTCTGTTAGTATGTACACGTACTAAGTACACTATCATGCTTTCGGGATACCAATCTTTTCTGACCCCAAAATGATTCTTTAGTTGTGGACACTACATCACCACACGCCCTCTCTTGTGCTTGGACCTTCTCATCTCTGTAAGTCACCTTGGTTTTGCACCTGTGTGTTTTATCAGTTTCTTTATGAAAATATTTAGCATACTAGATGACATAAACTAAAGCAAGGGGCTATTAGCAGCACACAAGTAAACTAAAAAATGCATGCTGGGCTGGGCCTGGCCTGAGCTTGTGAAGTGAGTGCTACTGGAGCGGGCGAGAAGGCCGAAGCACCAGCCTTTGGGAAACTCGCTCCACGCTCCAGTCAAATTAGGCACGCTCCACTCCAGCTCACATACTCTGGTATACACACCTTCATGGTAGCATCATTCTCATCCAGTGGTCGGAGGTAGACCGGTACAGGTAGATTCTTCATCTTGTTCTCTGACGTCTGACCACCATTGGCCACCTGTAAAATAAAATTGTGTGGTCAAAATACCTGGAGTCGCTTAACCTAACTTAACCTATATATTAAAAGTCAGCCATATTAAGTAATCCACAAAGAGACTTGAACTACCTTGAATTTCTGTGGCAGGCTCCACCCATAGGCCTGTACCCGGCCGTCCTCTTCCTTCTCAACGTGGGCTTTCACCTGTCTGTACTGGGCTCTCTTCTGCTCCCTACGAGACACCATGTTGCCTGCCTCAGACCTGAACGGGGGGATGCATAAAAAATCCTCCCATCTATTCTGGACACACAATCTGGCGTAGATAGATAAATAAACTGAATGGATGGGGGCATGGAGGTGGGGCCAAAGGAGGATTAAATCCTCGATGAGTGAAAGGCTGTATTAATAATTGGGTGGATCATGAGTGAATGGACAGATGAGTAGATGTCTCCAACACTCACTCCTCATTGAGGAAGTCGAAGGCCTTGCTCTTGTCACTGGGTAACTGTTGCAGCGCTGCACTCCTCTTCTTCACAGAGGGCTGGACCTGGGACGAGGGGGCGTTGTACTTCACATTAACTGGAGCCGCCTCCGCCGGCTTCTTAGCTGCTCCGCCACTTGAACTGAACAACCGGCTGAAACTGGAGGACGGAGGGAGGGATGGAGAGAGGGATACAGGGATGGAGGGAGAGAGGGATACAGGGATGGAGGGAGGGAGGGATGGAGAGAGGGATACAGGGATGAAGGGAGGGAGAAGGTAGAAAGAAAGAGCAGACAGAGACATATATAGAGGGGTGGACAAAGCAGCAGCGGCAGGGTTTAAGGGATAAATATTCAAATCAAGGGTTGATTTACACCCCCCCCCCCACCCCCAAGACTACACCAACAACCAAAAGGAGGGTTTAACAGCGAGCCAGTCTCCACTCAGCAATTTTACAGGGGATGGGAGAGCAGGGAATGCATTGGTTAATACTGTAACACGAACCAGGCAGTTAGTATGTCAACACAGAACACAACAAAAGTTACAAACTATTACTGCTAATCCCAGCTCTAGACAACGCTTGTTAAGTAAGAGTGAGATGAGAAGGCTAGATCCAAAAATATCAGGATTCTTTCTGTTTAAGATCAAATATCTACAGTCCATCAGGTCAAAACAGACTTCATGACCCTCTCCACATAGCAGAAAATAGCCTACCCTTTTGATAACAACCTCAGTGTGTCAATTCAGAAATCTGTCCAATCACAGATGGCATACTGCACCTGACTCTGGAATACCACCATCTATTCCACCGTATGCCCTCTTTCTCCTCATCCCAACCCCATCACACACACCCTCCCACATCCCAACACACCTCCTGCACACATATGACAAACAACAACAACCACAGGCATGATAACAGAGACAGAGGGACCAGAGGGCAACAGGAAAGACAAGGGATTTCTTCATAAATAAACATGCATTTAACATTTCACGCACACAAATAAATGCTTTACCCTCTGCCTAAAATATCAGTAAATTATTAGTCAGATGCATTACACCCCTCTCCAACAATACATGTCATTCATAAATGAACCACACACCATAGCCATTCCTACTGAAACTCAACAGGGAGAGCCTGTATTGGGAAATTGCCATTTATAAGACATTTCAGTTAAATATATTTCATATGCGTACTAGGTAGACACACACCTTCTGTTTGTAGGTGAATCGTATTCAAAACTTTTGACAGAGGATAAGTGTTGGTTTCCCTTGGGAGTTTTCAAAAAATGTGAGCTCACTCCGACTTTAAATGAAAACAAAATGTCACTCGAAGTAAAAAGCCATTCCCTGATCAGACAGGCACTCCCTGCATGTTTTGTTAATGTTGTTTGTTAAAAACCAGATTCAAGAAGACCCTTAGCATGGCAAAAGTTTACCTACACACTGGAGATCAAAACGTGATAAAAAAAATTAAAAAATAAAAATAAAATTGAAAACAAAAAGGGGAAAACAGAATCAATGATGGTCAACAATCATCTTTATGACTAGCTTCAGGTATGGTTTGACACCTCTGAGATGAGTGTACGGAGAAAAGGAGAACACAAAGAAAGCAGAGACAAAAAAGGAAAGAGTAAAGAAAATTAGATAGAAAGTAGTGGTAGTAGAAAGAGGGATAGTAGAAAAAGAGGGATAGTAGAAAGAGGGATAGCAGAAAAAGAGGGATAGCAGAAAAATAGGGATAGTAGGAAAGGAGTGGTAGTAGAAAAAGAGGGACAGTAGAAAAAGAGGGACAGTAGAAAATGAGGTGTAGCAGAAAAAGAGGGATAGTAGAAAAAGAGGGATAGCAGAAAAAGAGGATAGCAGAAAAAGAGGGATAGCAGAAAAAGAGGGATAGCAGAAAGAGGGATAGCAGAAAAAGAGGGATAGCAGAAAAGAGGGATAGCAGAAAAAGGAGGGGTAGCAGAAAAAGGAGGGGTAGCAGAAAAAGGAGGGGTAGCAGAAAAAGAGGTGTAGTAGAAAAAGGAGTGATAGTAGGAAAGGAGTGGTAGTAGGAAAGGAGTGATTGTGAAAAAGGAGGGAATCTTACAACTGCCAGATGCTGGATTTCTTCTTGTCTGCGGCGGCAGGGTTCTCTCTAGATGCTCTGAGGGAAGATAACAACATATTTCATGGAGTCATCACTATTCAGCTGGGGAAAAAAACGATCTTGTTACTCAACTAGCTAGAATCGCCAAGGACAGAACGCACTAGAAGGGGTGCATGTTTATCAATTAGAACAATGTGTGGGTGGAACACAGAAGACAAAAACTCTTCAATATGCATCACTTTGTTTTGGAGTAGCTCAGCTTTAAAGGCGCTGCTTGGTCAATCCGACGTCTGCATTGGCGGTCATGCGGCCTCTGCAGAAGTCAGGGCATTCATACTTCTTGCGCTTCACAAAGCAGCGCAGAGCTGTTGAGCAGAGCTGTCGTCAAGTGAGTTTGTGTTTATACAGGACCTCCAGCCGCCACCTACCGTCAACCAATCATGTCAATGTGGAGCTATACGGAGCCCTCCGCATTGTTACAAAATTTGGGAGGCCCACAGCGGCACTAAATTTGGCCTCTGCATGCTTCCGGAGGCTCCGCAACTGCGTCACACCATCCATACGAAGCCGCCAACCACTTTTTGAATCAAGCATAAATTGGCTCTTAGTTACAAGATTCCCCTCCTCCCTCTCGCTTCCTCCCCCCTCTTCTCACCGTATCATCTCTGTCCATCGTACAGCTTCCTGTAGCTCCATCAGTCTCTCCTTGTACTGGTTCCTCTCCATGAGGACTCTGGCCATCTCTACCCTGGTGAACCTCTTCCTCTGAGCCGTGGGAACATCCGCCTGCCAGGAGTGGTATCAGCACCCTCATTAGACACGTCCACAAACAACTCACACACACAAACAACTCACACACACAAACAACTCACATCTTCCTCACTGTTCTCACTCTTGGTCTTCACTTTGTCTTCCTCTGCCACCCGAACCCTAAGAGAGAAACACACCATGTGATGAACACACATACTGGAGATGAACACACACAACAGACAGACACTGGAAATGCCTAGGGATCCCATATTAATCTCAACAGGGGAACGAACAGACAGAGAGAAGGAAGGCAGAGTAAAGACTGACCTCCTGAGTTCCTCCTCTAGCTCCTTGTTCTTCTCCTCCAGTCTGGTCTTGGCCTGAGTCACAGCCTCCAGCTCTCCCTGCAGCACCTCCTTCTCACACGACAGCTCATCTACACGCGCTATCAGGTCATTCTTCACCACGTTCAACGCATTTCTGACGCAACCGTGAGGACAGAGATTAGTCAGCATGATCATTAGGCCCTACACCAACTTTCTCTGGGCCACTGTTTCTGCATCCTGGTCCTGGGGACCCAAAGGGGTGCACATGTCTGTTTTTGTACTAGCATTACACACCTGATTCCACTAATCAACTCATAATCAAAACTTTGATTAATGGAATTGGGTGTTTAGTGCTAGGACAAAAACAGAAATGTGCACCCCTTTGATTCCAGGACCAGGATTCAGAAACACTGCGCTAGGTCTCACTGCGCTAACTCTCTTTGATGAAAGCTAAATCCCTCTGAACGGAAGGTGGCAGTAGTGTGAATTTACTACACAACGTGGGACATTCTTGCTCTGGCAAATTAATAATGTTTCATTGATTTCTTGAGCATGGATGCAGGTGATTTGAAAACACGCCTTACTTGGTCTCCAGCAGCTGAGTGTTCTCATGGATGAGGTGCTCCACTTCACGACCCATACCTTCGAAGAAAAGGAGGGATTAAAAGGAAACATTTTTAATAAGAAATGGGAATTCCTCCAGTCTAAAACGGAACGATATAAAACAACATGATACACACATTCCTTCAGTCTTACCAAGAAAGTTCAGGTCTGAGTCTGACACCCATGCTGGCAATGTAAGGTAGAAAACAAAACTGATTAACTTGACAAGATCGTCTTACAGCACGACTTGACTCTATGGGGACTCCACCAGGTCAATATACAGCCTAAAGAACACCTAACCTACAACCTCACTAAAAGGGAGACCCACTGTATATTTTAGTCATAGTTTGGAAACTAAAAAGGGAGAACTAGGGAGAGGGTGATGAGTGATAAGGGAGAAAGTGCAAGGGGTGTGAATGGAATGGTTGATACACACCAGAAAACTCATCTGAAGAGAAGAACCAAGAAAAATATTAAATAATGATATGAAGTATGCAGTATGGAAATAAAGTTAATGTGATAGCGGAGAAATGGCTAATATTTTCTGTAGAAAGGGAAGTCCATCCTAGTAAATATGGCAAGTACACACAAGTGCCAGTCAAGTTTTTGCCATTCATTTGGGACTGAGGTAGAGTTCTCCAGATTTACCCAAGGCGTGGGTATGAGATGATGGTCTTAGAATAGGTGAGAGGCAAGTGTCTAAGGTGGGCGTGTCTTACCAAGCAGGTCGGCCCCCTCGTCCATGTCTGCTATGTCTACTTCCATGTCGGGTCCTGCCGAGGACAGCTCCGCAAACAAAGACTCTGTGTTCCTGTCGAACGCCATGTTTTCTATACCTACTCCTTTAGAAGGAGTACTGGAGAGAGGGATGGGAGGAGGGGGGTGGAAGGGGGGAGAGATGGATGGGGGGAGGGAGAGAGCGGGAGGTCGTCTGAGTGACCACAGCTTCAATACACTACATCATAAAATAAAGTGTTTGTTTTCATATCCGGCTGCAAGGACCAAGCTAAAAGCGATTGTCTGTACAGTTTGACAGATAAATGATGATTGAGAGTTCAGGATAGAGATGCAGAGATGGAGATAGAAACACTAGTTCCTGTTGACCCTACCTGGCGTCTTTGTAGCCACTGAGGTCCATGTCCAGTTCAGGAGTGGACTCTATGATGGACTGCACCTCTGATGACTCAGTGTTATCATCTGCTGCGTCTGGAGAGGAGATGGAATAACATGTTAGAGTACTATCCTTCTGGGACAAATGGGCACGTTTGACATGGTGAATACAGTGGTGAGGCCAATGTGATGCCAAGCACATTTTAGTAGGTTTTCTAATGTAACAAAATCCAAGTCCCCCAACATAGCCAATCCCCATGTTATCTCAGTTTATGCCCTGTAGCTACAGTACTGACCTGTGAGAGGTCCTGACCCTCCTGTGACTCCTGCTCCTCTCAGCTCGGAGTCCTGTCCCTCCAGGACTGTGGTGTTCTTACTGCTGATGTTCTCTGGCTTCCTGTCGCTTCTGTCCAGGTTCCTGGTCAGACCCTCGCCCACTTCCTCTAACTCTTCCTGGTGGGGCGTGCCCACAGATGCCATGGCAACATCAGACACGGAAGTAGACATGGGAGTGGCCGACATAGACCCGCCCCCTTGACTGGACATTGGGGTGACAGATTTTGAGCCGCCGCTTTGTGTGGACATTGGGGTAACCAACTTTGAGTCCACCCCTTGAGATGAAATAGGGGTACCGGATTTGGACTCTCCTTGAGAAGACATCAGGGTGGCCGATTTAGAGCCACCTTGTTGCGAGGACATTTTGGAGCCTGCTCCTTGCCTGGATATGGGGGTTCCCGACTTGGAGCCTCCACGGTTAGCATTTGACATCTCATCCTACCGAAGAGAAAGAGGAGGAAGAATAAATTAAATAATGACAGATGGTCAAGGGCTATATCTCAAGTCAGCTTCTTTCTCTCAAAAAGGAATAAGCATATTTGAAAAAAAGTTAGCCAATGCAACAAAACCATTAATGCTCAGTCAAAAGGCAATGGTTTAAAGGCAATGGTATAAAAGTGCATAAAACAAACCAAGAAAAACATCTGAATTAAAATCAAAGTGGTTAGATCACAGTTAGAAAACAAAACAACAAACATGTTGTAGTATATTCTACAGCTAAGGCTAGTTGATTGGGTTGAAGTACAGCTGGTGCTCTCTATGCATTAGTAATCCTAGCAAGCCGACTGAACCCCTGAAAGACTGCGATGCATCTGAAATGGCACCCTACTCCCTATATAGAGCACTACTTTTGGTCAGAGCCCCATAGGGCTGAAAGTAATGCACTACATAGGGAATAGGGATCATTTAAATTTCAGCCCCACAGTCACACCCCGGTCCAGGTGAGTAACCTGCTTGGATTGCATGCAGCTGGCAATGTACTATGATCTATGGTGGCATAAAGGCTAGATTACGCTTTTATGAGACGACGTCGTCGTCAACAACACAGCTATTACAGGCCATAAAAACAACAACGCGGTAGTTTGGACCTGGTTCTGTTCAGCCTGCTGATTGGCCGAAAGCCTCTGCCATCTGCTTGGGGAGTCTGGCACCCCAAACTGGTTAAGAGAAAAATTACAACGAAGGCCTGTTTTAGAGCAGCGATCACAACTGGCCACATAATCAAAACACAGAGGTATAAAGATTACAGGGGGGGGGGGGGGGGGGGCAATCAGAAGAGATAGAACAACAGATTTATGTTGAAACAAGATTATTGCAAAGTCATTAATTCAGTATCTATCTATATATACACACTGAACAAAAATAAAATGCAACATGTTTCATGAGCTGAAATAAAAATGTATTTACAGCCCTGTTGGTGAGCATTTCTCCTGTGCCAAGATAATACAGCCACCTGACAGGTCTGGCATATCAAGAAGCTGATTAAACAGCATGATCATTACACAGGTGCACCTTCTGTTGTGGACAATAAAGGGCCACATTAAATTGTGCAGTTTTGTCACAACACAATGCCACAGGTGTCAAAACACCACAAGTTGAGGGAGATTGCAATTGGCATGCTGGCTGCAGGAATATCCACCAGAGCTCCTGCCAGATAATTAAATGTTAATTTCTCTACCATAAACTGCCTCCAATGTAATTTTAGAGAATTTGGCAGTACATCCAACTGGCCTCACAATCCCAGCTCCCAAGTGCCCTCCAAGGCCCACCCATGGCTGCAGCCCTGCCCAGTCATGTGAAATCCATAGATTAAGGCCTAATGAATTTATTTCAATTGACTGATTTCCTTATATGAACTGTAACTCAGTAAAATCTTTTAAATTGTTGCAGTTCAACTCATCCCAAACGGGTTGAGGTCAGGTGATTGAGGAGATCAGGTCATTTGATGCAGCTCTCCATCCCACTCCTTCTTGGTCAAATAGCCCTTACAAAGCCTGGGAGGTGTGTTGGGTCATTGTCCTGTTGAAAAACAAATGATAGGCCCACAAAGCACAAACCAGATGGGATAGCGTATCGTTGCAGAATGCTGTGGTAGCCATGCTGGTTAAGTGTGCCTTGAATTCTAAATAAATCACAGACAGTGTCACCAGCAAAGCACCACCACACCACCTCCTCCATGCTTCACGGTGGGAACCACACATGAGGAGATCATCCGGTCACCTACTCTGCATCTCACAATGACACGGCGGTTGTAACCCAAAATCTCAAATTTTGACAGATTTCCACTGGTCTAATGTCCATTGCTCGTGTTTCTTGGCCCAAGCAAGTCTCCTCTTCTTATTGGTGTCCTTTAGTAGTGGTTTCCTTGCAGCAATTTGACCATGAAGGCCTGATTCACGCAGTCTCCTCTGAACAGTCGATGTTGAGATGTTTCTATTACTTGAACTCTGTGAAGCATTTATTTGGGCTACAATCTGAGGTGTAGTTAACTCTAATGAACTTATCTTCTGCAGCAGAGGTAACTCTGTGGCGGTCCTCATGAGAGCCAGTTTCATCATAGCACTTGATGGTTTTTGCAACGGCACTTGAAATTTAACGGATTGACTGAACTTCATGTCTTAAAGTAATGGACTGTCGTTTCTCTTTGCTTATTTGATATGAACTTGGTCTTTTACCAATAGTATACCACCCCTACCTTGTCACAACACAACTGATTGGCTCAAACGCATTAAGAAATTCCACAAATTAACTTTTACCAAGGCACACCTGTTAATTGAAATGCATTCCAGGTGACTACCTCTTGAAGCTGGTTGAGAGAATTCCAAGTGTGTGCAGTTTCCATCAAGGCAAAGGGTGGCTACTTTGAAGAATCTCAAATATATGTTTATTTGTTTAACACTGTTTTGGTTACTACATGATTCCAAGTGTTATTTCATAGTTTTAAATGTCTTCACTATTATTCTACAATGTAGAAAATAGTGAAAATAAAGAAAAACCCTTGAATGAGTAGGTGTCCAAACATTTGACTGGTACTGTGTGTGTGTGTACACTCCCATTCAAAAGTTTAGGGTCACTTAGAAATGTCCTTGTTTTGAAAATTTTTAAAATTTTCCCCCATTAAAATAACATCAAATTGATCAAAAATACTCCATAGACATTGTTCATGTTGTAAATGACTACTGTAGCTGGAAATGGCTGATTTGTAATGGAATATCTACATACAGTGCCTTGCAAAAGTATTCATCCCCTTGGCGTTTTTCCTATTTTGTTGCATTACAACCTGCAATTTAAATTGATTTTTATTTGGATTTCATGTAATGGACATCCACAAAATAGTCCAAATTGGTGAAGTGAAAAAAATAACTTATTTCAAAAAAAATCTAAAATAAATTTAATGGAAAAGTGGTGCGTGCATATGTATTCAACCCCTTTGCTATGAAGCAACTAAATAAGATCTGGTGAAACCAATTACCTTCAGAAGTCACATAATTAGTTAAATGACGTCCACCTGTGTGCAATCCAAGTGTCACAGGATCTGTCACATGATCTCAGTATATATACACACACCTGTTCTGAAAGGCCCCATATTCTGCAACACCACCAAACAAGGGGCACCATGAATACCAAGGAGCTCTCCAAACAGGTCAAGGACAAAGTTGTACAGATCAGGGTTGGGTTATAAAAAAATATCAGAAACTTTTAAACATCCCACGGAGCACTGTTAAATCCATTATAAAAAAATTGAAAGAATATGGCACCACAACAAACCTGCCAAGAGAGGGCTGCCCACCAAAACTCACAGACAAGGCAAGGAGGGCATTAATCAGAGAGGCAACAAAGATAACCCTGAAGGAGCTGCAAAGCTCCACTGCGAAGATTGGAGTATCTGTCCATAGGACCACTTTAAGCCGTACACTCCACAGAGCTGGGCTTTACGGAAGAGTGGCCAGAAAAAAAATAAGCAAACACCAAAACGCATGTGGGAGACTACCCAAATATATGGAAGAAGGTACTCTGGTCAGATAAGACTAAAATTGAGCTTTATACCATCAAGGAAAACACTGTCTGGCGCAAACCCAACACCTCTCATCACACCATTCCCACAGTGAAGCATGGTGGTGGCAGCATCATGCTGTGGAGATGTTTTTCATTTGCAGGGACTGGGAAACTGGTCAGAATTGAATGAATGATGGATGTCGCTAAATACAGGGAAATTCTTGAGGGAAACATGTTTCAGTCTTAGATTTTAGCCCTCATTTCTCAGAGCAAGAATAGACTGACGAGTTCAGAAGAAAATTCTTTGTTTCTGGCCATTTTGAGCCTGTAATCAAACCCACAAATGCTGATGCTCCAGATACTCAACCAGTCTAAAGAAGGACAGTTGTATTGCTTCTTTAATCAGCTCAACAGTTTTCAGCTGTGCTAACATAATTGCAAAAGGGTTTTCTAATGATCAACTTGAATTAGCGAACACAACGTACCATTGGAACACAGGAGTGATGGTTGCTGATAATGGGCCACTGTACGCCTACAGTTGAAATAGGAAGTTGACATACACTTAGGTTGAAGTCATTAAAACATTTTCAACCACTCCACAAATTTCTTGTTAACAAACTATAGTTTTGGCAAGTCGGTTAGGACATCTACTTTGTGCATGACACAAGTAATTTTTCCAACAATTGTTTACAGACAGATTATTTCACTGTATCACAATTCCAGTGGGTCAAAAGTTTACATAGACTAAATTGACTGTGGAGGTCCACCATTTTTTTCTGAGGTCTTGGCTGATTTCTTTTGATTTTCCCATGATGTCAAGCAAAGAGGCACTGAGTTTGAAGGTAGGCCTTTAAATACATCCACAGGTACACCTCCAATTGACTCAAATTAAGTCAATTAGCCTATGAGAAGCTTCTAAAGCCATGACATAATTTTCTGGAATTTCCAAAGCTGTTTAAAAGGCACAGTCAACTTAGTCTATGGAAACTTCTGACCCACTGCAATTGTGACACAGTGAAATAACCTGTCTGTAAACAATTGTTGGAAAAATGACTTGTGTCACGCACAAAGTAAATGTCCTAACCGACCTGCCAAAACTATAGTTTGTTAACAATACATTTGTGGAGTGGTTGAAAAACGGGTTTTAATGACCCCAACCTAAGTGTATGTAAACGTATGACTTCAACTGTATATACATACATATATATACACACACGTATGGATGTAAATATACACACACAATTGTTTATTACTGGCGAGACACGCTTTTAAATGGGTAGTTGTTGGCTTAATGACTGGAAGTCTATGGGAACACCCACCAGTACTGAAAACAAATCCTATGGGAAACACTGGTGTGTTTGCAAACTTAAGACAGATAGAATTGGCGAGGGAGAGAGAGAAAGAGGGAGAGAGAGAGGGGGGAGGAGTGTAACCAAAAACTGTAAATCTTTGGGAAATGTCGAATCGGAGGTGTCACACAAAGGCATCCCTGTGAGTCTGAACTGTGGGAGCCTGATGAAAAGGCAGTGTGTGTGTGTGATAAATAGTCAGCGTGAGAGATCCACAGTGACACCTCGATTGTGCCCGAGGCATCTAAAGTGAGAAAGAGACCGTTTAGTGGGATCAGGGATAGAGAAAGCAAAGGTTTGATAGGGAGGAGGATTATGTAGAAAATATGATTAGCAGCAGCCAGGACTGAGCTTCAACATGAGTAGATGAAACTTAAGTGCCAGTCCCATATCTTACGTCAAATGTTGTCTTGCAACTACCCCCGTGTAGAAAAATATCACAACAAATGAATACTTAAAATCAGCCCATCATGTATGAGTATTCATGATAGACCTTTTCTCACAGCGTGGTTTCTATGGGCAACTGTGGGGAGGTTCTAGCGTGGCCCCGGCAAAAAGCAGCCCTTCGGTCTGCTCAGACACTCTGTCCTGTATCTCTGTTAGACTCTTCCCCTCTTCTCTCCCTATCTCCTCTGTTCTACTCTTCCCCTGCTCCTGGCCCCGAATGGTACCACTTCCTATCTCCCCATGGGCCCTCAGCCACACACAGACACACTCATACCCCACCCCCCTGCTTAGGCATTCTAGGCACACTAATTCAAGTCTCCCTCTCAATCGTGCTTTGGTACTGCAGACACACTGAATCAAGCTTCCTTTTCAATAAGCCTTCCCGTCCTCCGGCAGGGTGACGGGTTGAAAGCGTATGTTTCCACAGACACAGAGTATCTACTCTGGGCCAAATTACCCCTGCCTTACGTCACCCCTCAGAGTTCTGGGAAATGCTAAGAGGAGAGGAGGCATGGGGGATGGTCAGGTCTGAGGGTACGGTCATTCATCTTAGATTGCAGACTTAAACCACTTTGTACTCACACAGTGAATTTGTGAAAAGTCTGTCCAAAACAGTGGCTGCATGTTAGAACAACGTTGGCATCTGAGAAAAGCGATTGAAAGGTGGGAAGTAGATTGTCACCTTAAGGCTGGTGTTGGAGTGAGGGTGGCTCAGGTCGTTATATCTCCAGGGTTCAGACGGCGTTTCCACGGTTTCCCTCTGCGGGTCAGAGGTCAAATCACTTCCTGGTAACTGGAATAACCCCATGGAGATGGGACGTTCCTTCCTGGATTGAGAGAAAGAAGAGGGGGAGGAATATTCAGTATTGACAGAATACGGGAGAAGAGATGGATTGTTGATTGCTGGTCTCATCTCCATGGGGTTATTTTTTTCCTCATTTGCACTTTCTGTGAGTCATAGAGCTATGAACTTAAATCCGTTTTTACCTCATTTTTACTAGAGGTTGACCGATTATGATTTTTCCATGCCGATACCAATACCGATTATTGGAGGACCCAAAAAAACTGATACTGATTAATCTGCCAATTTATATATATATATATAATATGTATTTGTAATAATGACAACTACAACAATACTGAATGAACACTTATTTTAACTTAATATAATACATAAATAAAATCAATTTAGTCTCAAATAAATAATGTAACATGTTCAATTTGGTTTAAATAATGCAAAAACACAGTGTAGGAGAAGAAAGTAAAAGTGCAATATGTGCCTTGTAAAAAAGCTAACGTTTAAGTTCCATGCTCAGAACATGAGAACATATGAAAGCTGGTGGTTCCTTTTAACATCAGTCCTCCATATTCCCAGTTAAGTTTGACTATCGGATGTTCTTATAGGCACTATAGTATTGCCAGCCTAATCTTGGGAGTTGATAGGCTTGAAGTCATAAACATCACTGTGCTTCAAGCATTGCTAAGAGCTGCTGGCAAACGCAGGAAAGTGCTGTTTGAATTAATGCTTACGAGCCTGCTGCTGCCTTCCGCCGCTCAGTCAGACTGCTCTATCAAATATCAAATCATAGACTTAATTATAACACAGAAATACCAGCTTAAGGTCATTAATATGGTCAAATCTGGAAACTATCATTTCGGAATCAAAACGTTTATTCTTTCAGTGAAATACGGAACCGTTCCGTATTTTATCGAACGGGTGGCAACCCTAAGTCTAAATATTGCTGTTACATTGCACAACCTTCAATGTTATGTTGTAATTATGTAAAATTCTGGCAAATTAATGACGGTCTTTGTTAGGAAGAAATGGTCTTCAGACAGTTCGAAATGAGCCAGGCGGCCCAAACTGCTGCATATACCCTGACTCGGCTTGCACTGAACGCAAGAGAAGTGTTACAATTTCCCTAGTTAATATTGCCTGCTAACATGAATTTCTTTTAACTAAATATGCAAGTTTAAAAATATATACTTGTGTTGATTTTAAGAAAAGGCATTGATGTTTATGGTTAGGTACATTGGTGCAACGATTGGGCTTTTTTTCGCGAATGCGCTTTTGTTAAATGATCACCCGTTTGGCGAAGTTGAAGTAGGCTGTGATTCGATGATAAATGAACAGGCACCGCATTGATTATATGCAACGCAGGACAAGCTAGTTAAACTAGTAATATCATCAACCATGTGTAGATAACTAGTGATTATGTTAAGATTGAATATTTTGAATAAGATAAGTTTAATGCTAGCTAGCAACTTACCTTTGCTCCTTGCAGCCACCAGGTCCTTTTGATGCTGCACTCGCGTAACAGGTGGTCAGCCTGCCACGCAGTCTCCTCGTGGATTGCAATGTAATCGGCATCCAAAAATGCCTATTACCGATTGTTATGAAAACTTGAAATCGGCCCTAATTAATCGGCCATGCCGTAATTATATCCTCCTGATTCCTGCTTACAAGCAAAAAATAAAGAAGGAAGTACCAGTGACTCGCTTAATATGGAAGTGGTCAGATGACACAGATGCTACGCTGCAGGACAGTTTTGCTAGCACAGACTGGAATATGTTCCGGGATTCATCTAATGGCATTGAGGAGCATACCACCTCAGTCACCGGCTTCATCAATAAGTGCATCTACGACGTCGTCCCCACACGTTCATATCCCAACCAGAAGCCATGGATTACATGCAACATCCGCACCGAGCTAAAGGCTAGAGCTGCCGCTTTCAAGGAGCGGGACACTAACCTTTCGGTTACTAGAACAATGCTCTAACCACTAGGCTACCTGCCGCCCCACAAGGCTGCAGGGACAGACGGATTACCAGGACGTACTCAGAGCATGTCTGGACCAACTGGCAAGTGTCTCGTTGACATTTTCAACCTCTCCCTGACCGAGTCTGTAATATCAACATGTTTCAAGCAGACCACCATAGTCCCTGTGCCCAAGAAGGCAAAGGTAACCTGCCTAAATGAATAGCGCCCCGTAGCACTCACGTCAGTAGCCATTAAGTGCTTTGAAAGGCTGGTCATGGCTCACATCAACACCATCATCCCGGAAACCCTAGACCCACTCCAATTTGCATACCATCCCATCAGATCCACAGATGACGCAATCTCAATCGCACTCCACACTGCTCTTTCCCACCTGGACAAAAGGAACACCTATGTGAGAATGCTGTTCATTGACTACAGCTCAGCATTCAAACACCACAGTGCCCACAAAGCTCATCACTAAGCTAAGGACCCTGATCCCTGATCCTTGATCCTCAACACGGGGGCCACTCAGGTGTGCCTGATTAGACCCCTCCTATACTCTCTGTTCACCCACGACTGTGTGGCTAAGAACGACTCCAACACCATAATTAAGTTTGCTGACGACAAGTGGTAGGCCTGATCACCGACAATGATGAGGTAGCCTATAGGGAGGAGGTCAGAGACCTGGCAGTGTGGTGCCAGGACAACAACCTCTCCCTCAATGTGAGCAAGACAAAAGAGCTGATCGTGGAAGAGGATGGAAAAGGAGGGCAGAACACGCCCCCATTCACATCAACGGGGCTGTAGTGGAGCGGGTCGAGAGCTTCAAGTTTCTTGGCGTCCACCTCACCAACAAACTATCATGGTCCAAACACACCAAGCCAGTCACGAAGAGGGCACGACAACACCTTTTCCCCCTCAGGAGACTGAAAAGATTTGGCATGGGTCCCCAGATCCTCAAAAAGTTCTACAGCTGCACCATTGAGAGCATCCTGACTGGTTGCATCACCGCCTGGTATGGCAACTGCTCGGCATCTGACTGTAAGGCGCTACAGAGGGTAGTGTGTATGGTCCAGTACATCACTGGGGCCAAGCTTCCTGCCATCCAGGACCTATATACTAGGTCAAAGACTCCAGTCACCCAAGTCATCGAGACTGTTCTCTCTGCTACCGCGCGGCAAGCGGTACCGGAGCGTCAAGTCTAGGTCCAAAACGCTCCTTAACAGCTTCTACCCCCAAGCCACAAGACTGCTGAACAATTAATCAAATGGCCACCCAGACTATTTACATTGACACACCCCCCTGCTACTCGCTGTTTGTTATCTATACATAGTCACTTTACCGCTACCTACATGTACAAATTACTTCGACTACCGGTACCCCCTATATGGCCTCGTTATTTTATTGTGTTACTTTTTATTTTTTTACTTTAGTTTATCTAGTAAATATTTTGACCATTTATTGAACTGCATTGTTGGTTAAGGTCTTGTAAGTAAGCATTTCACTGTAAGGTCTACACCTATTGTATTTGGCGCATGTGACAAATAACATTTGATTTGAAAGAGTTTCAAAAAGGTATTGACGGTATTGAAAAACCCTCCCGTGGCTATTTCTAAATACCCCAGTACACGGTACACCGCCCAAGCCTACTTTGAACATCAATGGAAGTGGAGCTCAATATTAACCCACCCACATCAATGAGGTACTAACAGTAAAGTAGCGTAGGCAGAAACAATGACTTCCATGTTAAAAAGAGAAAGCTGTACTTAATAGCAGACCATAGACAATCGACACCCCACTATGGAGAGACAGAGAGAGACAGGCCTCACTGCCTGCCATTGGACATAAACTGGAGAGAAGCTTTAACTAAAAATCAACTATATTTTTTCAACTCTCAAAGAAATATCCTAAAACCAAAAATAGCATACAGCTTTGACAGGTCCCTCTTGTAAAGGATATTTATCAAATGGGATTAACTGTATAAATAAATGATACATTAACGTAAATAATATGTAATGTTAGAATGGATGAGTGTGTCTGAGTATCTACTGTCTGAGAAGGTTCTCTCACCTGACCTACTTTCAGCCTGCAGAACCATAAAGCCTGGCTGTCTGTTACAAACACAGCATGGTAACTACATGTTAATATAATGGCAACAAGCAAGGGAAAGAGGGATGAGGTGGAGTTAGAGGGGTAAGCAAGCAGATAAATGTACAAGTGATTTCAGCAGAGAATGGACAGCGTGAAACAAGGAGAAGATGAGGACAGAGTAGGAACAGAGAAAGAGCAGAGATGGAAAAGAGGACAGGAAGGAGAAAGAGGTAAACACACCCATCCCTTTCAAAGAGTTACCTTCAGGAGTGAGGCGACTTACAGTAGGCTGCGTTTCTGTCTCTCTCTCTCTCTCTCTCTCTCACACACACACACCACACACAGGGTCGTACAGTACCTGTTGGGTCGTGACAGGGCGGGCAGGGCAGGGAGGCCAGTAGAGACAGAGTAGTGTACCAGCAGCAGGACAGACAGAGAGACCAGCACGGCAGAGTTAATGACCACGGCCCCCCCCACAAAGCCAAAGACAAACAACAGTATACGCCCCGGGCTCATGGCCCTCCCTGAACATGGCCCAGCGCCCCACACTGCTGGGACCAGGGGAAGGGGGCTAAAACGCACGCCTCTGAAGCTTTTACACACTGTCCCTGGATCTCAAAGCAAAGAAGTATAATCCCCTTGGTGTCTGTTGACAAATTACACCTGACATACACACGGTCTGTCACTGACTGCTGGAATGAGAAGAATGGTCAGGTACAGGAGATCTGGTTCAGAGTAGAGCGGTCTCGAGCTATGTGAGCTCAGACCAGCAGGCCAACGAGCGACGGCCACAGAAACAACAGCAGCAGCAATCCCATTAGCAGCAGCGGTGGTGGTGGCGGCAGAGAGACAGAGCAGCAACTGCTACTGTAGAGTGATGCCGGCTTCAGTTCAACACTACTGTGACATCATCCAGAGAGAGAGAGAGAGAGAGAGGGGGTGGACACTGGCTTCGCAGCGGTTTTCCCTTTCTCCACTCTTTTGATGTATTGTATCCTCTTTCTGTCAGACGATACTCTTGCTTGTCCTTTCTTTGCTAAGATGCGACACTGCTCCCGCTGTACAGTCTAGAATTCTCGCTCTCCCCTCCCTCTCTCTTCCCTCCCCCCTTATCCCTCCCTTTCGGATGCTGAGGCAGCATTAAAGCTGGTAACATATGCCTCCTCCCAGCTCGATGCTGATTGGCTGAGCCAGGGAGAGACTGGGAGGACAAACCTGTGGATACTGGCAGCGCCTGCTACTAATGAAAGACTGGAGGGCTGCTGCCACACACATAATACATAATGTAACACCTGTGTTATGGGAAATCGCTGAAAATCACAAATGAGTGCCTTATGAACAAACACAAAATGTTTAAATCTGTTTAAATCTAAAAAGCAATCTGCTTTGATGTAGTGGTCAAAGTAAACATCCCTCTCTAGACCGTTCAAAACGGAGGCTTATCCAGCGTGAGACCATGGCCTCTTTTCACTGCCGTTTCACTCACTATTCTGATCTGCTCAGCAGACTAACACACTACAGCTCTGAAACCCTCTAATCATCACACTGAGATTACTTCAGCTGACCACTGACAACTTCTAGCTGGTTTATATACAACAGAATAGTCCCACTCAATCTCTATATCCCAATCTTCTCTTCATCCTCCTCCACTCCCTTCAACTCAGATCCACTAAAATGTCATCACCTCCTATCCTCTCCTCTTTTGCCTGCCCTCTCCCTCTGCCCTGCTCATCCCATCCTCGCTTGCCCTCTCCCCATCCCATCTCCTCTCCCATCCCCTTGCCTGCCCTCTCCTCCTCCCATCTCCTCTCCTCTCTTCTTCCCTCCATCAGGTTCTGACCTACATTGAACTGCCTGTGGAGAGCAGCAAGCATAGGAGTGTTGCCTGCAGTGATGAAGCACCTCACATCAACTTACTCTCTCAGGGTGAGGAGCCAACTATGCCAATGAATCTTGATGTGTCATACTGATACGGACACTGTACAGTAAAATACAAAAACACACGCTACCCAGGATGTACTGGCCACAAACCAGCAGTGTATTTGGGAAACCCTGCTATATGATACTGTACATGCAGTGATTTTGGCATGGGACTTTGATAGTTGTATACCAGTCAAAGGTTTGGACACACCTACTCATTCAAGGGTTTTTCGTTATTTTTACTATTTTCTACATTGCATAATAGTGAAGACATCAAAACTAGGAAATAACACATATGGGGGGAAAAAAAGTGTTAAACAAATCAAAATAAACTCAGCAAAAAAAGAAAAGTCCTCTCACTGTCAACTGCATATATTTTCAGCAAACTTAACATGTGTAAATATTTGTTTGAACATAACAAGATTAAACAACAGACAAACTGAACAAGTTCCACAGACATGTGATTAACAGAACCTGAATAATGTGTCCCTGAAAAAAAGGGGGGGGTCAAAAAAGTTACAGTCAGTATCTGGTGTGGCCACCAGCTGCATTAAGTACTGCAGTGCATCTCCTCTTCATGGACTGCACCAGATTTGCCAGTTCTTGCTGTGAGATGTTACCCCACTCTTCCACCAAGGCACCTGCAAGTTCCCGGACATTTCTGGGAGGAAATGGCCCTAGCCCTCACCCTCCGATCCAACAGGTCCCAGACGTGCTCAATGGGATTGAGATCCGGGCTCTTCGCTGGCCATGGCAGAACACTGACATTCCTGTCTTGCAGGAAATCACGCACAGAGCGAGCAGTATGGCTGGTGGCATTGTCATGCTGGAGGATCATGTCAGGATGAGCCTGCAGGAAGGGTACTACATGAGGGAGGAGGATGTCTTCCCTGTAATGCACAGCATTGAGATTGCCTGCAATGACAACAAGCTCAGTCCGATGATGCGGTGACACACCACCCCAGACCATGACGGACCCTCCACCTCCAAATTGATCCCGCTCCAGAGTACAGGCCTCGGTGTAACGCTCATTCCTTCGACGATAAAACGCAAATCCGACCATCACCCCTGGTGAGACAAAACCCAGACTCGTCAGTGAAGAGCACTTTTTGCCAGTCCTGTCTGGTCCAGCGACGCCGGGTTTGTGCCCATAGGCGACGTTGCCGGTGATGTCTGGTGAGGACCTGCCTTACAACAGGCCTACAAGCCCTCAGTCCAGCCTCTCTCAGCCTATTGCGAACAGTCTGAGCACTGATGGAGGGATTGTGCGTTCCTGGTGTAACTCGGGCAGTTGTTGTTGCCACCCTGTACCTGTCCCGCAGGTGTGATGTTCAGATGTACCGATCCTGTGCAGGTGTTGTTACACGTGGTCTGCCACTGCGAGGACGATCAGCTGTCCGTCCTGTCTCCCTGTAGCGCTGTCTTAGGCGTCTCACAGTACGGACATTGCAATTTATTGCCCTGGCCATAGTTGCAGTCCTCATGCCTCCTTGCAGCATGCCTAAGGCACGTTCACGCAGATGAGCAGGTATCCTGGGCATCTTTCTTTAGGTGTTTTCAGAGTCAGTAGAAAGTCCTTTTTAGTGTCCTAAGTTTCATAACTGTGACTTTAATTGCCTACTGTCCCTAAGCTGTTAGTGTCTTAACGACCATTCCACAGGTGCATGTTCATTAATTGTTTATGGTTCATTGAACAAGCATGGGAAACAGTGTTTAAACCCTTTACAATGAAGATCTGAAGTTATTTGGATTGTTACGAATTATCTTTGAAAGACAGGGTCCTGAAAAAGGGACGTTTATTTATTTTGCTGAGTTTATATTTTTGATTCTTCAAAGTAGCCACCCTTTGCCTTGATGACAGCTTTGCACACTCTTGGCATTCTCTCAACCAGCTTCACCTGGAATGCTTTTCCAAAAGTCTTGAAGGAGTTCCCACATATGCTGAGCACTTGTTGGCTGCTTTTCCGTCACCCTGCAGTCCAACTCATCCCAAACGGGTTGAGGTCGGGTGACTGTGGAGGCCAGGTCATCTGATGCAGCACTCCATCCCACTCCTTCTTGGTCAAATAGCCCTTACAAAGCCTGGAGGTGTGTTGGGTCATTGTCCTGTTGAAAAACAAATGATAGTCCCACTAACCGCAAACTAGATGGGATACCGTATCGCTGCAGAATGCTGTGGAAACCATGCTGGTTAAGTGTGCCTTGAATTCTAAATAAAATCACAGACAGTGTCACCAGCAAAGCACCCACACACCTCCTCCTCCATGCTTCACGGTGGAAACCACACATGCGCAGATCATCCGTTCACCTACTCTGCGTCTCACAAAGACACGGCAGTTAGAACCAAAAATCGCCAATTTGGACTCATCAGACCAAAGGACAGATTTCCACTGGTCTAATGTCCATTGCTTGTGTTTCTTTGCCCAAGCAAGTCTTCTTATTATTGGTGTCCTTTAGTAGTGGTTTCTTTGCAGCAATTCGACCATGAATGCCTGATTCACACAGTCTCCTCTGAACAGTTGATGTTGAGATGTGTCTGTTACTTGAACTCTGTGAAGCATTTATTTGGGCTGCAATCTGAGAGGCAGTTAACTAATAATATTATCCTCTGCAGCAGAGGTAACTCTGGGTCTTCCGTTCCTGTGGCAGTCCTCATGAGAGCCAGTTTCATCATAGCAGTTGATGGTTTTTGCGACTGCACTTGAAGAAACTTTCAAAGTTCTTGACATTTTCCAGATTGACTGAACTTCATGTCTTAAAGTAATGGACTGTTCATTGAGCTGTTCTTGCCATAATATGGACTTGGTCTTTTACCAAATAGGGCTATCTTCTGCATACCACCCCTACCTTGTCACAACACAACTGATTGGCTCAAAAGCATTAAGGAAAGAAATTCCAAAGAAAAACTTGTAACAAGGCATACCTGTTAATTGAATTGCATTCCAGGTGAAGCTGGTTGAGAGAATGCCAAGAGTGTGCAAAGTTGTCATCAAGGCAAAGGGTGGCTACTATGAAGAATCTCAAATATAAAATACATTTTGATTTATTTACTACATGATTCCAAATGTGTTATTACATAGTTTTGATGTCTTCACTATTATTCTACAATGTAGAAAATAGCAAAAATATTGAAAAACCCTTAATTGTAGGTGTGTCCAAACTTTTGACTGGTGTTGTAAATGACCTTACCTTGATCTGCTTGTGCTTGTGTCCGAGGGTGTCTCCAGCTGGTGTTTGGTACGTTCCAAGTGCTCCATGTAACTGTGGATCATCTGCATGGGACATACCACGGGGGGGGGGGGGGGGTTAGCGTGGACAGGGAGTGTCCCTATTCGAATACATTGTTGAAGATGGCCATGATGCCTACTGTTTCTTATGGGGTTTTGTATCCATATACAGCTGGAACAGACAGCCTCCTGGCATGTGGGGTACCATGTACAGCTGGGATCATGTTCTCTATGCAGGCCAGAGAAGTTTGTTTTGGCGTCTGGGCCAATGTAATGTGTTAGTAATACATTATGGAAAACAGACTTTAGACAGACTGAGTTGAGGCAACATATTTAAATGTAGGGAGTCTCTCTCAACAAGTTTGCCCAGTACAATGAAAAAAATGGAACAGTCTCAATCACAGATGGGGTCAATTCTGAAAGTAAACTAAATTCCAATTCCAATTTTTCCTAATTGAAAAGCATTGGAAGAGAATTGGAATTTCATTGTAATTTCTGAATTGATATGAAATTGATCCCAACACGCACTACAACACACTTCCCTTCCCTCCTCATACCTCGGTGTGCCTCTGGTGGAGGGCATTGTACTCCTTCTTCAGCTCGGCTTCTCGTTCCTCCATTCTACCGACTGAAAGAAAGAACGTGTGATCTCAGTTAAAACATAACAACATGGTCAATGAGGCAAAATAACACTAACTGTTATAAAGAACATAGAAAAGCCTTTTGAGTCCAGTTAGTTAAAAGTGAATGTAATCTTGGAACATCAGTAACACAGGTCCACGAACATCAGTAACATCTGTCCATGAACATCAGTAATATCCTTCTCAAAACAGGCTTCCAAGATGAGAAACCAAATAAAGTACCAAACTGCTGTCAGTTGTAGTAGCAATGCATGACCACCAGGTGTCATTAGCGCACTAGTAACAACACTGTCTGGCTCACTCAAACATTGATGCAGAGATATTTTACACAGCTTTGGGTTGGGGTCCCTGAGCAGCCATAATCCTGCCATGAGTAAAAACGTTTCCCTATGAAAAATTTCAGGAATTCTATGCCGTTTCATACACAAAGTTGTACCATTCATCACACACTCAGAAGCCATGTTTAAACTGTACTATAAAAAAAGCACAAGCAGGAACCCAAACACACAAGCATACATTAGAATCAACTCTACTCTATTTCAGTATAACACATAGCTCTGAGCTCTGTAACTTAATCCACTGTAGGAAACTTGGCTGGCTTGGACTGTTTATAGTGAAAACACCATGACAATATCCTGTGTGACTGTTCAGATGACTGCCCAGCCTTACAATGGTGGAATTTGTATTTGCATGGCCCGGTGCCCTGGGTAGGTGGAGATTTCAATTAAAGGACCAATGGAATGGTCTAAAATGATCTAACTCCGCCCACCTGGGCCATGCGAAAAGAACTTGACCAATGCCTTCACAAAGGCAGAGTGTGTGAGACAGACACTAACCCAAGCAGGCATACCATCTGGTCATTGACAATGACCCTCCCAACAGTGTGAGGTGTTTGTGTCAGTAAATGCTAACACAGTTATCTAAATCAAATCTGCTACCCCCCTCTACATTTCTCTATGATAGCACGGCTATCAGCGGACTGTGTTTTTTTGTCGTTGGCTCTTAGTGGAATATGATATAGGTCTGGGATTTGCTTCAGTAGAACACAGGCTTCAAACCCAGACCGTCAGAGGTGGTTTAGTGAATGCCTAGGACTTAGCTCTGCTGTCTATGTGATTTGTGAGTTACCATGACTAGTGACTACCGGTAGACAAAGAGGAACCAAGTAGAGAATGAACAGACAGAAATAACACTTTAGGAATTCACCTGCTGTGTGTGTATTGGAAAGTGGAACTGTGTTTAGGGCTTGCGGTCTACTATATCTGTCCTGTTCATCATCTACTCTACCCACACCTGATGAGCAATCTGAACTATGAGCTGGCCTCATGAGTGTTCTCACATCTAAATGATTCAACACATGCGTATTACTGCTCAGCCTCTCCCTATCTAGTTCCTGTGTGAGAGAGTGAGAGAGTGAGAGAGTGAGTGAGTGAGTGAGTGAGTGAGTGAGAGATAACGGCTAAAAGAAGAAAGAAGTGAAATAGAAGAGGTGGTAACAGGGGAAGGGGGAGAAAGACAACATTGGAGAGAACAATTACTGTGGACCTGGCTGTGAGAGTTGGTGAATATCAAGTCAGGCAGTGTGTGCGCACGCACTCAGTCAGGTTCAGTTGGCAGAGAGCTATACATGTACTTCCCCATAAAGTGGTTAGTTAACCCGATCAGAGTCAAATACCAACTCAGCAGACCGGAATAAACTTACTTTGATGTGTGATGCAGAATTAAATTAAAGTCTTTATTGAAGACTGCACTTATAGACACGTCCAAACAACCCCCTTATAGACACGTCCAAACTACCCCCTTATAGACACGTCCAAACTACCCCCTTATAGACACGTCCAAACAACCCCCTTATAGACACGTCCAAACTACCCCCTTATAGACACGTCCAAACTACCCCCCTATAGACACGTCCAAACAACCCCCTTATAGACACGTCCAAACAACCACCTTATAGACACGTCCAAACAACCACCTTATAGACACGTCCAAACTACCCCCTTATAGACACGTCCAAACAACCCCCTTATAGACACGTCCAAACAACCCCCTTATAGACACGTCCAAACTACCCCCTTATAGACACGTCCAAACAACCCCCTTATAGACACGTCCAAACTACCCCCTTATAGACACGTCCAAACTACCCCCTTATAGACACGTCCAAACTACCCCCTTATAGACACGTCCAAACTACCCCCTTATAGACACGTCCAAACAACCCCCTTATAGACACGTCCAAACTACCCCCTTATAGACACGTCCAAACTACCCCCTTATAGACACGTCCAAACAACCCCCCTATAGACACGTCCAAACAACCCCCTTATAGACACGTCCAAACTACCCCCTTATAGACACGTCCAAACAACCACCTTATAGACACGTCCAAACTACCCCCTTATAGACACGTCCAAACTACCCCCTTATAGACACGTCCAAACAACCACCTTATAGACACGTCCAAACTACCACCTTATAGACACGTCCAAACTACCCCCTTATAGACACGTCCAAACAACCCCCTTATAGACACGTCCAAACTACCCCCTTATAGACACGTCCAAACAACCCCCTTATAGACACGTCCAAACAACCCCCTTATAGACACGTCCAAACTACCCCTATAGACACGTCCAAACTACCCCCTTATAGACACGTCCAAACTACCCCCTTATAGACACGTCCAAACAACCACCTTATAGACACGTCCAAACTACCCCCTTATAGACACGTACAAACTACCCCCTTATAGACACGTCCAAACAACCCCCTTATAGACACGTCCAAACTACCCCCTTATAGACACGTCCAAACTACCCCCTTATAGACACGTCCAAACTACCCCCTTATAGACACGTCCAAACTACCCCCTTATAGACACGTCCAAACAACCCCCTTATAGACACGTCCAAACAACCCCCTTATAGACACGTCCAAACTACCCCCTTATAGACACGTCCAAACTACCCCCTTATAGACACGTCCAAACTACCCCCTTATAGACACGTCCAAACAACCCCCTTATAGACACGTCCAAACAACCCCCTTATAGACACGTCCAAACAACCCCCTTATAGACACGTCCAAACAACCCCCTTATAGACACGTCCAAACAACCCCCTTATAGACACGTCCAAACAACCCCCTTATAGACACGTCCAAACTACCCCCTTATAGACACGTCCAAACTACCCCCTTATAGACACGTCCAAACTACCCCCTTATAGACACGTCCAAACTACCCCCTTATAGACTGCTCTCATCCTTCTAGACCTATCGGCTGCCTTTGATACTGTGAACCATCAGATCCTCCTCTCCACCCTCTCCGAGCTGGGCATCTCCGGCGCGGCCCACGCTTGGATTGCGTCCTACCTGACAGGTCGCTCCTACCAGGTGGCGTGGCGAGAATCTGTCTCCGCACCACGTGCTCTCACCACTGGTGTCCCCCAGGGCTCTGTTCTAGGCCCTCTCCTATTCTCGCTATACACCAAGTCACTTGGCTCTGTCATATCCTCACATGGTCTCTCCTATCATTGCTATGCAGACGACACACAATTAATCTTCTCCTTTCCCCCCTCTGATAACCAGGTGGTGAATCGCATCTCTGCATGTCTGGCAGACATATCAGTGTGGATGACGGATCACCACCTCAAGCTGAACCTCGGCAAGACGGAGCTGCTCTTCCTCCCGGGGAAGGACTGCCCGTTCCATGATCTCGCCATCACGGTTGACAACTCCATTGTGTCCTCCTCCCAGAGTGCTAAGAACCTTGGCGTGATCCTGGACAACACCCTGTCGTTCTCAACTAACATCAAGGCGGTGACCCGTTCCTGTAGGTTCATGCTCTACAACATTCGCAGAGTACGACCCTGCCTCACGCAGGAAGCGGCGCAGGTCCTAATCCAGGCACTTGTCATCTCCCGTCTGGATTACTGCAACTCGCTGTTGGCTGGGCTCCCTGCCTGTGCCATTAAACCCCTACAACTCATCCAGAACGCCGCAGCCCGTCTGGTGTTCAACTTTCCCAAGTTCTCTCACGTCACCCCGCTCCTCCGCTCTCTCCACTGGCTTCCAGTTGAAGCTCGCATCCGCTACAAGACCATGGTGCTTGCCTACGGAGCTGTGAGGGGAACGGCACCTCCGTACCTTCAGGCTCTGATCAGGCCCTACACCCAAACAAGGGCACTGCGTTCATCCACCTCTGGCCTGCTCGCCTCCCTACCTCTGAGGAAGTACAGTTCCCGCTCAGCCCAGTCAAAACTGTTCGCTGCTCTGGCACCCCAATGGTGGAACAAACTCCCTCACGACGCCAGGTCAGCGGAGTCAATCACCACCTTCCGGAGACACCTGAAACCCCACCTCTTTAAGGAATACCTAGGATAGGATAAAGTAATCCTTCTAACCCCCCCCCCCCCTTAAAAGAGTTAGATGCACTATTGTAAAGTGGTTGTTCCACTGGATATCATAAGGTGAATGCACCAATTTGTAAGTCGCTCTGGATAAGAGCGTCTGCTAAATGACTTAAATGTAATGTAAATGTAATAGACACGTCCAAACAACCCCCTTATAGACACGTCCAAACAACCCCCCTATAGACACGTCCAAACTACCCCCTTATAGACACGTCCAAACTACCCCCTTATAGACACGTCCAAACAACCACCTTATAGACACGTCCAAACAACCACCTTATAGACACGTCCAAACAACCACCTTATAGACACGTCCAAACTACCCCCTTATAGACACGTCCAAACAACCCCCTTATAGACACGTCCAAACTACCCCCTTATAGACACGTCCAAACAACCCCCTTATAGACACGTCCAAACAACCCCCTTATAGACACGCCCAAACTACCCCCTTATAGACACGTCCAAACTACCCCCTTATAGACACGTCCAAACAACCACCTTATAGACACGTCCAAACTACCCCCTTATAGACACGTCCAAACAACCACCTTAGACACGTCCAAACTACCCCCTTATAGACACGTCCAAACAACCCCCTTATAGACACGTCCAAACAACCCCCTTATAGACACGTCCAAACAACCCCCTTATAGACACGTCCAAACTACCCCCTTATAGACACGTCCAAACTACCCCCTTATAGACACGTCCAAACAACCACCTTATAGACACGTCCAAACTACCCCCTTATAGACACGTCCAAACAACCACCTTATAGACACGTCCAAACTACCTCCTTATAGACACGTCCAAACAACCCCCTTATAGACACGTCCAAACAACCCCCTTATAGACACGTCCAAACTACCCCCTTATAGACACGTCCAAACTACCCCCTTATAGACACGTCCAAACTACCCCCTTATAGACACGTCCAAACTACCCCCTTATAGACACGTCCAAACAACCCCCTTATAGACACGTCCAAACTACCCCCTTATAGACACGTCCAAACTACCCCCTTATAGACACGTCCAAACTACCCCCTTATAGACACGTCCAAACTACCCCCTTATAGACACGTCCAAACAACACCCCTATAGACACGTCCAAACTACCCCCTTATAGACACGTCCAAACTACCCCCTTATAGACACGTCCAAACTACCCCCTTATAGACACGTCCAAACTACCCCCTTATAGACACGTCCAAACTACCCCCTTATAGACACGTCCAAACTACCCCCTTATAGACACGTCCAAACTACCCCCTTATAGACACGTCCAAACTACCCCCTTATAGACACGTCCAAACTACCCCCTTATAGACACGTCCAAACAACCCCCTTATAGACACGTCCAAACTACCCCCTTATAGACACGTCCAAACTACCCCCTTATAGACACGTCCAAACAACCCCCTTATAGACACGTCCAAACAACCCCCTTATAGACACGTCCAAACTACCCCTATAGACACGTCCAAACTACCCCCTTATAGACACGTCCAAACTACCCCCTTATAGACACGTCCAAACTACCCCCTTATAGACACCTCCAAACAACCCCTTCTAGACACCTCCCAAAAATAAAATAAATTATAGACTGCACATAGACACCTCCGAAAACCCCCCCACCACTGCTGAAAATAATCCTAGGGGAGACACTGATTAAGGGTTCACAGCTCCCGCCCCCCCCGCTGCTACTCGCCCAAGCCTCCCCAGCTTCTCCTTTACCCAAATCAAGATAGCAGATGTTCTGAAAGAGCTGGAAAACCTGGACCCATACAAATCAGCTGGGCTTGACAATCTGGACCCCCTATTTCTGAAACTGTCCGCCGCCATTGTCGCACCCCCTATTACCAGCCTGTTCAACCTCTCCTTCGTATCATCTGAGATCCCCAAGGATTGGAAAGCTGCCGCGGTCATCCCCCTCTTCAAAGGGGGAGACACCCTGGACCCAAACTGTTACAGACCTATATCCATCCTGCCCTGCCTATCTAAGGTCTTCGAAAGCCAAGTCAACAAACAGATCACTGACCATTTCGAATCCCACCGTACCTTCTCCGCTGTGCAATCCGGTTTCCGAGCCGGTCACGGGTGCACCTCACCCACGCTCAAGGTACTAAACGATATCATAACCGGCATCGATAAAAGACAGTACTGTGCAGCCGTCTTCATCGACCTGGCCAAGGCTTTCGACTCTGTCAATCACCATATTCTTATCGGCAGACTCAGTAGCCTCGGTTTTTCTAATGACTGCCTTGCCTGGTTCACCAACTACTTTGCAGACAGAGTTCAGTGTGTCAAATCGGAGGGCATGTTGTCCGGTCCTCTGGCCGTCTCTATGGGGGTACCACAGGGTTCAATTCTCGGGCCGACTCTTTTCTCTGTATATATCAATGATGTTGCTCTTGCTGCGGGCGATTCCCTGATCCACCTCTATGCAGACGACACCATTCTGTATACTTCTGGCCCTTCCTTGGACACTGTGCTATCTAACCCCCAAACGAGCTTCAATGCCATACAACACTCCTTCCGTGGCCTCCAACTGCTCTTAAATGCTAGTAAAACCAAATGCATGCTTTTCAACCGTTCGCTGCCTGCACCCGCACGCCCGACTAGCATCACCACCCTGGACGGTTCCGACCTAGAATATGTGGACATCTATAAGTACCTAGGTGTCTGGCTAGACTGCAAACTCTCCTTCCAGACTCATATCAAACATCTCCAATCCAAAATCAAATCTAGAGTCGGCTTTCTATTTCGCAACAAAGCCTCCTTCACTCACTCCGCCAAACTTACCCTAGTAAAACTGACTATCCTACCGATCCTCGACTTCGGCGATGTCATCTACAAAATAGCTTCCAATACTCTACTCAGCAAACTGGATGCAGTTTATCACAGTTCCATCCGTTTTGTTACTAAAGCACCTTATACGACCCACCACTGCGACCTGTATGCCCTAGTCGGCTGGCCCTCGCTACATGTTCGTCGTCAGACCCACTGGCTCCAGGTCATCTACAAGGCTATGCTAGGTGCCGCCTTATCTCAGTTCACTGGTCACGATGGCTACACCCACCCGTAGCACGCGCTCCAGCAGGTGTATCTCACTGATCATCCCTAAAGCCAAAACCTCATTTGGACGCCTTTCCTTCCAGTTCTCTGCTGCCTGCGACTGGAACGAATTGCAAAAATCTCTGAAGTTGGAGACTTTTATCTCCCTCAACAACTTTAAACATCTGCTATCTGAGCAGCTAACCGATCGCTGCAGCTGTACATAGTCCATCGGTATATAGCCCACCCAATTTACCTACCTCACCCCCCCATACTGCTTTTATTTATTTACTTTTCTGCTCTTTTGCACACCAGTACTTGCACATGATCATCTGATGATTTATCACTCCAGTGTTAATCTGCTAAATTGTAATTATTCGATTTATTGCCTACCTCCTCATGCCTTTTGCACACATTGTATATAGATTCTCTTTTTTCTACCATGTTATTACATTTACATTTTACATTTTAGTCATTTAGCAGACGCTCTTATCCAGAGCGACTTACAGTAGAGTGCATACATTTTATTACATTTTACATACTGAGACAAGGATATCCCTACCGGCCAAACCCTCCCTAACCCGGACGACGCTATGCCAATTGTGCGTCGCCCCACGGACCTCCCGGTTGCGGCCGGCTGCGACAGAGCCTGGGCGCGAACCCAGAGACTCTGGTGGCGCAGCTAGCACTGCGATGCAGTGCCCTAGACCACTGCGCCACCCGGGAGGGTGACTTGTTTATTGTTTACTCCATGTGTAACTCTGTGTTGTTGTCTGTTCACACTGCTATGCTTTATCTTGGCCAGGTCGCAGTTGCAAATGAGAACTTGTTCTCAACTAGCCTACCTGGTTAAATAAAGGTGAAAAAAAATAAAAAAAATAAAAGACAGTGATTGATTGATCAATTATGTAACTGATTGAGTATTATGGTGGAAATTACAAGATTGTTATAATACCTTCATTGCATCAAATGGTTGTTTTATGCAAAATAATAAGGGGTTGTTAGAACGCTCATCTGTGTTCTATTGAGGATGGGCCTCTGGGAGATAACACTGAGAGAGATTTACAATGTCTTTTGGGTGACAAAACCTAAAGAGACTGCATTCCAGAGCATGAGTTAATGTTTCTGTTCTATAAGGTACCAGGGAGAGATGACCCCAGGGCCAGACCTTGGAGTCTACACAATGAGAACTGTTTTTACAGCAAATACTGTCTGCTGTGAATTATAAGTAACTTTCATACAAATCTTAACCTTGTGACCCATTCTATACATCTGTTGTTCGTCATGTAGGTTGAAAGGGGTGTATCTTGGCTATAAAAATACCTTTTTCCTTTTGTCTCGGGGCTCTCAACGAATCATCTGAGGGTGATTCGTCGACAAGCCATCATTATCGTAGAGCACTCAATTGATTCACTTTATATGTGTGTGTTGTATTGACCTGCTCCCTTATTAATAAGTGATTAAAGATTTAGTTTAAGTATAACTCTGACTTGTGTGATAAGTTTGTCTCTCCTCATTTGATAATAAAGAAATTAACCACCACAGTATGAATCTGTCCGTTTGTGTGTTTGTTAAGACTCACTCTGGTCCGAGTAGTTCCTGGTCTTGAGCTCCATTTGACGTGTGTGAGACTCCAGCATCACCAGTCGACCCTGAAGGTCCTTCTTCTCCATGTCCTGACTGTCCTCAAACACCATGTACCTCTACAGACAGACAGAGAGTTGTTAAAACACTGTGTGAAACACAATGGCATGTGTCCATGTGTGTTAAGTACTTGTGAGAAAGGTCATTGATCTCTAGCCAACAGACAGGACACATTGCTAGCTGTATGCATCATGTTTGTCAGATTCCTTCTGCCACCACCTCCTATGATCCTTAGAGACAGACACAGAAGAAGTGAATTGGGAGAGACTAGGGACTAACTCAAATCTGGAGTGAGATCAATGAGACAAAACCCACCTGTCTGCCTGTGTGTGTCTGTCTGCAGCTCCATTCAATGTGTTGTTTTGTGTCTGTGTATCAGGTCTGAGGTCAACATGAAGAGTCAGTCGGTCTTCAGTTCCATTCAGTGGATGTCAGACAACAGGTTCAGAGCGCCAGCTCCTTGGTGCCACTTGAGTGTGTGTTGCACTGACAGATCAGTGTCCGGTAGTAAGTTCTTGTTGTTGTCCATTAGAGCTCAACACCAGTATCTTCAGATCGACAATTGTTGTAGCTTTTCCGTTGATGGGAATGAGAGAATCTGTCTAACTGGAGAACTCTGCCGCTGCCAGCAAAAACAGGCTGAGGAGTTATGACATAACCTAGCGAGACATAACCCCCCCTCCCAACACACACTGATCAACTGTCTACTTTTAGTTTTTAGTTTTTTATACCCCTTTTCCCCCCCAATTTTGTGATATCCAATTGGTAGTGAGGAAACACTGTACAGTTTGGCCAAAAGTTTTGAGAATGACACAAATAGTCATTTTCACAAAGTCTGCTGCCTCAATTTGTATGATGGCAATTTGCATATGCTATGAAGAGTGATCAGATGAATTGCAATTAATTGCAAAGTCCCTCTTTGCCATGCAAATTAACTGAATCCCCAAAAAAACATTTCCACTGCATTTCAGTCCTGCCACAAAAGGACCAGCTGACATCATGTCAGTGATTCTCTCGTTAACACAGGTGTGAGTGTTGACGAGGACAAGGCTGGAGATCACGATCACTCGATCGTTCGAATAACAGACTGGAAGCTTCAAAAGGAGCATGGTGCTTGGAATCATTGTTCTTCCTCTGTCCTCTGCCGTCATCATTGCTTTGCACAAAAAGGGCTTCACAGGCAAGGATTTTGCTGCCAGTAAGATTGCACCTAAATCAACCATTTATCGGATCATCAAGAACTTCAAGGAGAGCGGTTTAATTGTTGTGAAGAAGGCTTCAGGGCGCCCAAGAAAGTCCAGCAAGCGCCAGGACCGTCTCATAAAGTTGATTCAGCTGCGGGATCGGGGCACCACCAGTACAGAGCTTGCTCAGGAATGGCAGCAGGCAGGTGTGAGTGCATCTGCACGCACAGTGAGGCGAAGACTTTTGGAGGATGGCCTGGTGTCAAGAAGGGCAGCAAAGAAGCCACTTCTCTCCAGGAAAAACATCAGGGACAGACTGATATTCTGCAAAAGGTACAGGGATTGGAGTGCTGAGGACTGGGGTAGTCATTTTCTCTGATGAATCCCCTTTCCAATTGTTTGGGGCATCCGGAAAAAATCTTGTCCGGAGAAGACAAGGTGAGCGCTACCATGTGTCATGCCAACAGTAAAGCATCCCAAGACCATTCATGTGTGGGGTTGCTTCTCAGCCAAGGGAGTGGGCTCACTCACAATTTTGCCTAAGAACACAGCCATGAATAAAGAATGGTACCAACACATCCTCCGAGAGCAACTTCTCCCAACCATCCAGGAACAGTTTGGTGACAAACAATGCCTTTTTCAGCATGATGGAGCAAGGCAAAAGTGATAACTAAGTGGCTCGGGGAACAAAAACATCGATATTTAGGGTCCATGGCCAGGAAACTCCCCAGACCTTAATCCCATTGAGAACTTGTGGTCAATCCTCAAGAGGCGGGTGGACAAACAAAAACCCACAAATTCTGACAAATTCCAAGCATTGTTTATGCAAGAATGGGCTGCCATCAGTCAGGATGTGGCCCAGAAGTTAATTAACAGCATGCTAGGGCCGATTGCAGAAGTCTTGAAAAAGAAGGGTCAACACTGCAAATATTGACTCTGCATCAACTTCATGTAATTGTCAATAAATGCCTTTGACACTTATGAAACGCTTGTAATTATACTTCAGTATTCCATAGTAACATCTGACAAATATCTAAAGACACTAAAGCAGCAAACTTTGTAGAAATTAATATGTGTCATTCTCAACTTTTGGCCACTACTGTACACCTGGCGACCGTGTCAGCGTGCACTGCACCCTGCCCGCCACAGGAGTCGCTAGAGCGCGATGGGACAAGGACAACCCAGCCGGCCAAACACTCCTCTAACGCGGACGACGCTGGGCCAATTGTGCACCACCTCATGGGTCTCCCGGTTGCGGCCGGCTGCGACACAGACTGGGATCGAACCAGGATCTGTAGTGACGCAGTTAGCACTGTGATGCCGTGTCTTAGACCGCTGCTCCACTCGGGAGACCCTTCAACGGTCTACTTCGCAGCTTAGAGTAGTGTGTGATATACCCACCCTCAAAGAGCAACTGCATACCACCTAGCTTATTACAAACATACAGTAAAAGAGCTGAACCAGCCGGTGACAGTTTAGAGACCTGTTAGAGCGGTGTTGCAGGCTTTGGGTCTGGCCCAGCACCAACACACCTGACACTAGATTGAGGTGAATCCGGTGTTATAACACAAGGCTGGAACTAAAGTCTGCCCTCATTCACCGCCGACACCAGTAAACAGTCTTGAGTCTTGTGATCATAGAGCTGTGTGTGGATGAAGGGCTTATCGACAAGAGCCCATCGGCTGGGATGAGCAGTCATCTGCTGCGGGATTGACTCACCCGAGTCCCCTGCTCTGCCGGAGGCCTACTGGAACAAATAGGCTCTTCTCTACATGAAGGCAACTTTCTATGTCAGAAAGCAGATGAAGGCATTCCTCAGAATGCCTTTGATGAACATTAAATCATTAGTTTGGCTGCAGGTGTATTCAAGGCCCTGTTCAAATGGTTAGGAAACCATAAGCATAGCGAGAGAACGAGAGGGCAAGAAAGAGAGAAATGGATTAAGAAAACAATGTGGGAAGGTATGAGAGAGGGTCTGAAGGGCAGTAGGCAGTAAAGGGTCTGAAGGGCAGTAAAGAAAAGACACAGACTTCCTCACAGTAAACTCCAAGTAAAACAGCAAATCTAATAAGAGCATTAGGCTACATGAGGCCTGGACAAGAGGGCTGGGAGAGGAGCAAGAGGGGGATCTGTCGACAACACTAAACATAAGGCTGCACGTCACATATGGTTTTAACTGTCATAAAAGCATAATACCCAACATCAATCCCTAGAACCTCACCCCCTCTTCCTAATCCCTTAGACCCCACCCACCCCACCCACACACACTTTCTCCGTGCTGCTCATCATATGACCCATAGTTGGGTGTTCATAAGACAACGCTCCAGAGAAAGAGTTTCTCTAGTCTCCATCTACCTCCTCTTCCCCCTCTCCTCCTGACCATGCATAATGCTCCCTTTATCCCTTCACACACACACACACACACACACACACACTCTCCCTCTCTCACACACACACACGCTCCATCTCACACAGCTCTCTCTCTCTCTCACACACGCACAAAGTGCCCCAGTGTATCAACATTGTATTGACAGGGAGTTTTATTAAGTGCACAGAGTCTTCTTTGGGTTGCTGCCTGGGTAGAACAGGGCAGCTGGGATAGCAGGATGGCGCTGCCAGAAAGGAGATCTAGTGTCACAGATCTGGAAGTCACTAAAAGGGTCATGCATCTGTGGTTGGCAAGATCCTGAAGAGTTAGATTTGAGGGTGTTTATTAAACACGCAATCAACTTAAAATATTGTGTTATAAATGTGTTCCTTGGTTAGAGGGTCAAGTGTGTGTGTGTATTGTGCGTGCATTAATGTGTCTGGAGTTGGAGCAGGTCACAGCACGATCTGTCAAGAGCGTTTGTGAACTTCCAGTGAGACAACATTATAAGAACAGGAACACCTTTTCACTTTCAACAAGTCAATAACAGCCAGGGGTTATTCAATCAAAGCCTGTTATCATTTTTTTTGTCTGGGTCTTCAAATCCCAATTGACAATAATATGAAATCAGAACTGGCTCAACATCAAACATCCCGATCATTGTCCAAATCAACAAACACAATATGAATGGTTTAGGCTGTGAAATTCAACTGGGGCTAACTTAATCCTGGTCGGTTACACAAGTTGGTTAATTGAAACAGCACGTTTTTTTACAGCAGAAACTTAAATCTAATCCAGAGAGCCACGTTGGTAGTCCTGACTCTCTGTATGTGGTGTGTGTGTGTGTCAGTCCTGACTGCTCCTACTCATCCTGGGTACAGATGCAAGACAGTAACAGTTCCTGCCTTTAACAGGCCCATAGCTTAGGGAGGGTCTGCTCTGTTCACGCTCTCATCAGCTAACTACAGCAAAGTAGGGGCTGACCGACTGTGGGGGTTTGTTTTAGTACAGTAGTGTGACAGAAACTGACAGCTGGACTAGAGCCTGGGTTTGACATAGGGCTGGGCCATAAATCAATATAGGTAATTACTTCCCTCAATAACGATAGAAAAACGTTTAGATACATTTTTCGACAATGTCGATATAGAATAATTAGGTACAGCAGTCCATTTCACCTCTGTTATGTAGCTGGAAAGTGCGGAAAAGTGACAATATGCACATGGAGAGGTATACGCCCACTAAAAAACACTTTTAGCCACTATTAACCATGAAATATTTGTGATTTAGGCAAAAACAGTGGCGGTAATAGCCATGGAGAAGAAGCAGCTTCCCTCAAATAAATTATTGATAAAAAGGGTCCAACTGTTTCAGTTATTTGGAAGTGGTTTGGCTTTTTGAAGTCCGACAAAGAGCAGAGCAATGTTCGATGCAAAGTATGCCGTAGACAGGTGGCTACCAAGTCTGGTAATACGACAAACTTTTGTCACCATCTGAAGCAAAATCACTCTTTGGAATATGCAGAAAGTTTGAGTTTGCGCCACAGTATTGATAAACGCCCCTCAAGCACCAGCCAATCTCGGGATGTTCACCCGAAGCAGTCAACACTGACAGCGTCTATGCCCTACGAGCAAACATCAAAAAGACACAAGGACATCACAAACGCTAGTATGCAAAGAGTACTGGAGCAGGAGAAAGACATTTCACAGGTCTTGTCCAGTGACAAGAAGACCCGGCACTTAGCTCCCACCCATACAGATATAGATATTCTTGAGTCCATCAACCAGGCATTGACCCCACCCCTAGAATCCACAGATGCTCTGTCTGGTGAGTCTTATGTCAGTACTACACCTGTTCAATACAGAGGTCATGAAACAGGGCTCACCCAAACCATCAAAACAAATTATAAATATGATGACCTAGCCACAGATGACCTCCTGGACATAGCCTCGTTGGTCGACCCCCGGTTGAAAACACATTACATCAAAGAGGAGAAGATGGGCCACATAAAAGCAAGAACTGTCTCAGAGATGGTCAATGAGGGACATGAAAACCCAAGCCCAGCACAGGGAGACATTGCTGTTGCTGCTTCACCACAACTGCCAGCTAAAAAGAGAAAGTCACTGGGCATTTTTTTCAAAAAGCCATGCTCCACCACCACAGATCTTACTGAAATCCAGCTGGTAGAAAAAGAACTCAGCTGCCTTCAGTCACCTGATGCTGACAGTGAAACCAATCCACTGGACTGGTGGAAGATCCACCCCCCCAAAAAAAAAATCCCCCAAAGTCAGCCACCTGGTAAAGTGCTACCTGTGCATTCCTGCGACCAGCTCGCGCTCAGAGCGTGTTTTTAGCACAACTGCCATAGGGCAGCTTTAAAGCCAGAGACCGTAGACAGACTTGTCTTTCTTGCAACTTGTAAGACAACAACCCAACCTAAACTGTGATGGCCATTAGGCTAACAGTTAACGCATATTGACTTGCACTTTTTATATCTTAAGCGTTTACAGCTTTAAAAAATGTGGAGTTAAAATGTTATTTGTGAGTTCTTCTACTTCTGACAATAAGAAACATTGAAGCCTTTGGATTGTTCAGGCATTCTTGAGTCTGAAGCAGATATGCACCTTTTAAACATTATTTGATTAATATCGTGATAATGGACAAAAAAAGTATCCTCCTTTTCTTGCAAAAACAAGGACATATATATATATATATATATATATATATATATACTGCTCAAAAAAATTAAGGGAACACTTAAACAACACAATGTAACTCCAAGTCAATCACACTTCTGTGAAATCAAACTGTCCACTTAGGAAGCAAAACTGATTGACAATAAATTTCACATGCTGTTGTGCAAATGGAATAGACAAAAGGTGGAAATTATAGGCAATTAGCAAGACACCCCCAATAAAGGAGTGGTTCTGCAGGTGGTGACCACAGACCACTTCTCAGTTCCTATGCTTCCTGGCTGATGTTTTGGTCACTTTTGAATGCTGGCGGTGCTTTCACTCTAGTGGTAGCATGAGACGGAGTCTACAACCCACACAAGTGGCTCAGGTAGTGCAGCTCATCCAGGATGGCACATCAATGCGAGCTGTGGCAAGAAGGTTTGCTGTGTCTGTCAGCGTAGTGTCCAGAGCATGGAGGCGCTACCAGGAGACAGGCCAATACATCAGGAGACGTGGAGGAGGCCGTAGGAGGGCAACAACCCAGCAGCAGGACCGCTACCTCCGCCTTTGTGCAAGGAGGATTAGGAGGAGCACTGCCAGAGCCCTGCAAAATGACCTCCAGCAGGCCACAAATGTGCATGTGTCTGCTCAAACGGTCAGAAACAGACTCCATGAGGGTGGTATGAGGGCCCGACGTCCACAGGTGGGGGTTGTGCTTACAGCCCAACACTGTGCAGGATGTTTGGCATTTGCCAGAGAACACCAAGATTGGCAAATTCGCCACTGCCGCCCTGTGCTCTTCACAGATGAAAGCAGGTTCACACGCACATGTGACAGACGTGACAGAGTCTGGAGACGCCGTGGAGAACGTTCTGCTGCCTGCAACATCCTCCAGCATGACCGGTTTGGCGGTGGGTCAGTCATGGTGTGGGGTGGCATTTCTTTGGGGGGCCGCACAGCCCTCCATGTGCTCGCCAGAGGTAGCCTGACTGCCATTAGGTACCGAGATGAGATCCTCAGACCCCTTGTGAGACCATATGCTGGTGCGGTTGGCCCTGGGTTCTTTCTAATGCAAGACAATGCTAGACCTCATGTGGCTGGAGTGTGTCAGCAGTTCCTGCAAGAGGAAGGCATTGATGCTATGGACTGGCCCGCCCGTTCCCCAGACCTGAATCCAATTGAGCACATCTGGGACAACATGTCTCGCTCCATCCACCAACGCCACGTTGCACCACAGACTGTCCAGGAGTTGGCGGATGCTTTAGTCCAGGTCTGGGAGGAGATCCCTCAGGAGACCATCCGCCATGAGCATGCCCAGGCGTTGTAGGGAGGTCATACAGGCACGTGGAGGCCACACACACTACTGAGCCTCATTTTGACTTGTTTTAAGGACATTACATCAAAGTTGGATCAGCCTGTAGTGTGGTTTTCCACTTTAATTTTGAGTGTGATTTTGTAGTCAGCACATTCAACTATGTAACGAAAAAAGTATTTAATAAGAATGTTTCATTCATTCAGATCTAGGATGTGTTATTTTAGTGTTCCCTTTATTTTGTTGAGCAGTGTATATACACACAGTGGGGAGAACAAGTATTTTTATCATAGGTACACTTCAACTGTGAGAGACAGAATCTAAAATAAAAATCATGAAAAAAATCATACAATGTGATTAAGTAATTAATTTGCATTTTATTGCATGACATAAGTATTTGATCACCTACCAACCAGTAAGAATTCCGGCTCTCACAGACCTGTTAGTTTTTCTTTAAGAAGCCCTCCTGTTCTCCACTCATTACCTGTATTAACTGCATCTGTTTGAACTCGTTACCTGTATAAAAGACACCTGTCCACACACTCAATCAAACAGACTCCAACCTCTCCACAATGGCCAAGACCAGAGAGCTGTGTAAGGACATCAGGGATAAAATTGTAGACCTGCACAAGGCTGGGATGGGCTACAGGATAATAGGCAAGCAGCTTGGTGAGAAGGCAACAACTGTTGGCGCAATTATTAGAAAATGGAAGAAGTTCAAGATGACGGTCAAATCACCCTCGGCCTCGGGCTCCATGCAAGATCTTACCTCGTGGGGCATCAATGATCATGAGGAAGGTGAGGGATCAGCCCAGAACTACACGGCAGGACCTGGCCAATGACCTGAAGAGAGCTGGGACCACAGTCTCAAAGAAAACCATTAGTAACACACTACGCCGTCATGGATTAAAATCCTGCAGCGCACGCAAGGTCCCCCTGCTCAAGCCAGCGCATGTCCAGGCCCGTCTGAAGTTTGCCAATGACCATCTGGATGATCCAGAGGAGGAATGGGAGAAGGTCATGTGGTCTGATGAGACAAAAATAGAGCTTTTTGGTCTACACTCCACTCGCCGTGTTTGGAGGAAGAAGAAGGATAAGTACAACCCCAAGAACACCATCCCAACCGTGAAGCATGGAGGTGGAAACATCATTCTTTGGGGATGCTTTTCTGCAAAGGGGACAGGACGACTGCACCGTATTGTGGGGAGGATGGATGGGGCCATGTATCGCGAGATCTTGGCCAACAACCTCCTTCCCTCAGTAAGAGCATTGAAGATGGGTCGTGGCTGGGTCTTCCAGCATGACAACGACCCGAAACACACAGCCAGGGCAACTAAGGAGTGGCTCCGTAAGAAGCATCTCAAGGTCCTCGAGTGGCCTAGCCAGTCTCCAGACCTAAACCCAATAGAAAATCTTTGGAGGGAGCTGAAAGTCTGTATTGTCAAGCGACAGCCCCGAAACCTGAAGGATCTGGAGAAGGTCTGTATGGAGTGTGGGCCAAAATCCCTGCTGCAGTGTGTGCAAACCTGGTCAAGAACTACAGGAAACGTATGATCTCTGTAATTGCAAACAAAGGTTTCTGTACCAAATATATAGTTCTGCTTTTCTGATGTATCAAATACTTATGTCATGCAATAAAATGCTAATGATTTAATTAAAAATCATACAATGTGATTTTCTGGATTTTTGTTTTAGATTCCGTCTCTCACAGTTGAAGTGTACCTATGATAAAAATTACAGACCTCTACATGCTTTGTAAGTAGGAAAACCTGCAAAATCGGCAGTGTATCAAATACTTGTTCTCCCCACTGTATATACACACATATATTACACACACACATTCAAAAGTTTGGGGTCACTTAGAAATGTCCTTGTTTTTGCAAGAAAAGCAAAAAAAATTGTCCATTAAAATAACATCAAGTTGATCATTAAATAGTACCCGCAAAACACCAGTCTCACCGTCAACAGTGAAGAGGCGACTCCAGGATACTGGCCTTCTAGGCAGAGTTGCAAAGAAAAAGCCATATCTCAGACTGGCCAATAAAAAGAAAAGATTAAGATGGGCAAAATAAACAGACACTGGAAAGAGGAACTCTGCCTAGAAGGCCAGCATCCAGGAGTCGCCTCTTCACTGACGTTGAAACTTGTGCTTTGCGGGTACTATTTAATGAAGCTGCCAGTTGAGGACTTGTGAGGCGTCTGTTTCTCAAACTACACACCAATGTACTTGTCCTCTTACTCAGTTGTGCACCAGGGACTCCCACTCTTTCTATTCTGGTTATAGCCAGTTTGCGCTGTTCTGTGAAGGGAGTAGTACACAGCGTTGTACGAGATCTTCAGTTTCTTGGCAGTTTCTCACATGGAATAGCCTTCATTTCTCAGAACAAGAATAGACTGATGAGTTTCAGAAGAAAGTGCTTCGTTTCTGGCCATTTTAAGCCTTTAATCGAGCCCAAATGCTGATGCTCCCGGTCACAACTTGCAGACTTGTTTACGTGTTTTGCTGTGCGTTTTGTTGCCAACCTTACTTTGCTACCTGACAACATTACGGTTTTTACTTCTTAATTACCGTTTATATTTTTAGTTTTTCCCTCAACTTTTTTTTTCATTCAACTCTTTCACTCCGGACGCTTTATCTGGACATGGTTCGTCAGGACCTCCAACAGCCGAAGCTAAGTAGTAACATTAACATGATGCCTTCTAATTGAAGTCGCTGTACTCATAATATACAGGAGAACGATCGCCTTACGGCGAGGATAGCTGTGCTGCAAGCCCAGCTTCAGACGCAATCGTTAGGCAAGGGTAATTTCAGTGTAGGAAAGGATGAAACAGCGTCTGTGCCACCAGTAAGTACAGATAGTAGTATAAATCCCCTCGCACAGTCCCCGCAGCCGGACAACTTTCTCATGGCTTCTGGAGGGAAATGCTGTAGGAATGCTCAACCGGTGTCGCTCATTCAGCCGACAGAAACTTTCAACCGGTTTTCCCCATTAAGCAGCGAGTCGGAGTCTGAGGCCGAGCCTTCTCTTGTCTACTCCTCCCGTTACGGGGTCTGAGACGCCGAAGCTTCCCACCATTAGCTCTGACAAATTGAAAACCCTAGTCATTGGCGACTCCATTACCCGCAGTATTAGACTTAAAACGAATCATCCAGCGATCATACACCGTTTACCAGGGGGCAGGGCTACCGACGTTAAGGCTAATCTGAAGATGGTGCTGGCTAAAGCTAAAACTGTCGAGTGTAGAGAATATAGAGATATTGTTATCCACGTCGGCACCAACGATGTTAGGATGAAACAGTCAGAGGTCACCATGCGCAACATAGCTTCAGCGTGTAAATCAGCTAGAAAGATGTGTCGGCATCGAGTAATTGTCTCTGGCCCCCTCCCAGTTAGGGGGAGTGATGAGCTCTACAGCAGAGTCTCACAACTCAATCGCTGGTTGAAAACTGTTTTCTGCCCCTCCCAAAAGATAGAATTTGTAGATAATTGGCCCTCTTTCTGGGACTCACCCACAAACAGGACCAAGCCTGGCCTGCTGAGGAGTGACGGACTCCATCCTAGCTGGAGGGGTGCTCTCATCTTATCTACCAACATAGACAGGGCTCTAACTCCACAATGAAATAGGGTGCAGGCCAGGCAGCAGGCTGTTAGCCAGCCTGCCAGCTTAGTGGAGTCTGCCACTAGCACAGGCAGTGTAGTCAGCTCAGCTATCCCCATTGAGACCGTGTCTGTGCCTCGACCTAGGTTGGGCAAAACTAAACATGGCGGTGTTCGCCTTAGCAATCACACTGTCCTCCCGGGTGGCGCAATGGTCTAGGGCACTGCATCGCAGTGCTAGCTGCGCCACCAGAGTCTCTGGGTTCGCGCCCAGGCTCTGTCGCAGCCGGCCGCAACCGGGAGGTCCGTGGGGCGACGCACAATTGGCATAGCGTTGTCCGGGTTAGGGAGGGTTTGGCCGGTAGGGATATCCTTGTCTCAGTATGTGAAAAATGTAATAATTTTTTATTTATTTTTTAAATGTAATAAAATGTATGCACTCTACTGTAAGTCGCTCTGGATAAGAGCGTCTGCTAAATGACTAAAATGTAAATGTAAAATGTAAAGACCTCCTCCATTCCTGCCATTATTGAAAGAGATCGTGATACCTCACATCTTAAAATAGGGCTACTTAATGTTAGATCCCTCACTTCAAAGGCAGTTATAGTCAATGAACTAATCACTGATCATAATCTTGATGTGATTGGCTTGACGGAAACATGGCTTAAGCCTGATGAATTTTCTGTGTTAAATGAGGCTTCACCTCCTGGTTACACTAGTGACCATATCCCCTGTGCATCCCGCAAAGGCGGAGGTGTTGCTAACATTTACGATAGCAAATTTCAATTTACAAAAAAGAAAAAGACGTTTTCGTCTTTTGAGCTTCTAGTCATGAAATCTATGCAGCCTACTCAATCACTTTTTATAGCTACTGTTTACAGGCCTCCTGGGCCATATACAGCGTTCCTCACTGAGTTCCCTGAATTCCTATCGGACCTTGTAGTCATAGCAGATAATATTCTAATTTTTGGTGATTTTAATATTTACTTGGAAAAGTCCACAGACCCACTCCAAAAGGCTTTTGGTGCCATCATCAACTCAGTGGGTTTTGTCCAACATGTCTCTGGACCTACTCACTGTCACAGTCATACTCTGGACCTAGTTTTGTCCCATGGAATAAATGTTGTAGATCTTAATGTTTTTCCTCAAAATCCTGGACTATCGGACCACCATTTTATTACGTTTGCAATCGCAACAAATAATCTACTCAGACCCAAACCAAGGAACATCAAAAGTCGTGCTATAAATTATCACCTTGCGCAATACCCTAGATGCAGTTACACCCCTAAAAACATTTGTCATAAGAAACTAGCTCCCTGGTATACAGAAAATACCCGAGCTCTGAAGCAAGCTTCCAGAAAATTGGAATGGAAATGGCGCCGCACCAAACTGGAAGTCTTCCGACTAGCTTGGAAAGACAGTACCGTGCAGTATCGAAGAGCCCTCACTGCTGCTCGATCATCCTATTTTTCCAACTTAATTTAGGAAAATAAGAACAATCCGAAATTTATTTTTGATACTGTCGCAAACCCAACTAAAAAGCAGCATTCCCCAAGTGAGGATGGCTTTCACTTCAGCAGTAATACATTCATGAACTTCTTTGAGGAAAAGATCATGATCATTAGAAAGCAAATTACGGACTCCTCTTTAAATCTGCGTATTCCTCCAAAGCTCAGCTGTCCTGAGTCTGCACAACTCTGCCAGGACCTAGGATCAAGAGAGACAATTAAGTGATTTAGTACTATATCTCTTGACACAATGATGAAAATAATCATGGCCTCTAAACCTTCAAGCTGCATACTGGACCCTATTCCAACTAAACTACTGAAAGAGCTGCTTCCTGTGCTTGGCCCTCCTATGTTGAACATAATAAACGGCTCTCTATCCACCGGATGTGTACCAAACTCACTAAAAGTGGCAGTAATAAAGCCTCTCTTGAAAAAGCCAAACCTTGACCCAGAAAATATAAAAAACCTATCGGCCTATATCGAATCTTCCATTCCTCTCAAAAATGGTAGAAAAAGCTGTTGCGCAGCAACTCACTGCCTTCCTGAAGACAATGTATACGAAATGCTTCAGTCTGGTTTTAGACCCCATCATAGCACTGAGACTGCACTTCTGAAGGTGGTAAATTACCTTTTAATGTCGTCAGACTGAGGCTCTGCATCTGTCCTCGTGCTCCTAGACGTTAGTGCTGCCTTTTTTATTTTTTTATTATTATTTTATATTTTATTATTTTTTTTATTTTTTTTTGGGGGGGTGGATCAGCTTAATATTGCGGAAAGAATGTTGTTTCCAATGTAACTGTCTGCATCATTTCCAATCCCCCATATTTTTTGGGGTAAATATATATATCCATTCACGTATGCATACATATACACATATATACATACACATACCTACATAGACATACATACTTTTTTTTAAAGAGTATACCTTTATTATTATTCCCTGCAAACCCTACCACCGATCCCCCAATTGGAGTAAACTGATAAACATTTCTGTTTTTACCTTCAATTTATACATCTTATACACATTTACAGACACAGTCTACTTTATAATAGTTCTCTCTTGTTTGTTCTTAGTCCTTCCTCTATTTCTGTTGTCCATCCAGTTTGATTTCCACTTGTAACTGTGCTATTTCACAATAGCTCCGCACCTATACACATTTCACAGATCCCGTATGCCCTACATTGTTTATCTTGTTATTAGTCCCACCCTTCAGCTCCACTCAACCTTTCCCATCTATCTTCCAACATCATCCATTTCGGATTTTTATTTGCCATATATTTTTCAGCTGTGCTGTGATGCTTCACAAAAGATTTGAATCTTCCTATTCTCATAGCTTCCACGGATTGTAAATTAAAAATACAATTTTTTGCTAAAATAATTATTATATTATTGATTGATTGACTATGGCTTTTCAAATCCCCCAGTATTGCTATCTGTAGCGTTAGTTCTACGCAAATGTTGCAATTCTTCAACCATTTTTCAATACCAAAATAAATGGTCTAATGACTCTGCCTCCTCACAGCAGAATCTACAGAGCTGAGAAGATTGTATCCCCCATATATATAACATTCTATTAGTTGCAAGAATTTTGTACAATAATTTAAATTGAAAAATTCGAAGTTTTGAATCCGGCGTTGTTTTGCGTATCAATTCATAAACCATGTGCCATGGAATGGGTACATCGAAAATCTCTTCCCAACTATTTTGCAATTTATATGGCACAGCTGTAAGTTTTTTGGTCCTTAAATGAAATTGGTATATGTTTTTATTTCTCACACTTTTCTTTAACCATTTATGTTCTTTAATATAAGGCCGACATACAAGTTCCTTACTTTTATCCCCTTCCACCTGCCTCTTCCATTTTTGTGGTAATGCTGCAATTAATTGGTTGTAATTTTGGGTAGAGCAGACATTTCCATATGTCTGTGTTAGCTGCATGTGTGACATTACTCCACCAGTCCTATTTATGATATCATTCACAAAAATTATACCTTTTTTAAACATTTCTTCGATAAATACAGTTTTTTTATCAATTACTATATTTGAATTTAACCACAAGATTTGTTGTACTATTTGTTCCGTCCTTTCAGGTGGATTAAACTGAAATTGCAACCAACTTTCTAAGGCTTGTTTAAAAAATAAAGATATTTTGGAGATTATTTCCTTTTCAAGCAACCGAAAGTGAGCAGGTGTAATCTGAATAAAGGGAAAAAGGCCCTTCTTGAACATAGGATGAGACATTCGTACCAATCTACTAGAGAACCAGTTTGGATTTAAGTATAACTTTTGTATGACTGATGCCTTTAGTGAGAGGTCTAATGCTTTAATATTTAATAATTTCTGCCCTCCGAATTCATATTCGTTATATAAATAGGCCCTTTTAATTTTATCTGGCTTGCCGTTCCAAATAAAATTGAATATTTTTTGTTCATATAATTTAAAAAGCAGGTCACTAGGTGTAGGCAAAACCATAAGCAAATAGGTAAACTGTGATATGATTAAAGAGTTAATCAGGGTGATTTTCCCACAAATAGACAGGTATTTTCCTTTCCATGGTAGCAAGATCTTATCTATTTTTGCTAACTTTCTATAAAAATTTATTGGAGTGAGATCATTTCTTTCTTTTGGGATTTGTATACCGAGTATGTCCACATCACCGTCAGACCATTTAATTGGTAAACTACATGGCAATGTAAAATGTGTATTTTTTAGTGATCCAATACGTAATATGGTACATTTATCATAATTTGGTTTTAATCCAGAGAGGATAGCAAATGTATCTAGATCCTCTAAGAGGCCGTGGAGAGATTCTAGTTGTGGTTTTAAAAGAAAACATGAATCATCAGCGTACAATGACACCTTAGTTTTTAGGCCCTGGATTTCTAATCCCTTAATATTAATGTTTGATCTAATTTTAACAGCTAACATTTCGATGGCAATAATAAATAGATATGCCGATAGTGGACAACCTTGTTTTACTCCTCTAGATAGTTTAAAACTTTCTGAGATGTAGCCATTATTTACTATTTTACACCTAGGGTTACTATACATAATTTTTACCCATTTTATAAGAGATTCCCCAAAATTGAAATATTCTAGGCATTTATATATAAACTCCAGTCGTACTTTATCAAAAGCCTTTTCAAAATCAGCTATGAAAACCAGGCCTGGTGTCCCCGATATTTCATAGTGTTCTATTGTTTCCAGTACTTGCCTTATATTATCTCCAATGTATCGTCCATGTAAAAAACCTGTCTGATTAGGATGAATAATATCTGACAAGACTTTTTTTATTCTATGCGCCAAGCATTTTGCTAGGATTTTTGCATCACAACACTGAAGTGTAAGAGGTCTCCAATTTTTTAAATGGACTGGATCTTTATATATACCACTTGGGTCCTGTTTCAGTAATAATGATATCACACCTTCTTGTTGCGTGTCTGATAATCTATCATTTATATAGGAGTGGTTAAAACAAGCTAATAGTGGTCCTTTGAGTATATAAAAAAAATGTTTGTATACTTCCACTGGTATGCCATCCAGTCCTGGAGTTTTCCCATCCTTAAAGGCCCCAATTGCATCAAGTAGTTCCTCCTCTGTAATTAGGCCTTCACATGAGTCTTTCTGTACAGATGTTAATTTTACATTATTATTAGGGAAAAAATCCATACAATTAGTTTCAGTTAGTGGAGATGGAGGAGCCTGAAACTAAAATATATTCTTAAAGTACTTTACTTCCTCTTTCAAAATATCATTTGGTGAATCATGCGTGACTCCATCATTTGTAACAAGTTTTAATACGTTTTTTTTGGTAGCATTTCTATATTGAAGATTGAAAAAGAATTTGGTGCATTTTTCCCCATATTCCATCCAGTTAGCTTTATTTTTGTAATATATTACACTGGATCTTTCTTGAATAAGTTCCTCCATTTCTTTTTGTTTTTCCTCTAACTTATTCTGTGCCTCTATGGTACCGTTTTTATTGTTATCTAACTGTACTGTTAGTCCTTCAATTTCCTTTGTTAATATGGACTCTTTTGATCAAAATTGCTTTTGTTTTATAGATGAGTACTGAATTGCATGGCCTCTAAAGGCACACTTAAAAGTGTCCCATACAATATGGGGATCTGCTGTACCTATGTTATGTCTAAAAAAGTCAGTTATAAATTCTTCTGTCCTAGTTCTAAACAATTTATCATCTAGTAGGCTTTGATTAAATTTCCAATATCCTCGCCCACGTGGAAATTCTGTAAGAGTAATATATATGCCAATTATGTGATGGTCCGACCGCATTCTGTCCCCTATCAAACACTTTTTAACTTTTGGTGCCAGAGAGAATGATATAAGAAAGTAGTCAAGGCGACTAGCTTGATTAAGCCTCCGCCATGTATATCTCACTAGGTCAGGGAATTTAAGTCTCCATATATCCACTAATTCCAATATATCCATGACATTCCTGATTTCCTTAAGTGCCTGAGGGTGATAGTTTGTAGTGTGATTTCCTTTCCGGTCCATAGAGGTATTTAAGACCGTATTAAAATCTCCCACTATAATAATAGAGTCTAGTGTTGCTTGTAGAGTTGATACATTCTTATATATATTGTCAAAGAAGCTTGGATCATCATTATTCGGACCGTATAGGTTAATAAGCCATATATGTTTATTGTCCAATAACATATTTAAAATAATCCATCTACCTTGAGGATCTGTTTGGACAAGTTGCACATTTGGATCAAAGTTATTATTAATTAAAACCATCACCCCTTTTGAATTTCTTTGCCCATGGGAGAAATATATTTCGCCCCCCCAGTTCTTTTTCCACAAAACTTCATCTAAAACTGTTGAATGGGTTTCCTGTAAACAGTAGATATTATAATCCTTCTCTTTTAGCCAGGTAAATACTGATCGTCTTTTCTTATTATCTACTAAGCCATTACAATTGTAACTGGCTATACTTATTTCACCACTTACCATAATGAGACACACCTTTCAATTATTTTTATCAAAATATATGTTTGTAAACGTCCTATTAAAAAGTAACATAATGATTGAGTGTCTATATAGTTGTACCATGACATTTGCATCTCCACTAAGCAAACCTCCAATTGGTCCCCACTATTCCACCCGCCAAAAGCCCCCATCTCGAGTTGGGTTGTCATCCCAATGCCCGGCAGACCACCCCCGACCCCCCGCATCGCACAGCCCCGGACCGACTGGGATCCATCCTTCGAAAAGTGCACACAGCACCATCCACCGAACCGAAGCAGATCCATTGCCAAATGCATTTCCATCGCCCTCACCTCGATTTTTATTCCATATTGCTGTGAATCATCCTCTATAGTCCCTAACATCTTTTACTTCTTCCTTCGCAACAGTTGTGGGATACACACATACACCCACACACATTCAGCCCTTACCCCCACACAACCATAAGCTCACCCTCTCAACAATTGCACCATCCCAGAGCCCAACTCAAGATGGGTCATGATTTACAAATGTACTTGCAGTTGCAGCTGCATGAGAAGGCCTGCAAGACCGCGCAAAAAATGAGCATAAATGTAAAGATTTATTTACCATTGTCACATCCTAGATGATGGAGGTCAAATGTACACCTTCTTCCTGAAACACCCACAATACGGTCATCCATTTTGACCATGTTCCCAAGCCTCTCCATGCAGTCCGATTGGTTTCGTGCCACCAGGGCCACAATAATATACCCCCTCTCTGAATGTCCGAGTATGACCCCCTCCCCATGGGTTACTACAGCTAGTGTTGCCAGCACTGCCACTGCCTGGGTGGGGGCACCCCACCGGAATCCCCACCGGCTAGGTACAAGGTCATCAAGGTTCTCATTAGCAGCTTTGAGAATTTCCTTGTTTATTATGCTCTCCCTTTAGGGGGCTTTGGCTTTGCAGGACCAACCCTGCCAAGCAGGCTCAGAATCTTGAGGGGGCAGTGCTGCTCTTGGTCCCTGACCTCATTTTGGCTGCATACAGACCGCATACAGCATGCACATAAAACAGTTAGGGACTTCTCCTTAGTATCTGGGCTATTTATGTGGGTGTCTAGGGTATAGGGCCATGGACCGTACCATTAAAATAGGATAATAAATAATTAGATATAATTTATTTTAAAAATGTAGTTCCCCATGATAGGACAATAAATAAATAAGACGTGTAATTCATTATAAAAGTATATCCATCATCTGAACAACATTGAAAGCCCTCTCATACCCGGCCCACAGCAATACACTGGCTCTGGGATATGCAACTTCATTACAATTTCATTACTCACTCACTCAACTTTTCAAACATAACAAATAAAAATAAACACACACCACACCATCCACACATACTGTGCCTTCTGTTTACTTAGTTTTTATCTTCACTATATAGAAATAGTGCTTGTGTTCAATTAGTTATATGTGAAGATTTATAGAAAAGCTATATTTTGTATTGTATTGTTACAATCAGTAACCGGGCTTGAATTGTGTTTATTTTCCTCATCTATGAGAACTTTGTAATTTTTAAAATAACCATGGAGTAATCTTTGTGTCTCTGAACAACTGGTTATCAATATATAGTTTATCAACGACGAGAGCTACTCGTTTCGCTTTTAATCTATTTTCTTTGAAAATTGGATACAGAACTTTGCGCCGTTCTGCAATTTCTTTCGGAAACTGATCATTCATGCCAATTTTGGTCCCAGCAAGTCTTTTACCCAGGCTTTTAACCATTATTTTATCTTTAAATGAAGCAAATTTGGCAACGATTGGGCGTTCGTACCTCTGCCCTCTCTGTCCGAGGCGGTGTACACGTTCAAGTTGGATCTTATCGATAACTTCGCGCGGTATCTGAAGCGCTGCAAAAAGGAACTCTCTAACTACAGATTCAGGAACCTCTCCTTCTTTCTCTTGGATACCTGTAAGTACCAAATTCTCTCTCATGGATCTAGTTTGTATGTCCAGTAAGCATTCCTTCAGAACGTTGTTCTCCTTTTTAAATTCATTCATTTCGGTTTCAATCTTATTGACCGTCCCTTTTAGCGCGTGTGTTTCCTTCTCCAAAGCCGCAGCTTTTTCATCACTCATCTCTAGGCTTGCCTTCAACTCTTTTATATCTTTACTAACTAATTCAAGTATACCCAGTTTGTCATTTATTGATTTTAACAGATCGGTTTCGACCTTTACCATTGCCGGTGTTGAGAATATTAGATCATCCGTGTCGGTTGAGGAGTCACGTTTTCGTTTTTGATTCGGTTCCCCTGTCTTATTCTCCGTCATGTTTGGGTGTTGCTTGTTTTCGTAATATTTGTCGATAAATGTCTCTAGTCTTAGGATTTGTTTTGTGTTATTATCCAGATTGAAGGTTATCACCCACCAGATTATTTAGTGCTAATATTTTAGTCTAATTTAGCAGATATTTCGAATATTATGTTTTGAGGTGCTCTACATAACTTCGTTCAGTCCGCCATTACCTTTACGTTACCTTTACGTCCGCCGTCTACGTCCTACGTCCTCTACCTTAGTGCTGCCTTTGATACCATCGATCACCACATTCTTTTGAAGAGATTGGAAACCCAAATTGGTCTACACGGACAAGTTCTGGCCTGGTTTAGATCTTATCTGTCGGAAAGATATCAGTTTGTCTCTGTGAATGGTTTGTCCTGACAAATGAACTGTACATTCCGGTGTTCCTCAAGGTTCCGTTTTAGGACCACTACTGTTTTCACTATATATTTTACCTCTTGGGGATGTCATTCGAAAACATAATGTTAACTTTCACTGTTATGCGGATGACACACAGCTGTACAATTCAATGAAACATGGTGAAGCCCCAAAATTGCCCTCGCTAGAAGCCTGTGTTTCAGGCTGCAAACTTTCTACTTTTAAACTCGGACAAAACAGATATGCTTGTACTAGGTCCCAAGAAACAAAGAGATCTTCTGTTGAATCTGACAATTAATCTTGATGGTTGTAAAGTCATCTCAAATAAAACTGAAGGACCTCGGCGTTACTCTGGACCCTGATCTCTCTTTTGACAAACATATCAAGACTGTTTCAAGGACAGCTTTTTTCCATCTACGTAACATTGCAAAAATCAGAAACTTTCTGTCCAAAAATGATGCAGAAAAATGTATCCATGCTTTTGTTACTTCTAGGTTAGACTACTGCAATGCTCTACTTTCCGGCTACCCGGATAAAGAACTAAATAAACTTCAGTTAGTGCTAAATACGGCTGCTAGAATCCTGACTAGAACCCAAAAATGTTATCATATTACTCCAGTGCAAGCCTCCCCTACACTGGCTTCCTGTTAAGGCAAGGGCTGATTTCAAGGTTTTACTGCTAACCTACAAAGCATTACATGGGCTTGCTCCTACCTATCTATCCGATTTGGTCCTGCCGTACATACCTACACGTACACTACGATCACAAGACGCAGGCCTCCTAATTGTCCCTAGAATTTCTAAGCAAACAGCTGGAGGCAGGGCTTTCTCCTATAGAGCTCCATTTTTATGGAATGGTCTGCCTACCCATGTGAGAGACGCAGACTCGGTCTCAACTTTTAAGTCTTTACTGAAGACTCATCTCTTCAGTGGGTCATATGATTGAGTGTAGTCTGGCCCAGGAGTGTGAAGGTGAACGGAAAGTCTCTGGAGCAACGAACCGCCCTTGCTGTCTCCGCCTGGCCGGTTCCCCTCTCTCCACTGGGATTCTCTGCCTCTAACCCTATTACAGGGGCTGAGTCACTGGCTTACTGGTGCTCTTTCATGCCGTCCCTAGGAGGGGTGCGTCACTTGAGTGGGTTGAGTCACTGACATGATCTTCCTGTCTGGGTTGGCGCCCCCCCTTGGGTTGTGCCGTGGCGGAGATCTTTTGTGGGCTATACTCGGCCTTGTCTCAGGATGGTAAGTTGGTGGTTGAAGATATCCCTGTAGTGGTGTGGGGGCTGTGCTTTGGCAAAGTGGGTGGGGTTATATCCTCCCTGTTTGGCCCTGTCCGGGGGTATCATCAGATGGGACCACAGTGTCTCCGGACCCCTCCTGTCTCAGCCTCCAGTATTTATGATGCAGTAGTTTATGTCTCGGGGGGCTAGGGTCAGTTTGTTATATCTGGAGTACTTCTCCTGTCTTATCCGGTGTGAATTTAAGTATGCTCTCTCTAATTCTCTTTCTCTCTCTCGGAGGACCTGAGTCCTAGGACCATGCCTCAGGACTACCTGGCATGATGACTCCTTGCTGTCCCCAGTCCACCTGGCCGTGCTGCTGCTCCAGTTTCAACTGTTCTGCCTGCGGCTATAGAACCCTGACCTGTTCACCGGACGTGCTACCTGCCCCAGACCTGCTGTTTTCAACTCTCTAGAGACAGCAGGAGCGGTAGAGATACTCTTAATGATCGGCTATGAAAAACCAACTGACATTTACTCCTGAGGTGCTGACTTGCTGCACCCTCGACAACTACTGTGATTATTATTATTTGACCATGCTGGTCATTTATGAACATTTGAACATCTTGGCCATTTTATGTTATAATCTCCACCCGCCACAGCCAGAAGAGGACTGGCCACCCCTCATAGCCTGGTTCCTCTCTAGGTTTCTTCCTAGGTTTTGGCCTTTCTAGGGAGTTTTTCATAGCCACCGTGCTTCTACACCTGCATTGCTTGCTGTTTGAGGTTTTAGGCTGGGTTTCTGTACAGCACTTTGAGATATCAGCTGATGTAAGAAGGGCTATATAAATAAATTTGATTTGATACTCAACCAGTCTAAAGAAGGCCAGTTTTATTGCTTCTTTAATCAGAACAAGTTTTCAGTTGTGCTAACATAACCGTTTGCAATTTTCTAATGATCAATTAGCCTTTTAAAATTATAAACTTGGATTAGCTAATACAACATGCCATTGGAAGACATGAGTGATGGTTGCTGATAATGGGACTCTGTACGCCTATGTAGATATTCAAAAAAAAAAAATTATTATCTGCCGTTTCCAGCTACAATAATCATTTACAACATTAACATTGTCTACACTGTATTTCTTATCAATTTGATGTTATTTTAAATGGACAAAGTGATTTTCTTTCAAAAACAAGTACACTTCTAAGTGACCCCAAACCTTTGAATGGTAGTGTATATCGTGATAATTTATTTGCCATATCGCCCAGCCCTAGTTTGACATGAGAAACTGACACAGCTGGACTAAACCTATTCGTCACACTCATCCACTGACTAGTAGGACAAAGACGACTCCTGGAAAGTTCGCTTCGGATAAGTGCAAACTCGCCCCGACCTCGGTTTTCCAGCCCCAATTCAATTACATGCTTTTTTAGTCGCTCCTGATAACCGCTGTGAACTGACAAGTGGGATATGGTGATAAAGGCATGAGTGTGCTGTGGGTCTGACAAATGACATAACCCTCTGACATCATCATCCTGAACCGGTCCGTGACCTCAGGATGTCTGGAGGAATGTGTCCCAGGAGTATCCTGGCCGGAGAGAGGAACTCAGGAAGTCTTGTTTTCCCAGGAATTTCCTGCCTGGCCCTGCTCTCTTCCTCTCTCCGTCTGTAGTGAAGAGTAACAGTCCATCTCGTAAGAATTCCTCTGGGTTCAGCTCTGTGAGAGATCAGTGCTACACTGAACTTACTGAGACTGTTTGGGTCTGTCTGTTGCTTGAGTCCCAATAGTATTGAATGGGTTGTAGAAGTACGTGTGACCGGGGTGTTCATCTGCAGTGTTGCTCACTAACTGAGAACCATCATGTCTCTACTTACAGCCTAGCAGGTGTCTGGGTTTTTACAGTCCTGCGAATGTGAATGGGTTTTCTAGAGCCTAACGAACAACATGACTGAGTTAGCCAGGCCTGTATGTAAAGCAAATTAAGCAGACGCAGTTTTCAACCTCGAAGTAAACACCTAGGCATCACACTGGTAAAGAATTTAACATTAGACTCATGCTTTTTCTATTTGTTTATAAAGTGCTTATGAAGTAATTTCCCGTTTATTAACTACTTACGAACCGTCTCGATTCTTGTTGTAATTCCACATGCCAATGAACTGCAGCTCTGAGGAGAACGTCAAGAGCAGTGCAAAGCAAATGACTGGAGGGACACACAGACCTGTCTCTGCCCAGACCCACCTAGTTAGCAAATCATGACAAGTCTAATAAAAACTAGGCCTACATACTCAGTGTACTACAAGAGCTCTCAGTACTGGTGCCTAATGGCAGAGAATGTCGTGACAAGACAAAGTGAGAGATAAGTCGCAGATTTGGAACATTACACTGTGACCTTCAAATGTTGTCTAAGTGGTGTTGTCGGAGTTAACACTAATAGTGAATGAAGTTGAAGGGCACAGCACCACACACAATCCATAACCAACACTACAAAAGAGGGCTCCTAAACCATGCTCAGAGAAAGAAAAACACATTTAAAAACAGGTCAAGTCTACAGCTTTGCTGCTGTCAACTGCTAAACAAGGATCACCTGATCTGTAAATTAACCCACCTATAGGAGAGGAAAGGAGCTTTCACTTTGGCGGTGTGGTGGCAGAATTTAGGGTGAGCTGTTGTAACTTCAAGGGATATGTTCTGTGCTGTTATGCTTTTCATAGACTCCTGGTATGTCTGCACCCTAACACAAGGCCATTGTGTTCTGGAAGAGTTGCTTTTATTCAAAGAACTGTTGTGTAAACAATATGATTGTATTATCACCTCCCACTATATAAGGGACATGTAACCATTTCTTCCTGGAGTTCATCCCTGTGAAATCAGAGATAGATCTCCCCTTGTAGCTGCTTGTGTTAAAGATTATTCTCTTATATCATTGAATAGTCTTTGCCTTAATTTTTGGATCGAATTTTCCACAACAGCAGTTATGGGAATAAAGAGAGTTCAACGACACAGAGGGGGGTTAGGGGGGGTGAAATACAACCACACTAGAACAGCATGATTATAGATAGACAGAGAACATATGGATAGCCTAACGGGTGAAAGGCAAAGAACCAGGGGGGAGAGAGAGAGAGCAACAGGGGGACAGAAAGAGAGTAGTCTGGTAGATAGACTGCATAATGCGTTGGTGGCAGAACAAACAAACAACTGTTCAGTTGCAGCAGGATAGAGCGAAAGAGAGCAGTCTGAAGCTAGGCGGATATGTCATCTGGATGCAACAGCTGATGACAAGGTTACACATAATATTATGGTTGTGACAACATTACTGTACTTCAGTAATTTACACCATACAAATGGAGCTCCACCTAAGGGGAATATATTACCTGTCAATTACTATATTACCTGTCAACATATATAAGGCAAGGTTTATATGACCCCATTTCAAACAGACCCTTATTTACCACTTTCTAGCAGGTAGGAGGTGTTAAATGGAAGTGTTCATGAGTTTACCTGCAAAATGCAGAGAACCGTTCACACAGACCCAATATGGGTATTTTGGTTACAGTGTCTGTGAAAATAAAGATTTTGGTTTGGCATACATTTTAAAGTGAAGAATCTGAGTCTCAGCATCATTCAGGCTGTGTAAGGGCTATTTGACCAATCATTAGAGTGATGAAGTGCTGCATCAGATGACCTGGCCTCCACAATCACTCGACCTCAACCAAATTGAGATGGTTTGGGATGAGTTTGACCGCAGAGTGAAGGAAAATCAGCCAACAAGTGCTCAGCGTATGTGAGAACTCCTTCAGGACTGTTAACCTGGTTGAGAGAATACCAGGAGTGTGCAAAGCTGTCATCAAGGCAAAGGGTGGCTACTTTGAAGAAATTTAAATATATTTAGATTTGTTTAACACTTTTTTGGTTACTACATGATTCCATGTGTAATTTCCTAGTTGATGTCTTCACTATTCTACAATGTAGAAAATAGTAAAAATAAAGAAAAACCCTTAAATGAGTAGGTGTCCAACCTTCAGACAGGTACACATACATATAAAAAGGTTTGTCATTTGCAGACGCTCTTATCCAAATATTTTCATACTGGTCCCCAGTGGGAATTGAACCCACGACCCTGGCGTTGCAAGCGCCATGCTCTACTAACTGAGACACACAGGACTCCTAAATCCCAATAAATGACCATGCCTGCTTTTTATACCAGCCTTTTCATATATCTGAAAGGCATAGTGGGTCAAATAAATGGAAATGAAATGCCACCTAAAGACCTACTCATGATTCCTGCATTTTCACAGACCCTATAACCAAAATACAGGTATCAGGTCTGTGTGAAAAGTTTACCTGCAGAAAGCAGAGAACCAATGAACACTTCCCTAATTTGAAATGCAAACAGACCCCATTGTTTAACACCCCCCACCAACTCCCAATTTGCCAGTTGCACCTTTTTATACATATCAGTGGGTATGTATAAATCAAAATCAAATTTTATTGGTCGCATACACATGTTTAGCAGAAATGCTTGTGTTTCTAGCGCCAACAGTGCAGTAATATCTAACAATTTCCCAACAATACACACACATTTAAAGTAAAGGAATGGAATTAAGAATATATAAATATTTGGACGAGCAACGTCGAAGCGGCATAGACTAAAATACAGTAGAATATAATACAGTATATACACATATGAGTAGTGCAAAATATGTAAACATTATTAAAGTGACTAGTGTTCCAATTATTAAAGTGGCCACCCTCTTCGATTATAATCACAGCCGCATATATTCCCCCCCAAGCAGACACATCGATGGCCCTGAACGAACTTCATTTGACTCTATGTAAACTGGAAACCACATATCCTGAGGCTGCATTCATTGTAGCTGGGGATTTTAACAAGGCCAATCTGAAAACAAGACTCCCTAAATTCTATAAGCATATCGATTGTGCAACCAGGGCTGGTAAAACACCTGGATCATTGTTATCCTAACTCCCCCGCCCTCCCTTCGGAAAAGCTGACCACGACTCCATTTTGTTGCTTCCAGCCTATAGACAGAAACTAAAACAGGAAACTCCCGCGCTCAGGTCTGTTCAATGCTGGTCCGACCAATCTGATTCCACGCTTCAAGATTGCTTCGATCACGTGGACTGGGATATGTTCCGCATTGCGTCAAACAACAACATTGATGAATACGCTGAGCGACCTGTGCAACTGGGTACTGGACTTCCTGACGGGCCGCCCCCAGGTGGTGAGGGTAGGTAACAACATCTCCACTCCGCTGATCCTCAACACTGGGGCCCCACAAGGGTGCGTTCTGAGCCCTCTCCTGTACTCCCTGTTCACCCACGACTGCGTGGCCATGCACGCCTCCAACACAATCATCAAGTTTGCAGACGACACTACAGTGGTAGGCTTCATTACCAACAACAACGAGACAGCCTACAGGGAGGAGGTGAGGGACCTCGGAGTGTGGTGTCAGGAAAATAACCTCACACTCAACGTCAACAAAACAAAGGAGATGATCGTGGACTTCAGGAAACAACAGAGGGAGCACCCCCCTATCCACATCGACGGGACAGTAGTGGAGAGGGTAGTAAGTTTTAAGTTCCTCGGCGTACACATCACAGACAAACTGAATTGGTCCACCCACACAGACAGCATGGTGAAGAAGGCGCAGCAGCGCCTCTTCAACCTCAGGAGGCTGAAGAAATTTGGCTTGTCACCAAAAACACTCAAACTTTTACAGATGCACAATCGAGAGCATCCTGTCGGGCTGTATCACCGCCTGGTACGCCAACTGCTCCGCCCACAACCGTAAGGCTCTCCAGAGGGTAGTGAGGTCTGCACAACGCATCACCGGGGGCAAACTACCTGCCCTCAATGACACTTACACCGCCCGATGTCACAGGAAGGCCATAAAGATCATCAAGGACAACAACCACACGAGCCACTGCCTGTTCACCCCGCTATCATCCAGAAGGCGATGTCAGTACAGGTGCATCAAAGCAGGGACCGAGAGACTGAAAATCAGCTTCTATCTCAAGGCCATCAGACTGTTAAACAGCCACCACTAACATTGAGTGGCTGCTGCCAACATACTGACTCAACTCCGGCCACTAACAATGTAAAAATGTATGAAATAAATGTATCACTAGCCACTTTAAACAATGCCACTTTATATGTTTACATACGCTACATTACTCATATCATATGTATATACTGTACTCTACCATCTACTGCATCTTGATGTAATACATGTATCACTAGCCACTTTAAACAATGCCACTTTTATATGTTTACATACCCTACATTACTCATCTCATATGTATATACTGTACTCGATACCATCTACTGCATCTTGCCTATGCCGTTCTGTACCATCACTCATTCATATATTCTTATGTACATATTCTTCATTCCTTTACACTTGTGTGTATAAGGTAGTTGTTGTGAAATTGTTAGGTTAGATTACTCGTTGGTTATTACTGCATTGTCGGAACTAGAAGCACAAGCATTTCGCTACACTCGCATTAACATCTGCTAACCATGTGTATGTGACAAATAAAATTTGATTTCAAGTTGATGTATATAGGGCAGCAGCCTCTTAGGTCCAAGTGATGGCTATTTAACAGTCTGATGGCCTTGAGATAAACTGCTTCTTTCAGTCTCTCGGTCCCAGCTTTGATGCACCTGTACTGACCTTGCCTTCTGGATGGTAGCGTGGGTGAAAAGTCAGTTGGTCGGGTGGTTGTTGTCCTTGATGATCTTTCTGGCCTTCCTGTGACATCAGGTGCTGCAGGTGTCCTGGAGGGCAGGTAGTTTGCCCCCGGTGATGCGTTGGGCAGACCGCACCACCCTCTGGAGAGCCCTGCGGTGCAGTTGCCGTCCTAGCCCGACAGGATGCTCTCAACAGAATATGTTACAATCCCTGATGTCTCTCTGGATGGAAATCCTCGCCCTTTTCATTTTTTTATTTTTTTATTTCACCTTTATTTAACCAGGTAGGCTAGTTGAGAACAAGTTCTCATTTGCAACTGCGACCTGGCCAAGATAAAGCATAGCAGTGTGAACAGACAACACAGAGTTACACATGGAGTAAACAATAAACAAGTCAATAACATGGTAGAAAAAAAGAGAATCTATATACAATGTGTGCAAAAGGCATGAGGAGGTAGGCAATAAATCGAATAATTACAATTTAGCAGATTAACACTGGAGTGATAAATCATCAGATGATCATGTGCAAGAAGAGATACTGGTGTGCAAAAGAGCAGAAAAGTAAATAAATAAAAGCAGTATGGGGGGTGAGGTAGGTAAATTGGGTGGGTAGTTTACAGATGGACTATGTACAGCTGCAGCGATCGGTTAGCTGCTCGGATAGCAGATTTTTAAAGTTGTTGAGGGAGATAAAAGTCTCCAACTTCAGAGATTTTTGCAATTCGTTCCAGTCGCAGGCAGCAGAGAACTGGAAGGAAAGGCGTCCAAATGAGGTTTTGGCTTTAGGGATGATCAGTGAGATACACCTGCTGGAGCGCGTGCTACGGGTGGGTGTAGCCATCGTGACCAGTGAACTGAGATAAGGCGGCACTTTACCTAGCATAGCCTTGTAGATGACCTGGAGCCAGTGGGTCTGACGACGAACATGTAGCGAGGGCCAGCCGACTAGGGCATACAGGTCGCAGTGGTGGGTCGTATAAGGTGCTTTAGTAACAAAACGAATGGCACTGTGATAAACTGCATCCAGTTTGCTGAGTAGAGTATTGGAAGCTATTTTGTAGATGACATCGCCGAAGTCGATGAGCCCTGAGCTCGTCAACTTTATTATCCAGAGACTGAACATTAGCGAGTAATATACTCGGAAGCAGTGGGTGGTGTGCGCGCCTCCTGAGTCGGACTAGGAGTCCACTACGAATACCTCTTCTCCGCCAGCGGTGTTTTGGAGCAGCCTCTGGAATAAGTTCAATTGCCCTGGGGGGTACAAACAAAGGATCCAATTCGGGAAAGTCGTATTCCTGGTCGTACTGCTGGTGAGTTACCGCCGCTCTGATATCCAAAAGTTATTTACGGTTGTATGTAATAACACAAAACATTTGAGCTAGTAATGTAAGAAATAACACATAAAAAAACGAAATACTGCAAAGTTGTTCATGGAGCAAAAAGAATCCCTGCCCTATCTTTCAGCGCCATCTTGCTATACCTGCAACAAAGTGATAAATAAGGGGCTGCTTGAAAATGGGGTGATAAACAATGCTCTATATATATATATATTTTTTTTTTAATATATTTTTTTACACATAATGTAACACATCTTCTGTCTGAATTGGGTATAGGTGGCTCTTCATTTTCCATGGTTTTTACACATTATCACTTTCAGATATACAAAAAATGCTTGTATAAAAATTGGGCATAGTAAATGTGGGATTTTGGTTTGTGTATGAAAGGGAAAAAGAGTAGCAAGTCAACCAGATAATTGACTCTAGCCAGAACGCTTGAACCTAGCCATACTTACAGCCAAGATTGCCATGTATGCGGTTCCCTTGCGAAATTGGGCTACTTTCAAAACGATGTTGTGGGTTGCGGGTTTTTGGGATACTCCTAAATTGAGGCCGCCATTGCATTTCTCTTAAAAAATATATATATATAACCTGATGCTGCTGACTATCAGGCACTGTTACTGAGTGAGTGTTGAGAGCACTGGTTGAGACTGCTGCAGCGGACAACTGATTCACGGAGATAGAGCAGCATTCGCACAAGTCATGGCAACTTCTTACCAGTTGTAGGTAGGCTATTTACATTGGTCATTGTGGAGACACTTACTTCCAAATATTTTTCCATAAAACATATTAAAGCGTAAGAACTGATATAACGGCAACAAAGCACTGGAAAACGACTTTAGGCGCACTAGAGCACTTTAGATAAATTCGCTCAGAGGTGGTATAAATAAACTGCATTCTAATTTCAACATTTATTATGGAAAACCATATCAAGCATAGGGTTTTATGCATGCTCAGTTCTTGGGTCTTGAGTCCTGCAAGAGTAAAATTTGAAATGGAAGTTACGTTACGTGCTTCTGTTATGGGGAAAAACGTTCAAAAACTGACATTAAATACGGAGAATGATAGTTTTTCATCTGTTGGCCATCAAGTAGGCTATTAATGTACTGTAGCCTACAATTTTATACGATAAATGTTGAAATTACAATATCACTGGAGTCATTGAAAATCAATTTGTGCCACTTGTGTAACCTACCAGAATTGGCAAACAGATTTAACAAATAGCTTATAACTTCAGTTTGTTGTTGTAGCCTTGTGTTATTATGATATTATTAAATGGCCATGTTTAATTCAATTGGAAGTAATCAATTGTAATCATGGTCAAAGCTCTATCGCAAATATATCATTCTCCACAGTTAATGTCAGTTTCATTGTGGACTTTTCCCTAAAATTAGATACTGGGACATCAGTGGCCATAGGCTACCTGCATCTAGCTCAGCAAACCATGGCAAAGTTGAATTGCAATTATTAACTCAGATTTTAGTCAGTAGCCAGCCTATGCCTATTGAAATGCATCACTCGCAAATAGGCAATTTATAACGGTTTGTCGTCTTAACATCTGGCACGTAACAGCACAATTGCCAGAAAAATCGCCAAAGATTCATTTTTTATGTCTGTCCAACTTTTATCACTCAAACTCTCCTGTCGGATGTATCTATAGTTATGTACATGCAAACTGGATGTATTTACAGTTATAAACTGGGTAGTTTGAGCCCTGAATGCTGATTGGTTGAACGCTATGGTATATCAGACCATGTACCACAAGTATGACAAAAAATGACCTTTACTGTTTTAATTACGTTGGTAACCAGTTTATAATAGCAATAAGGCAGTGGTTTGTGGTATATGGCCAATATACCAGGGCTAAGGGCTGTGTCCTAAGAACAGTCCTCAGCAGTGGTATATTGGCCAAATACCACACCTCCTCGGGCCTTATTGCTTAATCATATAAGTCAAAACAAGTTAATCGACATCCATTGATGGAAAATGATCTAATATGGACAAATTATATTTTCTCTTCTGACATTCTTAAACTCAATGTAATTATTATTTTAAAGGAAAACCACATTTTGCTTCTTAGTCTACGTCGTTACGTCGATATTCATTCCTAATTCGCTCATAGCATTATCGAAAAAGGGTTTGTTTGGTTAAATGATACCAGTCTTATCTTGCAGGAAAATTATTTTGGACTAGTTTTCCCGGCCATGTGAGCCGTTTGAGGGGTCATTGGGCTACACATTTTTGCTAGACCTGGCAACCCTGCTTTGTGACCTAAAAGGAGTCAGCCGAGACCCACCACTCCGTCCTGACCCATTATTTGAGAAACATGTAATTCTCCTTGGGTGGAGCAGCATTTGTATAGTGTAAATTATTGAAGTACAGTAATGTATATAGTGTAAATTATTGAAGTACAGTAATGTGTCACCTGCCATAATATTTGCAACAGTGCTAAATGAGTCATATGTATCATCTGTTGCAGCCAGATGACATTATCTTCCTAGCTTCAGACTGCTATAGCTTTAAGGTTAGCCTACAGGCTACCAACATTGCCATAGTTTGCATGCATGCTAGCATATTAGGGGATTAAAGCTAGCGAACAAACAAGCGTATATATAGCTAGCAAACGGTTCGCAAGTTCTCCTAAGAAACATGCACTGCTAGTTGCAAGTTATCTCAAATTGGAAAACTTACTAGCTACAGTATTTTGTACAGTATGTATGTATGTGCTGCTTGTTGTGGATTATTACTTGTGCTTGAACTGTCAAAGCTAACTTTAGTGGTCTAGCAGTTGGAAGCATAAAAAGCTTTTCCATCAACGAACTCTTGTTCCTTTCCCTCTTTGACAGTCGAGGACTCAAACCCACCTCTTCTGTAGATTTTCTGAGCGATTTCTCCCGTTCATACTGGGTAACAAGTTGTTCGTTGTCCTCTTTCAGAAGCTCCAACTCGACTTCGTGCTCCTGGTTGTCCGCGAACACCGCGTCCAAGTTCTCCAACACTGCGACGACGAGCGGCATGAGTTCTTTCACAACGTCCTCGTCGTACTGACAGATCAACCGTTCAAACTCTAGGTAAATTGAGCTCGCCAGACCCGAAACCCGTTCAGACATCATCGCCGAACTGCCAGAGTCGTCCTGGTAAAGAACTCCATCGTCCAACTCCATTTTCTTGTCCCCCTCTCTTCTCGCCAGCTAGCGGGCTAACAGTAGCCGAGGAAAACGTTACGCTACTTGTGAAAGCCTGCCAACAGCAACCCAATTATATTTCTGTGGTGCAGCGAGACCAAATAGTGTCCCTAAAATATAACCGAGTTACCATTAGCTACGGAGAAGATAAACAATAGTACAATATACGACTTTGAACAAGTTGCGGTCCCTTTCTCCTATGGAGAGTTGACTTACAAGGGCGCTAAATAAAAAAGTATCTTGCTTGCTACTTGGCTCCGCTTTTTAGTTACCCTCCCGACTTCCCAACAGATGAGCGAGCTTCTGTGTTGTTGACTGGCCCCCGTCATGCTGACGTCACATGCTAAAAGAGAGCTGGGCTTGAGGGGAGAAAATGTAATAATTTTTGATATTTTGGAAACATTTTGTAATTTGCGCCAGTTTTCATTCCCATCAATATTGGTCATATCTGTAATTGGCCATCTTTATTCAATGTGCCTCATCAATGTACTGTTGTTTTAACTCAACAGGTAGTCTAAAAAAGCTGCTTCGGGACTTTGCAAATGTTCGATAAATAATGTAAGCTGCCTCCAGATACAAAAATAACTACAGAAACATGACATGCTTTTATTTGTATCGTCAAACTAAATAATACACAATTCAGGATGTAAACTACATTACTTTGACATCAATGTTGAATTACCTGATGTAATAATATGTTAATAGCAAGTTAACAGAAAATGTGTTATGAAACTGGAGTAATGTAGGTTACCTCATATCACCCGGAAGTTGTTTTCATGCAAATTAACTCATTTGTTTCATGCACTACTCATTCTGCATACAAGGAGCAAAACAAAACACTGGTCAAGCATCGAGAGTATTGGTGAGACTTATTGTTATGCGATGCATAGGCACGATTCACCCTGATCTTTGAGTAGGTAGAAGCTTTCCCGAACCACTTATACAGGGTCAGATATTGTTCATCACCCTAATGGTTAGGTGGAGGATAATCTGATCTTAGATCTGTGGTCCAGGACAATTTCTTCCTCAAGTCTCAGACATTCAGCACAGGACAAAGACAAACCACAGTTAAACAATCTCTTCAAAACCAGCAACCTAAAAAATAGTAAAAATAAAATCTGAATGTACACTTTTGGAATTATAGTTACACTGCAATAATATCTAACTATGTACACAAAGCACAATTTATGTTAATGACACAATGACAGTTTTTCATGGAATTACTCAAAAGAAAGCAATAACCAATGAATTGGCAACAAATGACTACAAATAAATAATCAAATTGCAACCCCCTTTCCAAAGTCATAGTGAGAAAGACAGTTCTGCAATTCCTTTTATTGATGAGTCTAATTGTCTTGCCCCTTTGACTTGGCTGTTGAGGAACCCCTCATGGGGTGGGGACAAAACAGGAACAGAAGCTGGGGGGATTTAAGACAGGGGAAAGGAAGAAATAGGACTGGAACAGAAGGACTGGGGACAGAATGGGGTCAGACTAGCGAAAGACAGTCAGGCTTGTCCTGTCCAGGTGTGTGTAGCAGTGTGAATCAGATGACGTTGAGGTGGCTGTTGCTAAGCGACGAGGGGCAGAGGTTGAAGGGCTTGTCCTGTGTCAGACTGCGAAGCGACAGGAGCACAGCGTCAGGCATGTGGTCGGCCATCATCCTGGGACTGATGAGAACACTACGGAACGCCGTTTCACTGGACCACTGCACCCGGTAACGCACCTGGGAAAAACAGGACCTAGGAGGAGGGAAGGGAAAGAAAAAGTGGAGGACTTTGGTCAATGACAAAGGCAGACATGGATGTAATGTACTTAAAGGGGCAGTGTAGTCAACGTGATTTTCCTGTTGTTTTTCCTTCTTCGTATTTCCACACGGAGGTCAAAATAAATTGTGAAAATGATAATGCCCTTTTTGTGTAAGAGCTGATTGAAAAAAATCGTGGAATTTTTGTGTCACAATGTGATCTGATTATAATAGACCATAACTATTCATCTGGGCAAGGGGGTAGGCTCGAAACCGTGCTATCAGCCAATCAGTGTTGTGTTTGTAAATACAGTTGAAGTCAGAAGTTTACCTACACCTTAGCCAAATACATTTAAACTCAGTTTTTCACAATTCCTGACATTTAATCCAAGTAAAAATTCCCTGTTTTAGGTCAGTTAGGATCACCATTTTACTTTAAGAATGTGTAATGTCAGATTAATAGTATAGAGAATGATTAATTTCAGCTTTTATTTCTTTCATCACATTCCCAGTGGGTCAGAAATTTACATACACTCAATTAGTATTTGGTAGCACTGCCTTTAAATTGTTTAACTTGGGTCAAACATTTCAGGTAGCCTTCCACAATAAGTTGGGTGAATTTTAGCCCATTCCTCCTGACAGAGCTGGTGTAACTGAGTCAGGTTTGTAGGCCTCCTTGCTCGCACAGGCTTTTTCAGTTCTGCCAACAAATTTTCTATAGGATTGAGGTCAGGGCTTTGTGATGGCCACTCCAATACCTTGACTTTGTTGTCCTTAAGCCAATTTGCCACAACTTTGGAAGTATGCTTGGGGTCATTGTCCATTTGGAAGACCCATTTGCGACCAAGCTTTAACTTCCTGACTGATGTCTTGAGATGTTGCTTCAATATATCCACATACTTTTCCCTCCTCATGATGCCATCTATTTTGTGAAGTGCACCAGTCCCTCCTGCAGCAAAGCACCCCCACCCCCGTGCCTCACGGTTGGGATGGTGTTCTTCGGCTAGCAAGCCTCCCCTTTTTCCTCCAAACATAACAATGGTCATTATGGCTAAACAGTCCTATTTTTGTTTCATCAGACCAGAGGAAATTTCTCCAAAAAGTATGATCTTTGTCCCCATGTGCAGTTGCAAACCGTAGTCTGGCTTTTTTATGGCGGTTTTGGAGCAGCGGCTTCTTCCTTGCTGAGCAGCCTTTCAGGTAATGTCAATATAGGACTTGTTATACTGTGGATATAGATACTTTTGTACCTGTTTACTCCAGCATCTTCACAAGGTCCTTTGCTGTTGTTCTGGGATTGATTTGCACTTTTCGCACCAAAGTACGTTCATCTCTAGGAGACAGAACGTGTCTCTTTCCTGAGCGGTATGACGGCTGCGTGGTCCCATGGTGTTTATACTTGCGTACTATTGTTTGTACAGATGAACATGGTACCTTCAAGCATTTGGAAATTGCTCCCAAGGATGAACCAGACTTGTGGAGGTCTACAATTTTTTTCCCCTGTGGTCTTGGATGATTTATTTTGATTTTCCCATGATGTCAAGCAAAGAGGCACAGAGTTTGAAGGTGGGCCTTGAAATACATCCACAGGTACACCTCCAATTGACTCAAATGAAGTCAATTAGCCTATGAGAAGCTTCTATAGCCATGACATAATTTTCTGGAATATCCCAAGCTGTTTAAAGGCACAGTCAACTTAGTGTATGTAAACTTCTGACCCACTGGAATTGTGATACAGTGAATTATAAGTGAAATAATCTGTCTGTAAACAATTGTTGGAAAAATGACTTGTGTCAAGCACTTAGTAGCTGTCCTAACCGACTTGCCAAAACTGTAGTTTGTTAACAAGAAATTTGTGGAGTGGGTGAAAAAACGAGTTTTAATGACTCCAACCTAAGTGTATGTAACTTCCGACTTCAACTGTATGTAACAGATGTGAAATGGCTAGCTAGTTAGCGGTGGTGCGCGCTAATAGCATTTCAATCGGTTACGTCACTTGCTCTGAGACTTGAAGTAGGGTTTTGTGGAGCGATGGGTAACAACGCTTCGTGGGTGACTGTTGTTGATGTGTGCAGAGGGTCCCTGGTTCGCGCCCGGGTATGGGCGAGGGGACGGTCTAAAGTTATACTGTTACATGTATCTACAAATTCGTTTCCTAATGCCCACACGATCAACCTGTGCATTTCAAGAAACAAAGGAGGCTCAGGGAAATACATTTTTCTAAAGTTATTTTCAATAAATAAACAGTGATTTATTAAGACAAAGTGATGATTTCAAAATAACATTAAAGACTCCATGCAAGGAGAAGTAAACTTTTTTTTTTTTACAACCAAAATTGTGTAATTCTGAACATAATCAGTAATGTTATATTCCATTTTGTATGACTTGAGTAGTTTCACCTATCCAGGTGTTCTATTCTCTGTGTAGGCTGCGTGGAGAATGGAGGGAGAGGTATCGCTCAAGTCGCAACAAAATGGAACATAACATTGCATAAAAAGTCGGAATGACACAATTTCATGTGTACAACATCTAAAAGACACGCATCACTATACTGAGAGTGTTTCCGTTTCTAAAAGGATGTATTTGGATGTTTTTGGAGCATTTGTTCATGTTTTGTTCGAGCCCCTATACTGCAGAACGAGGAAGTCTCGCCGGTTGGAGTAAGTTTCTCAAAAACAAGTGACATCGCAAAAAGTGTCTGAACACTTCTATAAAATCCTAAATACAGATCTGGTTGTAAAAAAAAGTAAACTTTGTGTGTGTGTGCCTCATACACACCTCCGTGACGGCCCGTCCTCTGTAATGTGCAGTATACGTCCCGGTAAGTAAAGTGGCAGGTGGGAGTCGTGTACAGGTGACTCCTCGGAAGCCAGGCCTTGATAGGATGATGAGCTGCGAATCAGCAGTGACTCCTCCCCCAAAAGCGGTTGGTTAAGCTCCGCCTTCCGTCTGTTGTCCATCTCAGTAGGGAAGTCATCAGGCTCTCCCCCAAACAACTCATACCAACAGCCCTGGAGCAGGATACGGTACTGAGAGGGAGTGGGAGAGAAAAGGAGAAGGAAGAACTCATCAGAAATCATCAAGGTCCCTCTCCAAAGTTAGGATTCTGCCCATATCATTTTACTCATAATAAACTTCATTTTGGATTTGAATGTTCTCACCTTGGGCTTATTGCAATTAGAAACCATTTTTAGTATTCTCCTCTTCAAGTCCTCCATGTTGGGATAACTCAACCTGAGAAATGGAGACAGAAAATGAAATCTGTGCAGCCTTTCAACAAAACACAGAACAAGCACTTGAACGCTAACTCATAGAAAAAAGGGCGGTGGAGTTGCTGTCATTTTCTGTGTGCCTGTAACAAGGGGACAGATCCTAAATATATCGTCTCCATCGTACACCATAGCCCTTTCACATTCAGACTCAGAAATCAGGAGTTTCCACTGGAGTCGACACACTGACAGTCGGTAGAGCATGGTCCTCTGCAGCTCAGTCGGTAGAGCATTTTTTAAAAACATTTTATTTAACCAGGTAGGCCAGTTGAGAACAAGTTCTCATTTACAACTGCCAGCTGACCAACATAAAACAAAGCAGTGCGACAAAAACAACAACACAGAGTTACACATGGGATAAACAAACGTACAGTCAATAACACAATTGAAAAATCTGTATACAGTGTTTGCAAATGAAGTAAGGAGGTAAGGCAATAAATAGGCCAATAGTAATTACAATTGCGCAATTTACACTGGAGTGATATAAGTGAAAATGAGGATGTGCAAGTAGAAACTGGTGTGCAAAAGAGCAGAAAAACTAAAACGGGGATGAGGTAGGTAGTTGGTTGGATGGGCTATTTACAGATGGGCTGGGTACAGCTGCGGCGATCGGTAAGCTGCTCTGACAGCTGACGCTTAAAGTTAGTGAGGGAGATAAGTCTCCAATTTCAGGGATTTTTGAAAATCGTTCCAGTCATTGGCAGCAGAGAACTGGAAGAAAAGGCGGCCAAATGAGGTGTTGGCTTTGGGGATGACCAGTGAAATATACCTGCTGGAGCGCGTGCTACGGGTGAGTGTTGCTATGGTGACCAGTGAGCTGAGAAGGTGGAGCTTTACCTAGCAAATACTTATAGATGACCTGGAGCCAGTGGGTTTGGCGACGAATATGTAGCGAGGACTAGCCAACGAGAGCATACAGGTCGCAGTGGTGGGTAGTATATGGGGCTTTGGTGGCAAAACAGATGACACTGTGAGTAGAGTGTTGGAGGCTAATTTCTAAATGACATCGCTGAAGTCAAGGATCGGTAGGATAATCAGTTTTACGACGGTAAGTTTGGCAGCATGAGTGAAGGAGGCTTTGTTGCGAAATAGGAAGCCAATTCTAGATTGGTCCTCTGTAGATCCGTCGGTAGAGCATGGTCCTCTGTAGATCCGTCGGTAGAGCATGGTCCTCTGTAGATCCGTCGGTAGAGCATGGTCCTCTGTAGATCCGTCGGTAGAGCATGGTCCTCTGTAGATCCGTCGGTAGAGCATGCACTGCTAGGGTTGTGGGTTCGATTTCCGGGACCACCCATACGTAAAATGTATGTACGCATGACTAAGTCACTGGATAAAAAGCATCAGCTAAATGGCACATATTATTATTATTACAAGTGAACAAGTGTTTCCCAGTCCCTATTCTGGTCCACTGTGTGTACGAGTATACTTGTTTTTTTACCTTTATTTAACTAGGTCAGTTAAGAACAAATTCTTATTTTCAATGACAGCCTAGGAACAGTGGGTCAACTGCCTTGTTCAGGGGCAGAACGACAAATTTTTACCTTGTCAGCTCGGGGATTCGATCTTGCAACCTATCGGTTACTAGTCCAACGCTCTAACCACTAGGCTACCTGCCGCCCCTAATAATGTGTAATAGTGAGAAACTCATAACAGAAACTCATTAATAGAACACAGTTTGTTTCAGGGAAACAATTTGTCTGAGATAAACATGGGAGCACAGAGGGTCTCCATAACCAGAGGGATGTATTGAGGGGGGGCTCCTCTCCTCCTCACCTTGGCACCAAGTCCTTCCCCAGCACCACAGACACTACAAATTCCTTGGAGTAATCAGCCAGGGCTTTACTGCAGAGAGAGCACAGACGGAAATCAATCTAATACTATGTACATTACACCAAGTTAAATCAATGCTTGATGTAATGCTAAGCATGCATTCTTTTGACGTGTGTTGAACTTGTTACCTCATGAGTCCCCCTGGTGGAGAGAAGGCGTAACACCGCAGGGTGGGAAAGGAGCTCCGTAATAGAATGGCCAGGAGAGAGGCTGTACCCCCTCCAAGACTGTGGCCTGTGATGACTAGCTTGTACTCCTGAAAAAACAAACACACACAGTTGGTGATTTTAAGGTTATATACACAACTAATGTACTTTCTCTGAAAGAGGAAAGGTAAGGGTTCTTACAGGTGCGATGGTGAAAGCCTGGTTGAGAATGCCGTCGTTGAGGAGTTTCTTACAGATGTAGCTGGCTGCCTGAGACATGCCCTGTGGAACATAAGAGGTTACAGCCAGCTCATGTCTACCAATACCTCCCTTCGCAGATGAGTTATGATATGATAGAAATTCTAAGAAATTAAAGCTTAATAGAAGTTAAGTTTGGTCCCGTGGCCTCGCTTGCAGCACCAGGGTTGTGGGCTCGATTCCCACGGGGGCCAGTACGAAAAAGTATGAAAAGGTACCCACTCACTACTGTAAGTCATTCTGGATGAGAGCGACTGCTAACTGACTAAAATGTAAATGTAATGTGATTATTCCGCCCACCTTGTGCGCATAGCATGTTCCTGACACTCCCTCTACTGGCAGGTTCTCACAGTCCGCAGACAAGTCAGTCAGCAAATCCTACACAGAAATGTACATTAACTAGTGAAAGATTGAAATGGATAGACAGGAGGTTTGGAGTGATGACAAGTCTCACCCGTAGTGACAGTGTTCCTCTGATAGCCACCAGTACTGCCTCTCTCTTATGGTCCAGAGCCACAAAGAACGGAATCTCATAGATCTGGAACAGACAGAGTTATATTTATCAGAACTAGAAAATTCAACACTGGCCAACGGGCAGCACACTAATGGGGGAATAGGATCTCACTTGAGATTTGCCCTGAGTTGGAGTACCTGGTTGTGAAAGCTAACGTAGATGAAGTCTCTGTACTGTAGGCCGGTGCTGTGGAGGACGGAGGAGAAATGGCAGCCCATATTGTCTCCTCCGACAATGTCATACTCAGCAGACTCGGTCTTACAGCTGAAACATACAGTATATGGCCATATATGTGTTTACAGTACATACAGTGGCAAGAAAAAGTATGTGAAGCTTTTGTAATTACCTGGATTTCTGCATAAATTGGTCATAAAATTTGATCTGATCATCTAAGTCACAACAATAGACAAACAGTCTGCTTAAACTAATAACACAAACAATTATACGTTTTCATGGCTTTATTGAACACACCGTGTAAACATTCACAGTGCAGGGTGAGAACAAGTATGTGAACCTTTGGATTTAATAACTGGTTGAGCCTCCTTTGGCAGCAATAACCTCAACCAAATGTTTTCTGTAGTTACAGATCAGACCTGCACAACGGTCAGGAGGAATTTTGGACCATTTGTCTTTCCAAAACTATTTCAGTTCAGCAATATTCTTGGGATGTCTGGTATGAACCGCTCTTTTAAGGTCATGCCACAGCATCTCAATCGGGTTGAGGTCAGGACTCTGACTGGGCCACTCCAGAAGGCGTATTTTCTTCTGTTGATGCCATTCAGTTGTTTATTTACTTGTGCGTTTTGGGTCGTTGTCCTGTTGCATCACCCAACTTCTGTTGAGCTTCAATTGGCGGATAGACAGCCTTACATTCTCCTGAAAAATGTCTTGATAAACTTGGGAATTCATTTTTCTGGTCGATGATAGCAAGCTGTCTCGGAAAGCAGCCCCAAACCATGATGCTCCCTCCAACAAACTTTACAGTTGGGATGAGGTTTTGATGTTGGTGTGCTGTGCCTTTTTTTCTCCACACATAGTGTTGTGTGTTCCTTCCAAACAACTCAACTGTAGTTTCATCTGTCCACAGAATATTTTGCCAGTAGCGCTGTGGAACATCCAGGTACTCTTTTGCGAACTTCAGACGTGCAGCAGTGGCTTCTTCCATGGTGTCCTCCCATGAACACCATTTTTGATGAGTATTTTACGTATCCTATACTCGTCAATAGAGATGTTAGCATGTTCCAGAGATTTCTGTAAGTCTTTAGCTGACACTCTAGGATTCTTAACCTCATTGAGTATTCTGCGCTGTGCTCTTACAGTCATCTTTGCAGGATGGCCACTCCTAGGGAGAGTAGCAACAGTGTTGAACTTTCCCCATTTAGTTGAACTTGTTCTCAACTAGCCTACCTGGTTAAATAAAGGTGAAATAAAAAAATAAAAATGTATAGACAATTTGTCTTACCGTGGACTGATGAACATCAAGGCTTTTAGAGATACTTTTGTAACCCTTTCCAGCTTATGCAAGTCAACAATTCTTAATCTTAGGTATTCTGAGATCTCTTTTGTTCGAGGCATGGTTCACATCAGGCAATGCTTCTTGTGAATAACAAACTCAAATTGTGTGTGTGTTTTTATAGAACAGGGCAGCTCTAACCAACATCTCCAATCTCATCTTATTGATTGGACTCCAGGTTAGCGACTCCTGACTCCAATTAGCTTTTGGAGAAGTCATTAGCCTATGGGTTCAAATACATTTTCCAACCTAAACTGTGAATGTTTAAATTATGTATTCAATATAGACAAGAAAAATACAATACTTTGTGTGTTATTAGTTTAAACACACTGTGTTTGACTATTGTTGTGACTTAGATGAAGATCAGATAGAAATGTAATGACCAATTAATGCAGAAATCCAGGTAATTCCAAAGGGTTCACATACTTTTTCTTGCCACTGTATGTGTTTACAGTACATGTGTGTGCTTGTGTTTTTGTTCATGTAGTTGCTTAATACACTGATGTCCACTGTTCTTGATATTGCTGTTAACAAATATGTAGAACAAATTACTTTCACACCACGGCTCAAAAATCGATAAGGATGAGCACATTAAATTAGAGGTGCCACAGTCTTACCAGTCCCTGCTGAGTTTGCAGGCTCCGGTGAGAGGGTTGGAGTAGACATACATGGGCCAGCCATATGCAGCTACAGCAAATTGCATACAGTGGGCTGCCTTCTCCAGCTCTGCCTCAAGATCTTCTGCCTACCGGAAAACACACACACCAAGGCAACTGATTGATTGATTGACATACTCACTGATTAATTAACTGACTCCAGTACTTACGATAGGTGATGAGGGGCTGTGAGATAGGGCCTCGTCTGGATCTCTACACTGCTCCATCTTATCCTGCTCCTGGTGTAGCAGAGCCAGACCTGCTGCAATGTCACTGGGAACCAGGTCTGTATCCTACAATTACACAAAGTTAATAAATGAACAAGATGTGCATGCACGTACACACACCCTGTTCCCTTTACTCACCGAAAAGAACCCACTGACAAGCTGAGCTATGCTGGAGAAGGCAGCTCTGTGGCTCTCATCCCGAGGCAGGCAGCAGCAGAGGAGCCTCAGCCTGCTCTCCCACACCCTGACAGCCACGGAGCGGGCAGTGGACAGGAGCTGGGAGCCCTGACTGCTCTCCAGGTCCCTTACTCCCAGCAGCTCCTGGGACTGAGGCCCAGGATGGGTGCTGCCTAGCGGGTCGAACACAAACAGCACCCCCACCCCTGTGGACAGCAGCACAATCCAACTGCCAGGGAGGGAGACGGGAGAATTTCACATCATGTAAACTGACAATGTGTATTCACGGGGCATGTAGGCCTATATGTGTTGCCTTAACCACACGTAAACATACCACAGTATACGTTCAGGGGGAAAAAATGAGTTCTTCCAACCCACCTGGCGACCACTGCAGCGATGACGGCCCCCACCTCAGCAGGCTGACAGCCCTGGCTGTCATCAGACACCCAGATGGCCCCCAGGATGGCCCAAATTAGCTCAGGGACGTACAGCATCGCCCGCACGTACACCAGCACTGGGATGGAGCGCCGCGGGCCTGGGTTAGTGATCGTCCCTAGGGAAACAACGCAATCCGAGATGAGTTCCATGTTGACAATATATGTTATGATAAACAGACCTGTTTATTTTTAATATATTATTATGAGTGGTAAACAAAACAAAAATTGACATATCACTATCTCTGTGGATAATTCATGTAAATTCCTCATCATATCATAACAGTAAAAGTGTGCCGGATTCACCTTGAGCGCTGACGTAGACGATGGCACATAGAGACAGGATGATGAAAGCCAACAGGATGAGTAGAACCACCAGGTAGCTGTGTAGAACTCTCCCACCAGAACAGTCAAACTTCCCCTCATGGAGAGTGTACAGTGCCAGTGTCCCTATCCACCTGTAGGGCAGGACAGAGGTACATATTGATTTTATTAGATCATTAAAACATCAATGCAATACCAGCAGAGGTCACTGCAGCAACCTTTGGAAGGGTGTGGTTGTGGGTTGGGCACAGCAACGAGGATAACATTGTTTTTCTTGCTTTCATAATTTTCTAATAAAATAAATACAAACTAAGAGAAAATAGGCCTTCAGCTGCTGCCTTGCTAGTTGCTAGTGTGGGATCGAGGTAGCTATGACTGACAGCAGTCTTTAATACTGCACGTGGTATATGACAACACTTATGAATCATCCCTCCGTTTAAATATCGTACCGTTAATGTCGAGCTCACTTTTGATAGGACAAGTTTAATTGTGTGGCAACAACACTTACCATAGAACCCTGACGAACAGCTCAAATGAGCCGGGAAAGACCAGATCGTCGCTCGCAATTCCCCATCGCCGACCAAACGCTACCATTCCAGGCATCTTGACAGAGATTAATCTCCCTATCTAGCAAGTAAAAGTGAACAGCTAGCTAACTGGCCAGTGTTAGAAATTCTGAATTGTTATCTTTGGGTGAAGAAACACTACTTTTTTAAGATTGCCATTTCGCAACACCCTCGATCGACCAATTGTTGTTGATGTAAAGCCATGGGGACGTCGTTAATGTGTTGACATTGGACTGCTCTCGAATTTAGGCTAACGCACTTCGTTAGCTAGAACGTCACCGGCTGCGATTGTAAGAGTTCGTTTATAGCTAAACTACCGCACACTTATTCATAATTTAATTGTAAAGTCACGGATTTGTGAAAAAAAAAAAAAAAAAAACAGCTAGATTATTTTTGCTTCGTTGAATTCAATTTGCTAGCTAATTTATCAAACAGTGCGCTAATGATACTGCGATTGCGCACCAGCTTGACCTGTCATTTAATTCCTGGTAAATTCCTGGAAGCCATCGTCAACGTAGGTTTATACATTTCTGAGGGAAAGTACAACAAAAAAAACCTCCGCAAAATAATGATTAATATAGTTATTAGGCTGACAGTACAGTATAGGAGCAGACAACAAAGCTACTCATAGGCTGCTCGAAACGTTTTTCTTCTTGTGATTGTGTCCGACTGTTAAAAGACCCCAATCAAACGATGTGATGTGAATATCAGTTCCACTTCGGTTGTCTATCATTTGCATATTTCCATGATGTTCATGGGATTTAATTAATGTGCTCAATGAGCTAATTCTGTGTTATGGTGTTTTCATAAGAAAAATTATTTTAAATACTCCAAATACTTTTAAATTGTTTTGTGTTCTTAGCACAAGACAATGTAAAAATCCTTGCATACTAAATTATTTTTATAGACCAGAATGTATGTGCAATGTAGCCCAGGTTGAAAGAGAGTGACTAAAGGAGCATGCTTACACATACACAAATCTAGAGGCAAAAGAAACGCACACGTATTTAGGCGAGGTGCTGGCTATCGGAGTGGAACACTTGAAAAATAAAGGAGAGCAACACACTCTAGGAGCTCAGATGCAAATATTGAATGTCCAACGTTTCGACAGACAAGCTGTCTTCATCAGGGTATAATGACAAATACTGCGGGGTGACTCGTTTATATAGTCTCAAAAGACACACACAGGTGTCTGTAATCATAGCCGGGTGTGGCCTGATATCATTGGTTAATTCTCATATATTAAAATAGACATTACATGTTTGCATCTGAGCTCCTAGTGTGTGTGGCTACACATACACAAAACCATACAACTCCAATTATGTATTGTATTCTACTTTTATTAAAATTTCACTTATGGAAGAAAAGTATAACTGCAGTAATATGAAAAAGAATAACATTTACAGATTGACCGTGTTAAACAAAAAACTGGGAAATTATTTATCAGGCCACGATCTTATCAACTTATGTTAAATTATGCAAAAAAAGTGTACATTTCAATACTATGATGTACATGATCGTTGATGTACATTCAACAGCGTTTTACGTTCGAACGCTTTTCCACAATCCAGGCACTTATAAGGCTTCTCGTTTGAGTGTGTAGACATGTGTCTCTTCAGGGAGTCATGGTAGTTAAAACGTTTGTCACAGAGGGAACATGAATACGGCTTCTCCCCTGTATGAGTCCTGTAGTGCGTAGTGAGAAAATTGGCTTGAACAAAGCCCTTTCCACAGACGTTGCACTTGAACGGCCGTTCTCCAGTATGGTATCTCATGTGTATCTTCAGTTCAGCTCTCGACCTGAAAGCCTTATCACAATTCTTATGATTGCATTTAAAAGGCCTCTCCCCAGTGTGAATCAGATCATGCCTTTTCAACGAATCTGCACAAACAAACTGCTTACCACAGTACGTACATGGGTAACGCACCCCACCATGCTGAGTCTTCTCGTGGTTCGCACGGGAATTACTAAGCCTGAAAGGTTTCCCACAATGGCGGCACGGGAAGCGATACTCTGTGGATTTTTCACCATGGCTATTCTGCATGTGTTGTTTCAGGTCAATGTTGGTATAAAAGGCCTTGCCACACTCCCAGCAGAGACAAGGCCTGTCGTCAGAGTGCCTTTTCTCGTGTTCGACTAGGTCATAATTGTAGATGAATCTTTTTGGACACTGGGAGCACTGTAAGGGGAGGTTCCCGGTGTGAACCATTTCGTGTTTGATGAGGGAATGGAACTTCTTGTAGCTTTTCGGACAATGGGTGCAGACGAACGGCCCGCTGAACTTATGGACATCCAGATAGTGCGTTCTGAGGTTTGTGAGCATGAAGCTCTCCTCACACATGCTGCACTGAACAGGCCGGTGCCAGAGCTTGTGTCTGGTTAAAGTTTGTAAGTCAGGCAATACCTTTCTGCACCCTGCGCAGTAGAGCGGGCCGTGGATAAGTTTGTGTTTCCTTAGTTTTGATTGGATAGTGAATGTCTTCTCACATTTGTCACACTCAAAACGTATGTCGAAGCTGTCGAGCTCAGCAGCGTCAACTGTCTGAACCTTGCAATAGCGTCTGAGATGGGCCCTCAAACCTCCGCTGTGTATGAATTTCATCCCACACTGAGGATGAGGGCAGGAGAAAGGGCGCTCGCCTGAGTGAGTTCTCATGTGATACTCAAAGGCGCCAGCAGTCACGCTTTTACCACAAATACGGCAAATATGTTTTTGGAAAGTTTTTCGGTCAGGCTTCTTTGCTGTGGTGGAACACTTGGGTCTTTTGGTCTGGCTGGGTTCTGGGTCGTAAGACGGGTCCTGGTGTGTACTGCTGGTGAAGGACGAGTCACTGTCCTCAGGTGTTGCCTCAAGAGGAAGACCACTGGATGGCTCTTTGTCCCCTCCTTCAGGTGACGGTTTCTGGACTGTTTCCGCTTCTCCGAGAGAATAGTGGCGATTCTCGGAGTGAATCTTCATGTGGGTACTCAAGTATCCAATGCGATGCACAATCTTGCCGCACACTTTGCACGTTCTACGGTCTATGGAGGATTGTGTGAATTCTGTCTCACACGTAGTAAACTGAGCACTACTGCCCTCTCCAGAGGGAACCTCCTCTTTTTGCCCAGTTCCAAACAGACATGACTTTCTGTGAGTTTGCAAATTGTACAAGTGCTTGAAAGTCTTCTGACAATTGCGACATTGATAGGTGCGACCGTTGTTATGGGTTTGCATGTGCTTTTTCATGTCTGAAAAGCGGGATAAGACACGTCCACACACTGTGCATGTATTGGGGTTTTGGGGTGTTTTAACTCTTTTGCAGACACTACGTTTCTCTTCTGAAAATTCAGTTTTGGTTTGTTTCCGTTCTCCTGCTAGCAATGTCTTCATCTTACACCCCCTGTTTCTTCTCACTGGTCTTAAGGGCAATGTTAGGTTAGTGGTATTAATCCTTTGTATCTCCACTGAGGGCTTGTGAAGCATGGACGTTATGATCCTATCAGACAGGTCTATGCTTTTCATTTGTGCAGGGCTAGGTTCTCTGTGTTTCTTTCCATGAGGCATGCCACTGGCATCAATTATCTCTCTTTTGTGCCTTTTGAGCTTATTCTTCTTGACTAAAGGCTCCATCGTCCCATCTTCCCCTAAAACCGTCACAGTTTCATACACTGGTTCCACCTCTTCAGTCTCTGGGTCAGCAAACTCTGCATCATCATGCTCCTCATTATCCTTTCTCTCACATTCCACGCTCTCCTCTCTTTCTACTACATCCATACTTGTCCCCGGTTCCATCTCTGTGTACTCTGTCAGTGTTGCAGAGTCCACCTCCAACTCTTTGGTGAATGTATCCATGAAGACATTCAAGGATGATACTGGTGTTTCTGACTCTGTCTGTTCTGTTGCAATCACCACCCTTTCTACAGGAGGGAGACAGAGAGCTGAGAGAATGCAGTCCCCGTCGGTGGAAGACAGAGTATCTAGAAAAGGATAGTATGGTTAAATAAAGAATAAATGTTAATGTCCCCAACTGAAGAAAAAAAATCGAACATCTACATGAGTCCTGAAAGATGCCTACCATGGTTGTCTAGCAGGCCGAGGTCTCTGTGGTACTGAAGCAGGGTTTTCAACTCTTGAGGGTGAGACACAGACTCAACACATTCCTCCAGAACAGAGGGAACATTGCTGAGCAGCGAGGAAGCCTGACAATGACAAATACAGAGTTAGAAGGAATATAGGTAGAATTCCCACAGTGCCTTAATGTCAAGTCCATGGTTCCTCTATATGATCTGAGTTTATTTCTACTAGTACCTGTTGGAAACTTGATACAGGAAGTAGCTTCTCAAGTCTCGAAAGAAATTGCCATACGAGTTTCTGGATAGCTTCGTCATAACTGGGACCAAATTCTACAGGAAAAACATCCTAAAACAGTGTAAAGAAATATGAGCTATGAAAACCTCTCAGAAGAGATCATTTAAATTGTTGAAATACACAGAAGTGATATGGAAATGATCCACGGCTATTCCATACCCACATACTGACTGACCTGGAAGAAATGTTCTCTCTCATCAGGGTCTTTCAAAAGGGTTTGAACCAGCCCCAGAAAGTTGGATTCAGATAATCCTACCTCTGCATCTGTCGCCTGAAACACATAATATAAACATGTTGCCTTCATCAGGACATCTAGATGATAGCTTGTCATTTAGGCTGCATATGCTTTTGCCAAAATGCATCAATGTCTTATCAGAAATCTCTAAGACGGACTGATTTAGACATTAGCTGAGTCTCTGCCCTAAGGAGCTCACCTGTGTCCCCCAGAGAGGTGTGAGGGTCTGTATCCTGTCCAGGTGTGGCTGAATGGTCTGGAGGTCTGTGATTGGCTTGGAGGAACACAACTCCAGGACCAGCTGAAACCAGAGCAAACCAGTCAGGACACATAGTGGGTACAATAATACTAAATATGATCATCTCATCTTTCCAATGGTTTGATTATCACCCGCGCTCGAAGACCCAGAATAAGTTGAGCCCTCTGACTGTGATTCAGAAGCTCTGGAACCATCTCTGTGACCATGGTAACAAACTCCTCCAGCATCCCATAATCCATCACGTGTCTCTGCTGGACCGTTTGCCAGATGGCTGCTGAGACCAGCCGCAGTGGTGGAACCATGAGGCGCAGAGAGGGGAGAGGAAGAGGGGGACCTGAAAACAGAGAATGTGGTTGACGAGGACAGCAATGCCAGTTTTGTTACAACTGATTCCGTTCAAATGAACCATAGACTGAGTCATCGATAACGCCACCACATTGTTTCCTATGTGAAGTCTCAGTTGCACATGTCAAGATCAAGTAGTGTCATTTTAGCCCTTCACCATCTTGCTTCATGGAGCAGTTTTTGGAAACATTGCATGTGCTTTTTGAGCTACTCTAGGAAGCGTCCTAAACAGTAGAACAAAGTTGAACATTTCCAAAATGTAGTATACTTTAAAATGCCCGGATGTCATACTCATTTCAGCTTTGACAACAGCTTATCAATTAGATATGGGGGCACTAACCACCTTTTTATTTTTTTGCCCGGATGTCATAGAGCCTGGATTTTTTACCAGGGACTGTAGTGACACCTCTTGCACTGAGATGCAGTGCCTTAGACAGCTGCGCCACTCGGGAGCCATTTATTTTACTTTTATTATGTAGGCCTAAATCATAATCATATTGCAGGGAATGTCTCTTTTTTTCTGACAAGACTTGAGTATTCCCGCTCCACAATAAATATTAGGCTACTATTTATTCGGCGCTCATTCAATTGCCAACCATGCTCAAATGTAAATAGACCGGAATTCTATGACAGTATTGCTAGGCTACAGTATTTCTGTGCAATAGGAGCACAACATAGTAGCCTATTTAATCTCAGAGTCTGTACCAAGGCAGGAGATAATACATGATTGTGTTTCTAATAAACAAAATATTAAACAACAATTCACCTTTTGCATAGACATGTGGGCAGCATTTACTTTTAAATTGTTCAATAGACAAATCTTGCAGAATGAAAGGCCAGTGTTTGGCACTCGCTATATGCATGCATTTTGTTTGAAAAAGTCACTGCAAAAGATTAAAACATTCTGCCCACACCTCTACAGAAAAGTGATCAAATTTTCTATTCTGTTTTTGTTACCATAAAATGTATAAATGAAAACAGTTAAAGAGACATTTTGGGATTTTGGCAATGAGGCGATTTGTGTACTTCCCCAAGAGTCAGATTAACTCTTGGACACAATTGTTATGTCTCAGCCTGCAGTTTGAAGGAAGTTGCTAACTCGTGCTGGTGTAATTGTTAACTAACTTAACAGATACCCTGAGTGGCTCCCGAGTGCCGCAGCGGTCTAAGACACTGCATCTAAGAAATTGAGACGTCGCTACAGACACCCTGGTTCAATTCCAGGCTGTATCACAACCGGCTGTGCTTGAGAGTCCCATAGGGCGGCGCACAATTGGCACAGCATCATCCAGATTTAGCCAGTGTAAATAAGAATTTGTCCTTAACCGACTTGCCAAGCTAAATTAAAAAAATACCCATAGACGTCCAGTCATTGCGCTAACGCTAGTTGGCATTGGCTCACAAAACTACATCCAACTTCCTTCATACTGGACAGATACATAGAAATGGTATCCACACGGTCATTTGACTCTGGGAAAGTAGACAAAAAGCTTAATTTGCAAGAAAACGAAGTATACCTTTAAATCCCAAAAATGTGTGTGGCAGGCTACTTCTAGAATCTCCATTTACTCCAGAACGTAGTAAAATATTTAGGCACGGGGTGTTAAATCAGTCCCCTGCTTTCTGGAAACAACAGCCTGTATTACCGCGGTTGGCCTTGAACTTCGTGGCATTAATGAGATGGGGCAGTCGTTCTACGCTGCGATGAACAATGCAAAAATGGATGGTGGTGGCTAAGCTAATACATGACTAGCTAGCTTGAGTTCTTTGGTAAAACTACCCATGCATAAAATAAATGCAATTCGACCCGGACAGGTCGCAGGTTTAGCAAAGCGAAAAGGACGTGAACTTCACTGACTAGCGTTAGATAGTTAGATAAAAGAGAAAATAACGTGAACTTCACTGGCTAACGTTAGCTAAGTTAGAAAGCTAGCTTCTCTGTAGCGTTACTAGTTTGGATCACAAATTCTACTGCATTTTACCATTTTTTCCTGAAATGTGTCCGCTCATCGTGTGGTATTCACTCCAGTCACATCTATACTCAAAAACTGTGGTGTTGTTTTATGGTTTATCAAATTAATTTCCGGTCTTAAAGTTCGTGAATGTGAGGCGCCATAGATTTGCCTCGGGAAGCGCTCATTGACAGAGAGGAAGAGGCGAAGCAAGAGAGTTTACTCCGCCCAAAATCTGTCCACGAAAATAAAACCACGAAGAGAGGATTTTATGTATGGAGGTCAATGAGAGTATCGAATTTGGTCAACAAAAACATTTAATTGCGAATTTCCTACGTGCGTCTTATTTGATCGAATACTAGTTTCGTAAAGGTTAGGTTGTTACGAATCGGATTATTTCCATTGTTGAGTGGTTGCTCGACTATCTTGTCAATATAATAAAACATCTTTGTCATTGCGCTATTAACGGAAGCACTTGTCGGCAGTCCTGCTCTAAAATTATTCCGTATGGAATTGATCGCACAGCTCAAAAGTTCTGCGCAGCGAGTTATTTTTTTGTTTCGCTCTAGCGAGCTTGTGCGGAACCATTGCAATGTCGATATAGCTTCCACACGGATGTAAAATAGGTACCATTAACGACCATTGAGCCACCATCTTTGATTGAGTTACAAAAGATAACGTAACGACCTAACGTTTTTTTTTGTGCAAACTTACGAGTAAACGTGGCTATTATTAACATCATTTTCACACCTACCGTTTTCGGATGTAACGGCAAGGAACACTCAATATGGAAGGACGCATCCATGGGGGAAAAGGTAAAACAGGACTTTTAGCTAAAAAGGTAGCTAGACAGTGGATATAAAGAAATCAGTATAGCAACTACATGACGAGCTAGCTAGCAAAGTGGCTAACTTCCTGAAACCGAATGTTGAAGAACATAAACAAAAAACATATTTATCAGTCAGTTGCAACTGCATTACTTGCAGTTTGGGGTTGTAGGCTGGGTATCTGTATAGCACTTTGTGACAACTGCTGATGTAATAAGGCCTTTATAAAATAAATTTGATTCATTTACTAATAGTTGCTCATCGTTCTCACATCTTTTAGTGTTTTATAGTTTGTTCATCCTGCTAGAGTTTGATGTAATGTGCAATAATAGGTACTTATAAATTGATTTGTGAACAACTAAGTCAACTTCTGTGTTTCAGGTCCCCCTCTTCCTCTCCCCTCTCTGCGCCTCATGGTCCCACCACTGCGGCTGGTCTCTGCAGCCATCTGGCAAACAATCCAGCAGAGACACGTGATGGATTATGGGATGCTGGAGGAGTTTGTTACCATGGTCACAGAGATGGTTCCAGAGCTTCTGAACCTCAGACAGAGGGCCCAACTTATTCTGGGTCTTCGAGCGCGGGTGAGAAGAAGAGACAGAACTAGTGCTCATCATTATGTGGGGAATGATGTAATATGATCATATTTAGTTATCTTTTGTCTCAAATAAGTCTTCTGACATGTTTGCTCTGGTTTCAGCTGGTCCTAGAGTTGTGTCGCTCCAAGCCGATCACAGACCTCCAGACCATTCAGCCACACCTGGACAGGATACAGACCCTCACACCTCTCTGGGGGACACAGGTGAGCTCCTTAGGGCAGAGACTCAGCTAATGTCTAAATCAGTCAGTCATAGGCATATTTTTGTTAAGACATTGATTAGGGAGGCACGATATATTGGTGAGCATATCGGAATCGGACGATATTAGCCAAAAATGCCAACATCGGTATCGACCCGATGTCTAGTTTAACGCCGATGTTAAAAACCGATGTCAAAGCTACCGTGCATACCTATATAACTTAGGTACGTGACGTAATAACACCACGTAAAATTTTGCGCTACACGGTCAACACAGCATTCCTAACCTAGCCCACACAATGTCTACTGTGTGGATTGAGCAGTCAACAAATCGAGCAGTCGTTTGAAAGAGTAAGAACATTTCAGCGAGACAACTCAAAGATGAAATCCATTAAAGCCAATATAATGAAATTCATTGCCCTTGACAATCAACCGTTATCTGTCGTGGGTCATGTTGGCTTAAGCTGACTGGTCGAGCACCGGTACACTATTTTTCAGATGTTGCCCTACCGTAGTTACGCAGTAGAAGCTTCACTGCTATTTGCTTCACGACATGCATACTATGGAACACCGTTTGGGTCTTTGCGTGTCAACAAAGATACATTAGCACTGTCAAAGCTGTACAAAAATGTCTGCAAACACCAGCCACGAACGATGTGTTTACAATACCGCGTTGGTAATAAAGCATAATTTGTTCGACCGCAACTTCTGGTGTAGTTAGCTTTAGCTTGGTACCTAGCTAGCATCAATACAACCAGCCTGAAAACAATGACCAGTAGAAACTGCAGTAATTTTCATTATTCTTAGCAATGATTTAGGAATCCTTGTGAGTAAGTATTAGCAAGGTTGCCACTTGTTGTTTGCCTATTGAAATTGAACTTCAGTTCATGAAAATAAATAGCTAGTCAGCTACTTAACCCTGTTGCCCAAAGCTAATGTTATAAGCAGCCAGCTAGCTTCATCTGGCTAGAGAGGCTCAACTGGACCGTGTTGTGAAGCTAGCCACAATAAGAATTAGGCACAATAGTGGAATTTGCGGTTTGCCTTCCAAATAAAAGTATGTCATTGACAGTGATGCAAATGAATACAAATAGTAGAATTATGCCATAGTTTTATTTTGAAGGCTAACTGCAAAGTCCACTATTGTGGCTAATCCATATTGTGGCTAGCGTCACATAGATGGGTCCAACCACCATTAATCAAATAAGAACTGTCTTATAAATTATTTCAGATGACACCTAGCTATATAGTTAGCTAGCTAGCTATAGCTACTGAAACAGATTGTTGTTTTGCTGTGTTTTTGGGGAAGAACATTGTTTGCATCCATGAGCTAGGTAGTTTTTTTTTGTGATTAGCACTGTAGGTGCGTGAGACAACTTTACCAGCATCATAGCATACGTATCGATGAATCGTTGTGACATATGAAATACGAGGGATAGTGTAATCAACGTAAAAATTGATGAACGCATATTCAGGTCCTGGTTGATCAACAGTGTTATTTGACGTGTATCTTTTTTGACACGCAAAGACCCAAATGGCGTTCCATAGAAATCCTGGTTGAGAATGAAACGACTGAACAACGAAACAGCACAGCAAGTAAGTGGAAGAAATAGGTTTTGATTATGTTTTACTGGTAATGGGGACATACGTAAATGCCAACAAAATAACATTTTGGTCAGTGTGGTGTGTGTGTAACCTTTATTTAACTAGGCAAGTCAGTTAAGAAGAAATTCTTATTTACAATGATTGCCCGGACGACACTGGGCCAATTGTGCGCCGCACTATGGGACTCCCAATCACGACCGGATGTGATACAACCTGGATTCGAACTAGGGACTGTTGTTACGCCTCTTACACTGACATGCAGTGCCTTAGACCGCTGCGTCCATGTGTGTGTGTTAACTATTTAACTGTACTAGAATGCTTAAAAGGCCGCTAAAATTTTAAATATCGGTATCTATTTTTTTTGTCAAGGAAAATATCAGATATCGGTTTCAGCCAAAAATGTCATATCGGTGCATCACTAACAATGATACGTTATTGCAAAAACATATGCAACCTAAATGACAAACTATCATCTAGATGTCCTGATGAAGGCAACATGTTTATATTATGTGTTTCAGGCGACTGATGCAGAGGTAGGATTATCTGAATCCAACTTTCTGGGGCTGGTTCAAACCCTTCTGAAAGACCCTGATGAGAGGAATCATTTCTTCCAGGTCAGTGGGTATGGAATAGCTGTGTGTCATTTCCACAAATTAAATAGTCTCCTCTGAGAGGTTTTCATAGCTTATATTTCATTACTCTGTTTTAGGATGTTTTTCCTGTAGAATTTGGTCCCAGTTATGACGCAGCCATACAGAATCTCATGTGGCAATTTCTTTCGAGGCTTGAGAAGCTACTTCCCATGTCAAACTTCCAACAGGTACTAGTAGAAATAAACTAAAATCATATAGAGGAACCATGGACTTAGCACTTAGGCTTTGTGGGAATTCTACCTATGTTCTTTCTAACTCTGTATCCCTCATTTGTCAGGCTTCCTCGCTGCTCGGCGATGTTCCCTCTGTTCTGGAGGAATGTGTTGAGTCCGTGTCTCACCCTCAGCAGCTGAAAACTCTACTTCAGTACCACAGAGACCTCGGCCAGCTAGACAACCATGGTAGGCATCTCACAGAACCCATAATTTTCATGCTTTATATGATGGATTCGTTTTGACACAACCAATGGCAAATTACGTCTATTGAGCATTACTGGGTTGAGTTTTGGTTCCCTTTTTTCTTCTTTCACAGACCCTCCATCTTCCACCGATGGGGACTGCATTCTCTCAGCTCTCTGTCTTCCTCCTGTGGAACGGGTGGTGATTGCAACAGAGGTGGATAAAGAAGGAAAAATTATGGATGTAAAAGAAAGAGAAGAGGAGGTGGATAGCAGGTCAGGGGAATGTGAGAAAAACAAAATATCCTCTGTTAATGACGAGGAGGCAGAGGATGATGCAGAGTTTGCTGACCAAGTGACAGAGAGAGATCCGGAGTATGAAACAGTGATGGTTATAGGGGAAGATGGGATAGAGAAGCCTTTCAAACTTCTCAAAAAGCACCCCCAAAAGAAAGAGGAAACCCATGGTGAACAATGCAGAACAACAGTCAAACCTGGACAAAAGATAAGCATAGGCGTGTCTAAAGCAATCATGTCCTCCATGATACAAAAGCCCTCAGTGGACCTACAAGGGGTTGTTATTGCTAACGTAACACAGACCCCCAAATCCAGTCAAACGGTTGGGAGAGCCAAAAGGTCCCTGGAGCGTAGGACATGCAAGGTGTGTGGTAAGGTCGTCCAGCGTCCTGCAGTCTTGAGGAAACACATGGTGACTCACACTGGTGACTGGCCCTATCAATGTCCTACTTGTAAGAAGATTTACAAGACCTTGGGAAGCTTCCAGGAACATACTGAAAAATGTGTCTATCCTATTGAGGAAATGCCTGAGGAAAGTGAGCCGTCCATATCAGTAATGCAATACAAGGGTCTGATGTTGAAGAAAATCTTACCGCGTCCGCCAGGACAAAAAGTAGCCCAAAGTGAAAAACAAAAACGCATTGTCTGCAAGACATGTCCTGTTTGTGGGAAGACTTTAGCCACAAGTTCGAGTATGAAGCGGCATCAGATTATCCACACCGAGCCCAAAAAGTGCAGAGTGTGCGAACAGGTCTTCCCTAACCCTTCCGAACTGAAGATCCACATGGAGTCCCATCCGAAGAAAGGCATCCATCAATGTAGTAACTGTGAGAGGACTTTCAAGCACGATTACAGTGTGAAGGCTCATGAAGAGGCTTGTCTGTTTCTGAGTCATCAACAAGGGGAGCTTGGAGAGAGCAGTGGTCTTCCAGCTACGGGGCAGACAGACCCAGGGCCATCGGGCAGTACACACCAGCAGAGCGTGACATGTGAAGCAGAAATCCTACAACTCTCTGCCACTCTGAGCAAACAGAATTCTGCCTTCACCTACATGCATTCTGTGGAGGGGTCATCCGCAAGGGCCAAAAGGTCCCTGGAGCGTAGGACATGCAAGGTGTGTGGTAAGGTCGTTCAGCGTCCTGCAGTCTTGAGGAAACACATGGTGACTCACACTGGTGACTGGCCCTATCGATGTCCCACGTGTAAGAAGATTTACAAGACCTTGAGAAGCTTCCAGAAACATATTGAAAGATGTGTCTTTCCTATTGAGGAAACGCCTAAGGACAGTGAGTCGTCCTCCACCAATGCAACTGAATCTTCTTCCCCGGAACCCAGCGCACCTATAGGATCATCCAAACGCTGTGCAAGGTGTCCTATTTGCCATAAATTTATATTGGGATATTTGCGATATCACATTCTATCTCACTCAGATGAGCGCCCACATGCTTGCCCTCGTTGTGGGTCGAAGTACAAGTTTGACTTTGTGTTGAGGAGGCACATGAGACTGTTTTGCAAGGTGAAGAAGGGTGAACCTGTTGAATTAGGGGGAAAGAAAGTCCATAAGTGTAATGAATGTGGTAAGGAATTCGGACTAAAATCCACACTGACGGCACACAAGCGCATCCACAACCCGCTCCGCTGCGCCTATTGCCGAAGGATGTTCCCAGACCAAGAAACACTTGCAATACACAAGGTAGAGCACAAACCGGTTCAATGCACCATGTGTGAGAAGAGCTTCAATGTGATAAGGTACCTCTCCAGACACTACGTCGATGACCATCAGTTCAGCGGTCCGTTCCGCTGCACCTACTGTGAGAGAAGCTACGCTGATTTAGCAGCTCTCATCAGACACCAGAGGATTCACACTGGCGGGGAGCCCCCATACAAGTGCGCCCACTGTCCAAAGAAGTTCCATTTTGAAACTGCTCTTGTGACACACCAGAGAAATCACACGGGAGAGAAACCATGCCTTTGCTGGGAGTGTGGCAAGACCTTCCAATCCAAGGGGATTCTGAAATCTCACATGAATCGTGTTCACACTCCTCAGGTGAAACGCATCCCTTGTTCCCAGTGTAACAAAGTTTTCAGGGACAAAGGTCAAATGAAGATGCATGAGAATGTATACCACAAAGGGGTGCGTTACCCGTGTTCCTACTGTGGTAAGGGGTTCTACAGCCCTGCCCCATTGGCAAGACACGTGCTGATTCACACAGGGGAGAATCCTTATTCTTGCACATATAAGGAGTGTACAAGGGTTTTCAAATCCGCATCTGAACTGAGGATACACATGAGATACCATACTGGAGAGCGGCCATTCAAGTGCAAGGACTGTGGGAAGGGTTTTGTTCAAGCCCATTATCTCACCATACACCGGCGAAGTCATACTGGGGAGAAGCCTTATCCATGTCTCACCTGTGACAAGTCCTTCGGCACCTCCCATCAGTTGAGCAGACACATGAAGACTCACACGGGAGAGAAGCCCTACCAATGTATGGATTGCGGGAAAGCTTTCAATCGTAGAGACCGTTTGCGGACTCATCAAGACAAATGCCACCCAGCTTATTAGTCAAAGTTCTATAAATGCTTGTGTTATCCAACTGTAAATTAACTGCAAAATATGTAGCTTATTATGTAGCCAGTAGCAAATAACACTGCCTGAATTGAACATGCATAATGTTGTATTTCATTTTTTACTATGGCTGTAGTGATGAACTCATTTCTTCTGCAATTAATAAAGTACAGTTTTTTTATTTATTTTTTATTTATCCGTTATTTTACCAGGTAAGTTGACTGAGAACACGTTCTCATTTGCAGCAACGACCTGGGGAATAGTTACAGGGGAGAGGAGGGGGATGAATGAGCCAATTGTAAACTGGGGATTATTAGGTGACCGTGATGGTTGAGGGCCAGATTGGGAATTTAGCCAGGACACCGGGGTTAACACCCCTACTCTTACGATAAGTGCCATGGGATCTTTAATGACCTCAGAGAGTCAGGACACCCGTTTAACGTCCCATCCGAAAGACGGCACCCTACACAGAGCAGTGTCCCCAATCACTGCCCTGGGGCATTGGGCTCTTTGTTTAGACCAGAGGAAAGAGTGCCTCCTACTGGCCCTCCAACACCACTTCCAGCAGCACCTGGTCTCCCATCCAGGGACTGACCAGGACCAACCCTGCTTAGCTTCAGAAGCAAGCCAGCAGTGGTATGCAGGGTGGTATGCTGCTGGCTGTCAGTCATCAACACCTCTCATTCAGTCAAGTCAGGAAGCCAGAGTCCAATGTTTCCCGTAAAATATTTTTGTGATGGCAACATGATGCAAAAGAAAGCTCAGGGGGAAAAAAACAAATCCTAACCAATTGGAATGATCTGCATGTGAAGACAGATGTCTTTAAAATAAGGTAGTCATTCTGGTTCCAATTTAACAATGCCCGTAGAATCATGTTTGTCATAAAGATTAACAGCTAGATCTCTCCTAAAGTGAGCTCAACAATATGCACATCATGTAGACAATTCTATGGACATTATCTTTTATTGAAAGGAAAGATGTATCTGAATAGAACATGAATGGCTTCAGGAGCTGATTTCTGCCTTGGTAGCCTACAGTATATTGCCATTGAATGAGCCATTTTGAAATGACAGACTATGATAAATATAGATAGCCCATTGTTTGGTGTAAGAAAATGTTGACGTAAATGTGAATTGAAAGCCATTTACAGCAATGCAGATGCGGCAGTTACTGTATCAGTGAAAACATCTTTGGGGCTCTGAGTGAGATCTCATATCCACTGAATGTACAGTTAATTCAAATAGCAGGTGACAGTTACTGGTAAAGTCCAACTTCATTCAAAAAACAAAGTTGGTTGGGGAAATATTAAGTATTGACTAGGACATGAACAGTTTTAACTGCCATCTTTATACAGGAATGTACACTGGGTCAGAAAGACAAACAAAAAGGTTTTCCAGCCAAAGCCAAGGGATACAACGCCTCCATTACACTTCCGCTCCATTGGGATTCAGGAAAAAAATACTATGTACATTTGAGATAGCAAATACTCTTACAAATGGTTTCAGTTAATATCCCACCCCAAGAAGTTGGCTCCAATATTTTACGGTGCCAAATCAAAGGCAATTTGTTTTCAACTCTTTCGCTAATGTGTCAAATCAGAGTACACTTATGTAGAAAAATTATTCCTTTATACAGTGATAAAAAAAGGCAAGATGCATCAAACAGAAAGCTGCAGGATGGCCTCTTCAGGTTGATTCTGGGGTGTATTCAGCGAGGAAGCGTTCAAAGCGTTGCAGATAGAAATATAATGAATTGAGCTGACAACTATTTTCTAGCTCTACATAATCATCTGTTCTACACAGTACATTTCTTTCTGAGAGCCCTTACGTTTGCACCCCCCTGAACAGGCCCATGGGTGTCGCTGATAGTGGTCAGGAGACAGGACAAACTGTAAAAGTCTCGCTCTCTGTCTCACGCATCTTACACTGGTGGGGGGAGTAGAGGGGGTGGGATGGCGGCAACGGTTTCCTTTGTCGCACCATCCACGAGTCTGCCAAATCGATGATCTTTGGCACTTATGCTGGCAGACTCAGCTTCTTTCCTTTCAGTACTGAAACAGAGGAGAGATGTTTAGGTTCAACGCTCCTGTTCAACCAATGTAGAGCACATTTTCTTCACATCTGTAACAGATACCAGAGGCTCCTGGTGAGTGCTGAAAGTGACAAGCCAATCATATATACTGGACTTTAAGACCCTAGGCTTCCACATTGAGAGTAGGAGTAAAGTGCCTGGTTAGTTAGCCAACGTATACAAATGCTAAACCATTATAGCTCCCAGTTAATATAGAACGGGGTAAGATGAGACACTAGACTCACAAGTCAAAGTTCATGCCAGCTTATTCACGCTGCACGGCCTCATTAAGTCACCATTGCACGATACACCCAGCCCCATTTTCTTACATTTAGCTTTGTGTCAAAACCAGTACCCCATAGAATACTTAATGCCTCATTCACATTACATCTGAGCAGTCTGTAGAGATGTGCCGGATGTCATTCATTTAAATGGGAACCGTATGCAGCAGTGTTGTACCACAGCGCACCCTGCAGTTGAAGGCTCTGTTGTGAAACGGATGTGCATACTTTACATTTTTCCAAACTGCATTGTCTTCAGCGCAGCCAGAGTCCGTGTACAAGTACAAGTACAGTGAAATGATTTTCTAGCAGCTCTAAACCCAACAATGCAGTAATCAATATCAATGTAGTACTAAAAATAACGTAGAACAAAAACAAACGAGCAATAAAATAAAAACAAAAAGCTAAATACAGGTGAACAAGATGTGATTTTCAGCAATGGTTTTATGGGATATCTAGTGGCTTGTAAACAATTAACCATTCCTATAAGTGAGTACTATTTTAATAGTATTGTTAAATACACATTGACCGTTAAGCCAATTATACTATGTGACTTGCCTCCCATTTGAGTTTGTTTTTATTTCTAATTATTAGGTGCAGGTTGCTAGCTACAATATCTTCAGCATAGCCTAGCTTTTAGCTACCGTTAGCTAGCTGCTCTGTAAGCTAGTTTAACTTGGAAGAAAATTTAAGAAACAAGTTTAAGAAAAACAAAAATAAATGTTTTATTATCACCTGAAACAATATGTTTCTCCTGTCTAGAATGAAAGTCGTTCTGCAATCTTCCAAAATAAATGTGATCTCTGACTAGAGACTCTCCTCAATCTTGTCTTGCGCTGTCTCATCTTCATGCAATCTGGTTCCATTACTGGATGGAGAAGCATAGGGTTTCTATGCTCGCCGTCCAGTAGCGGAACCAGATTGCATGAAGATGGCATAAGACATAATGAAATAAGTCAAGATGTGAATGGGGCATTACTCTAAGCACTCTGTAACAGTTTCGGCGATGTAAGAGAAGTGAGTAAAAGGACACTACAGCGTCACACTTGGCACCAAATTTACTTAGGAAATAAGTTGGCAGACTGCAACTTGACTCACCTTTCGTTACATACAGATAGAAGAAGTCGCAATAGAGGATTGTCTGAACGACACCAGCCACGATAGCAATCATGTCGAAAAACCCCTCGAAATAGAAGCGCCAGATCCAGTTGATGAGGTAGAGAGCCCGGTACAGGCCCAGGAAGAACAGGTAGTGGGTGGTGATAGTCTCTGCCTCGCCAGTCTTACTGATCATGAAGAGCTGTGGCAAGATGGCCACTGACTCCAAGTAGATGGAGAACGTCCACAGGATCTGGAGGGAGAGAAGATGGGGGGGGGGGGGGCTCTAAATCAGTTGCTGTATAAGACACGGATGCAGTATGCACTCATCATACCGAGATGTGTGTGTGGACTTACCTCGAGAGGAGAGAAGTCGTGGTTGACAAGGAAAGCCAGCCCTCCCACGGGGACGACCAGGAACTCCACTCTGAAGGTGTCATGGTTACCGTCGTACGTGGCCTTGAACTTAGTGTAGATCAGGTACACGGTGGCATACGCACAGCCAATGTAAATTACCTGAAACAATACAATCCACTAGTCAAGGGTGAGGATACATACAGCACTCTGATTAGATGATCCCTTCACTGTAACTTGGAAGGCGAGTGTGTGTGTGTTTACATCCAAATTACTTTAACCCAGGGGTCTCCAACAGGTAGATTAGCTCGCAGCTCACCTATGAGTAGCTCGCCAATTAATTCTAAAAGTACATGCATTTAAAGTGTTCCATTGCAAACTGTCATAAACATAAATCTCCCAGCTACTATCCAATCAAAGCCACATTGACATTATCCCACCTCTGGTTATCCACTATTGCCTTAAAAAGCCAAATGTAACATCCACCAATAAATGTTCAGCAATATTGCCCCCGTTTGGTGCGCGCGTGTCTATCTAGACAGTTAGCGACGCTAATGATAACCATCTTGTGGGTAGACCGAATGAGTTTCCCCCAAAAAAAATTATTTAAATGTTAACTGCAAAGTAGGCTTACCTGACAGCACTATATTGATACACATAATCATTGGTTGGCCATTGTTTCGCAAACTGCCATGACGTGCTGCAGCAGTAGGCCAACAGCAGAAAATTGCTAGACCTACACATTCCTCTTGATAGATGAGCAATTAAAAGGGGAATTACACCAACAAAGAAATCTAAAATCAGACCTCAATAATGGTCTTCTGATGCGATTTAAATATTTTCATTGACTCAGAACATGTTTTCATTGTTTCGCTATGAATAATTGTAATATTGAGTACCAAAATAAAAACAGGAAACGGAATTTGGGAAAAAAACAAAAGATTTTATGTGGTCCCCTTAGATTATTTAGCAGGTATATTGACAGAAAACATATATTGTACATCACAGACCCAGGGAAGAGTTGCAGGGTAGAGAAGAATGTGCCAATTTGAAAGCTTTTTTAATTATGAAAACTTTATAGCTTGCAAAAGGTTTAAAAATATATATATACTAGAAAAGGTTGCAGACCCGAGTTAACCAGTCTTCAGAAAGTACTCATACCCATTGACTTATTCCTCATTGTGTTATATCCTGAAAATGTATTAAAATAGATTCTCTCATCCATCTACACACAATAACCCCATAATGACAAAGTCAAAATGTTTAGAAATGTTAGCAACTTTATTGAAAATGAAATGCATAAACATCCAATTTACTTAAGAATTCACACGAGTCAATACTTTGTAGAAGCACCTTTGGCGAAAATTACAGCTTTGAGTTGTCTTTGGTACTGTATGTCTATCAGCTTTGCACATCTGGATTTGGGGATTTTCTCCCATTCTTCCTTGTAGATTTTCTCAAGCTCTTTTAAGTTAGATGGGGAGCTGCGGTGAACAGCAATCTTCAAGTTCTTCCACAGATTTTCAATAGGATTCACGTCTGGGATTTCCCTGTACTTGGATCCTAGTCTCTGCCGCTGAAAAGCATCCCCATAGCATGATGCTGCCACCACCATGCTTCACGGTAGGGATGGTGTTAGAAGTGTGATGAGCTGTGCCTGGTTCTCCAGACATAGCACTTGCATTCAGGCCAAACAGTTATATTTTTGTCTCAGACCAGAGAATATTTTGCCTTTCATGCTGACCACAGCACTTGCGTTACAAAATAAAATTACACATACATGTTATTCAATCATTGTATCCACACTGCTCACTTGTGTCTACATGGCCAGGCGCTAAAATAGCTGAAAGTCCCACCTCATTGGTTTTTAGGAGCATATACCCACATGGGTGATTGAACGATTAACTGAGGTCCACACTCCAGTTCAGTTGGTGGTGATGCACCTTAAAGTCGGTTGCCAACCGCCATATAAAGTTCAAAGAAGAGATTACTAGAAACTAACTCTGTTTACCTTTAATTCATTGTAGGAGTAGAGGACATTGTGCATTTCAGGTAAAATTACAACTCAATGTTTATATCCCAGGACAAATTAGCTAGCAACAGCACGCTAGCTAGCTAAATTGCCATGAATATTTAATGCTTTTCGACCAGTCCCCAAATTAATATAATTGGTTCGGAGCTTGTTTTGATATTTCAACCAAAGTGTCCTGATCGCGTCTGGACAAAATCAACATGCGCGCGATGACGCACACAGCCTAGTCAGCATGTCTTTCACCTGCCTTTTTGAAAACTCCAGGTGTACTGTCATGTGCCTTTTTCTCAGGAATGGCTTCCATATGGCCACTCTCTCAAGGCCCAGAATGGTTAAGTGCTGTAGAGACTGTTGTCCTTCTTGCAGGTTCTCCCATCTCAGCCAAGGAACTATGTAGTTCTGTCAGTGGTCATTGGGTTCTTGGTCATCTCCCTGACCAAGGTCCTTCTTGCCCGGTACTCAGTTTGGTTGGACAGCCAGCTCTAGGCAGAGTCTGGGTAGTTCATGTTTTTTTCCATTTCCCAATGGAGACCACTGTGGAAATTTTCAACACTCTAGAAATTGTTTTATACCCTTCCCCAGATATACAGTGGCAAGAAAAAGTATGTGAACCCTTTAGAATTACCTGGATTTCTGCATAAATTGGTCATAAAATGTTATGATCTTCATCTAAGTCACAACAATAGACACAGTCTGCTTAAACTAATAAATAAACACAAACTATACTTTTTCATGTCTTTCTTGAACACACTGTGTAAACATTCACAGTGCAGGGTTGAAAAAGTATGTGAACCCTTGTATTTAATAACTGGTTGACCCTCCTTTGGCAGCAATAACCTCAACCAAACATTTTCTGTAGTTGCGGATCAGACCTGCACAACGGTCGGGAGGAATTTTGGACCATTCCTCTTTACAAAACTGCTTCATTCAGCAATATTCTTGGGATGTCTGGTGTGAACTGCTCTCGAGGTCATGCCACAGCATCTCAATCGGGTTGAGGTCAGGACTGACTGGGCTAACCCAGAAGGCGTATTTTCTTCTGTTGAAGCCATTCTGTTGATTTACTAATGTGTTTTGGGTTGGTGTCCTGTGGACATTCTCCAGCAAAATGTCTTGATAAACTTGGGAATTCATTTTTCTGTCGATGATTGGAAGCTGTTCAGGCCCTGAGGCAGCAAAGCAGCCCCAAACCATGATGCTCCCTCCACCATACTTTACAGTTGGGGTGAGGTTTTGATGTTGGTGTACTGGGCCTTTTTTTCTCCACAGTGTTGTGTGTTCCTTCCAACCAACTCAACTGTAGTTTCATCTGTCCACAGAATATTTTGCCAGTAGCGCTGTGGAACATCCAGGTGCTCTTTTGCGAACTTCAGATGTGCAGAAATGTTTGTTTGACAGCAGTGGCTTCTTCCGTGGTGTCCTCCCACAAACACCATTCTTCTTTAGTGTTTTACGTATTGTAGACTCGTCAGAGAAAGACTCACAGAATATGCTAAGTCTTTAGCTGACGCTCTAGGATTCTTCGTAATTAACCTCATTGCACATTCTGCCCTGTGCTCTTGCAGTCATCTTTGCAGGACAGCCACTCCTAGGGAGGGTAGCAACAGTGCTCTACTTTCTCCATTTATAGAGAATTTGTCTTAACGTGGACTGATGAACATCAAGGCTTTTAGAGATACTTTTGTAACCCTTTCCAGCTTTATGCAAGGCAAAAATTCTTAATCTTAGGTCTTCTGAGATCTCTTTTGTTCAAGGCCCGGTTCTTCTCAGGAAATGCTTCGAGCAAACTCGAATTTTGTGAGTTTTTTTTTTTTTTTAATGGGGCAGGGCAGCTCTAACCAAAATCTCCAATCTCATCTCATTGGACTCCAGGTTAGCGTACTCCTGACTCCAATTAGCTTTTGGAGAAGTCATTAGCCTAGGGGTTCACATACGTTTTCCAACCTACACTGACTGTTTAAATTATGTATTCATTATAGACAAGAAAAATACAATAATTTGTGTGTTATTAGTTTAAGCACACTGTCTATTGTTGTGACTTAAGATGAACAGATTTAGTCAAATTTATGCACAAATCCAGGTAATTCCAAAGGGTTCACATACTTTTTCTTGCCACTGTATGCATCATCACAATTTCCTCTTGCAGATCTATGGACTGTTCCTTCAACTTCATGGTATAGTTTCTGCTCTGACATGCACTGTCAATTGTGGAACCTTATATAGATAGACATGTGTGTTTCTTTCAAAATCACAACCAAACAATTGAATTGGCCACAGGTGGACCCCAATCAAGTTGTGACAGAAAGATCAAAGGAAATTGGATGCACCTGAGCTCAATTTGGAGTGTCATAGCAAATGATGTCAATACTTATGTAAATGAGATATTTCTGTATTTCATTTGAAATACATTTTCAAGCATGTTTTCACTGTCATGCGGTATTGTGTGTAGAGGGGTGAGAAAAATAGAAAATGTTATGCATTTTGAATTCAGGCTGTAACAAAATGTTGAATAAATGAAGGGTTTTGAATACTTTTTGAAGGCACTGTTGACATCTTACTAAAAGCAACCTCAGATACAGATGAGAAAAGTTAGCAAATTATCTGCTTATTGGGTTTTAAAATGTACTAACTAGCAGTATCCATAGTTAGAGGTACACGTTTTGGACACACCCACTCACATACACCAATGAACCTTGGATATACAAGGGTGTCAACTTATCAGTACTTCAATATTGACTCGTGAATAGATCGCTCTACTACAGAGCATGGGTGGGGCGTGTTGCTTGCACAAAGAGCTGTAAGAGGATGAGCCTGCCACCCTCATGGAGGTGAGGGGGTCTATGGTGTTAGTGTCTCACCTTCATGGTGGTGTTGTAGAGGGAGATGAAGGAGGTGAGCAGGTCCAGGTAGCGCGTGGTGAACACCAAGGCGAACAGGATCTGACTCTTCCCGGAGATACCTGTCAGAGAGACAACCAACCAACAGGTGTGTGAGATGTTGCTCTTCTCTGTCAAACTCACAACAGTCCCCCAAGAGTGTATCTCAAAAGCCTTAAGAACTTCCTCTTCTTGTCCTTCATCTGATATTGTTGTGCATCCTTCCTTAGTGTGACCACTGATGTGACGTGACAGGGTTGATGTGAGACTAAGAAGTGGAATCCTTGCTTTCACCTATCCAGTCAGATCAGTGTAACTTCCCAGGGAGGAACAGGGACTGTGGTGGCCTCTTGATAGGAATCCAAACCTGGCAAGCTAATTTTATCCCATATCACAGGCTAACCCAGTTAGACCCTGCACCAGGCTTCTGTCCTCTCTAGCATGGCCAGATAGTGATGACAGTGATAAGAACTGTAAGACTTCCAAGGTGTTTTATTACAGGCAATCTAAACAGGCATAGACTCACAGCTGCCCCTCAGAAAGCCTGCCTGCAAACACTGTCAAGTGGCAACATATCCCCTCACACCCACTTGTAGTCAACCTCCCAATACATTAATAACACCACTAGTCTAGAGTATACTAAAGAATGTTTTCAGTGGTGTGGTTATGTTCCTAATGACAGGCCCAGTACCTGAGCATAAACAGATTTTTGCCTGACTGGAATTGGTGTCACAAATCCAAACTCTTGTGGGCCACCTGCCAACTGAAGTTGTTGATACATGACAGGTGTCAATGACTCCTCTGACAGCTCAGATAATGCAACCTAAACCTAACCTTCAACCCCAAACCAGTTCACACAACAGACTATGCAACAAACCTTGTATTCCCAGGAGACATTGGAATTGAACTAATTTAATTTTGTATAAGGTAAAGTAAATATTCTGCTCTAGCTGTGCATTCGACAGCTATTTTTCTTATCAACGTTTAGTAAAAGCGCTGCCACGTCACAGGTCAGGCCAGGGAAGCATCGGCGTTCAAATCAACTGGGAACTCGGAAAAATACTAGGTGACGATTCAGGTCGGAAAGTCTAAACACTAGAAAGAGGCGTAAGTTTTTGAGTTGGAATTCCGAGTTGGATGGCCGGTCATATCGATTTTTCGCAATCTGAGCTCTTTTGTTTCCGAGTTCCCAGTTCCTGTACTACAACAGGGATAATTTTATTTATTTTTGTTTTACCGTTATTTAACTAGCCAAGACAGTTAAGAACAAATTCTTATTAGTGGGTTAACTGCCTTGTACAGGGGCAGAACGACATTTTTACCTTGCCAGCTCGGGGATTCGATCTAGCAACCTTTCGGTTACTGGCCCAACGCTCTAACCACTAGGTTACCTGATGCATGACATATCACACACGAAAACGGGTTAATAGTGGCGCATTCGCCCGCTGCACTGATGGGTGCCCCCAAACTGACATGCGCAAATCTGTTGCCTGACATCACTAGCAGCTAGCTGGTCAGTAAATGAATGGGATACTCAAATAGTTCATGTTTGTTTCTTGTTAATTAGCTGTTCAAGCTAACTAACGATAACCAACCAAATGTGTCATGATCACTGGGATGTAGGTGATTTAATTTGGCTAGGTGTATTTCGGCCTTTCCCAACATTGTTAACAAGGCCGTGCTAGCGTCAATGTTAACAATCTGGTTTGATAAAGCCGCAAGCGCTAACTTCGTTACCGAGCTAATAGCTAACTTGTCAACACAAGAATCCACTGCAAGGAATCGTTGCTAGCTGGAATGAAGATGTCAATCGGAGATGTGTGCAGCCTGCAAATACTCCAAATGGGAATCTTACTCACCGGCACAGGACCTGGTTTTCCATATTTTTAGAAGTAGAATAATGATGGCTGCTAAATGGGAAAGATCGCCGGTGAGTCTGAAAATGTTCATGATTCTGCTGGGTGTTGCAGGCGGCTTTGCCTTCGCTAGCACGAACTTATGCCCGTCAAAACAAATTCGACCTTCTAACCCCTGTTACTGACCGGTTTAAAACCTTACAAGATGTTCTGTCAGGCACCTAAATGAACGTTTTCCTCGGTATGAATGGGAAAATGTCGAGTAATGCGCGACGTGGCCAAAGATAGCGGCGCCCAAATGCAAGTCGGGAAAAACTTGACGGTCGCGGAATGGGACACGCCCGTAGGAGGGGCATGTCCGTGATCACAGAAATTGAATTTCTAGTCATTATTTTTAACTAGTATATTTATTAAAAAACGAACTAATCCACAGACCGAACTGAGAATTTGACATTGGATTGAACAACTACATTGGAGAGTATATTCAAATAAGCTTAAATAGACTTGTCACTCAAATGCACATAATACTGGCATCCAAGACATCCTTCATGTAAATTACATCCTATCTGATACATACGTCATCTCAAACGTCCACTGCACTTTAAATATAAAAAGTTAGCTACTATTGAATAAATGACATAAGTCACAGAAAAAATATTTTTATTGTTGAGGTGATATTACTTTACGTAAAATACACTGACTGGAACATTAAAGTAAACTTGTTCTGCTGCCTATAAAACTGTAGATTGGAGATATTCACTGACAAGGCCTCACATTGCTATAAATAATCAATCCAGATATCATTGTAACAGAACGTTACTGCCCAGTTGATGATACAACAGTTAGAAACAGTGTGCTTATAATTAAACCTGAAGACAAATAGACTGGTGGGAAGGAATTCCCTCCATCTGTGCTTGACTAAATCAATTAGATCAACCAGTTCATATGTACAGTATCACAATGTTATTGTTGGAGAAATGACCAACTAACCCAGAATAAGACAATACGTTTACATCACTATACTTCAACCAAGAACAGACCATTTCCACAGTGATATGTTGGCACAGAAGATGAGATCCTCCCTCCCTATCATTTACAGAGTTGTGTTTTATAGTCCAATCAGGATTTTTATGTTCAAATGGCAAATATCCATTTTGTGTTTTTTTTGTTGCTTTGAATGTAGAGGTATGACACAGTATGACACGACAGTTGGTAAACAGTGAAGCTACCCGAGTTTCAAACCAGGATTCCCCAGCTGACTTTAAAGAGATAAAGTGGTAATGTAAATGAGAAATACTCTCAATGTAATTAAGAAAATCTTACTTAACCTCCACTAATTCAATACAAATCCAGCAGCCAGTCAGATAGCTTTCTACTGTATCTACTGTACACAGATGCTCTAGGAAAGGTCAGCTGATGCATCTCAATAGTCTAAAGTTGCTTCCTCTCCTCGGTCTGCACTCATCTGAAAACAAAGGATGGGTATCTGTGCTATTATAGCAGCTGTGACTGCAGCATTGAGGCAATGTCAATTTTCTTCACGATTGGCTGATCCCTACTGACGACCCGGTTGGGCATGACTCCAACAGGGTCACCAATAGAAATCAGCCAAATAAGTTGGAAGTCCCACCCAGTTGACTACATTAAAATGGTGGAAGCACTAAATGGCGCTGCCCATGCTAATACAGCCTTTAGGCCTCTAGAGGACTTTGGCCCTGTTTGAGAGCATCAAATCCATGATGCATTATGGGTAAATGGTGACTGACCGAACTATCTAAAAATAATAAACGAGTTATTTATGGTGCTAAATCATTTGTAGATCAGTCAGTCAGCCTACACTGTGGAACCAGCCATTATCTATGGTTCAGTCCCGTTGGAAGGACGGTTGGTTGTTTTAAGATAATGCAGATGAAGGAAGGAGACAAGGATGCAAATTTGGATAATTGAGATGCACCCCAAGATACAGTAACTGACTTCACTCCTCCACAGGTTTCAGGACGAAGACAGCATCATCCAGTACATAGTAATCTTTGTACATGTCTCCCTCACACAGGTACGGCAGCCGAGTCACTGCCTCCACCTCAAACCCCACTTCCCGGAACACCTCATTGGACAGGTTAGTGACTTGCTCCTCCCATTTCTTCCCCTTCACTTTGATGTGCTCTCTAGGGCGCTGCCACTTCCCACCTAGAGACAGAAAGAAAAAAAAGATTCAGGAGACCAATCTAGAAAAGGCCTTGTGGCAGCCAAAACAATAAAAGTATTCTACCTGTCCCCGTATATTTTATTTTAAATACTGTTACTATCCAGCCCGAAAGGATGAAAGCAGTTCCATACACATTCACACAAATATCTCATTGACATCAACATATGATTTAGCTGGAAGTCTCAAGTAAGGACATGGCCATAAGTCTTCAACCTCTATCACTGATCTGTGCTCCATCTCACCTATCTCCACCCAGGGCTGGAAGGGCAGGACAGCGGCCAGGATGAGTCTTCCCGTGCTGGGCACCAGCGAGCGGTGGATGCCCCTGAGGAGATCCAGGGGGTCGTCACAGCGGTCCAGCAGGTTCAGACAGCTGATCAGGTCATACTGGAACCCAGTATGCTGCCATTCATCAATGCCTAAAAGCCTAAGAGAAAGAAGAGGGCATCAGAGACTGTGTGTGGTGTGTAATGTGTGTGTATCACTTACCTGTACTTCTTCCTCTGGAGGTGCCACTTCATGGGAGGAGAAACCTCAGTGGCGTAGACCTCTCTGAAGTGGGCTCCCATCACCTCAGTGACACCCCCATCCCCGGCCCCTAGATCCAGCAGTCTCTCCCCTCGCCACTCGGGATCGACGCGAAGCAGCTGCTGGAGCTGATCCGCAGAGAACACAAACATAGAGCCACGACCTAGGAACCTGGGAGAGAAGTAGAGAAAGGAGAATAATGAGTGAGGGGTACGGCACCTGGACAAAAAATATTGAAAGAGGCGAGAAAAAAGCAAGCAGAGACCCAAAACAGGAGGGCGTGAGAAAGACAGAATGACAGCATTAAAACGCTGTGTTTACCTACCCATTGATGGATGTGCGTGACACCATGGGGCTGAGGACAGTGGAGATGAAGGAGTGGTAGAACTGGGTGAACATCCAGCCAGACTTTTCTATGCTGCGTCTCAGAAAAGCCTGGGTGTCCTGGTCCAGATGGCTCTGCACAAACAGAGGTCTAACCACCTCCCCCAACAAGTCTGGAGAGCACTTGTACCACTGAGGAGCAGGGAGGGGAAAGGAGGAGAAATGGGAGTGTGCAAGAGACAGTGAAAACTACTCATTGCCACAACACTGGTTTATCCGGTTGTGTCAATCTCTTCATAAACAAAGATATAAAATAAAACCTCTTGAATATTTGATTAGAAAATATGACTTCTATTCCACCTGGCAACCAAGGAAATACAGTCGCTGGTTCTTGCTGAATGCACAATTTTTCCTTCACTTCGGCAAAATTATGTCAGGGAGAAGTGTGATATTCTGCCAGTAAATAGTTGTTTCTTTGTTTAAAGGTAACTCTGTAGTTAGACACTTACCTCCTGGGTTTCTTGTCCGGCTTCTTCGCTTTCGCTTATCATGTTCATGAAAAGTGAACGAGCGAGTGGACTGCGCACGTATTTCCCTGTCCACATCTTTCTAGTAGCGAGCAGAAAGGCGATGTATCCCAACACCCACGCTACAAAAAGCAATGTCCTCAGCTGTAGATGACACATACTGACAATAACGCAACAGATTTGGCAGCTATGGGAAAAGTGACTGCGGCACCCTGGTTGTTCACTAACTGGTCACTAGATTTTCAAGTTGTTAGACAGATGTAATATTAGATAAGCTAGCCAGAGATTATCCAATTGTGATAGCACACGCAGTGCATACCTTCAGGTCCAAACATAACAAACACACAAACCTGAAGGCGTGGTGACCTTTTGGAGTCCACATGTTATTTATTCGACATCTTAATCCGTTGTGCAAATACTTTCAGCTCAATTCGAATTGTCTCGTGACGGTCACATCTGAAGACTGCCAGCCTAGCAATGCTGCGTTCAAAACAACTGGGAAATACCAGATTTCCGAGTTCTGTGCACTCAAAACAACTAGGAACTAGGAAAAATAACGACCCCCGACTGGTAAAATTAGTTTTCAACAGTCATCCACCCGGAATTCCAATTCGGGAACCCGGGCCTCTTTCTAGAGCTCCGACATGAAGTTCGCTGGCGTCATGATTCGACCTCGTTTTTATCCAAGTTCCCAAGTTGTCCTGAAAGCACCATAAACCTACATAAAAGGATAGGGGGCAAAAATCTGGAAATACACGTTTGCTTCCTGTGTTACATCTAAATAGTTCCCACACAGTCTTTTCCAACAATGAATTGTTTTCTTTTTTTCTTTAACCTTTATTTAACAATGCACACCCCAAACCACACATCGGCAGAGATGGATGGCATTTTCAATCACCTCAACACAGTTTCAGTTGTCTGGTGTGACTTAACGTTAAGTGGAGAGACAAGACGCACAGAGACATTTCTGGGGAGGTAGCATATTTGTAGTTATTAACTGTGTGGTTCCAGCCCTGAATGCTGATTGGCTGACATATACCACTGGTAGGAAAAAACTTTCTTTTTTTTACGTTGGTAACCAGTTGATAATAGCAATAAGGCACCTCTGGGGTTTGTGGTATATGGCCAATATACCACGGCTAAAAAGGGCTGTGTCCAGGCACTCTGCGATGTGTTGTACGTAAGAACAGCCCTTAGCCGTGGTATATTGGCCATATACCACACCCCGTCGTGCATTATTGCTTAATTATACATAAGCTACTGGAGTTAGGTAGGACGTGTAGCAAGCTATGACTAACTTGAGACAGATATTTCACTGGATGTATAAATATGAAGAATCCGCTTGGCGATTCCACTCACTATCAAATATGGTAGTGAGAGGAAGCCCATTAGCGAGCAGTGGGAGAAGATGGAAAGAGATGGATTTTGGCCTACATTCTGCAAATGTTATCATCGATTAAACATTTGATCTCAATACACGTTTCTGTTCCCAAAACTAGAATATGTTATGAACAGAGTGGACTAAGTTTTGTAGAATTTAGCCTTCGCCAAAGTTTTTAAAAAGCACGTTGTTTAGGATTGCAAAGTCGAATTGAGTTATGGCACACGCGCATTTCACATAGTAGGCGTTCCCTAACGGAAATATACATATGTATGCTGGATCGGGCAATAGGATCTCGCTAGCTTGTGCTTGGCTCTGCCCACCTCCTATGACTCATCTGTTCCCATTTGAAACGACAGGCTGTGGTCTATCTTGGTTAAGTTATACAAATCTTTGGCAACACTAAAAAAAAGCATTTTCCGAGCCACGGAATATCTGACATTTTCGAAATAAAAGTCCCCCACATAATAGTAGAAAAGTGTCAATAACTTGTATTTATTCATAATATACTAAACATAAATATGAATAAGTATTAAAGTGAAATTTGCATTAAATGTGGGTTTCAAAACAAACATGTTTCAAAGTCAAATAAACTAAGAATAACATTTCTGTATACCGCACATACAAATATTGCACTGTACAGGAAAAACTATTGATTGTGTCTCCATAAAACCAGGGTCCAGTCTACTCACTATAGTCCCTACAATACAAAACAGATGAGTTTGAACAAAAGCTAGGTAATTTTAAGTGTTGCTGGCCCTCCATAGCCTCCAATGCAATTCATTGTATATGGAATAGATATTGGACTGTAGAGAAAAAACTACTTTACTACCTGTCTCAAATAAACTGGAGTGGAAAATACTCAGTGGGGTTTCTACTAACCAAACATAATTCGTTTTGGAGGGGGACTGTGTCATACAGACTGTTGCTGGCTTTTACTCAGCCCTCTCCATACATTTACATTACATTTAAGTCATTTAGCAGACGCTCTTATCCAGAGCGACTTACAAATTGGTGCATTCACCTTATGACATCCAGTGGAACAGCCACTTTACAACAATGCAATTCACTGTATATGGAATACATATTGGCTGTAGAGAAATTTTTCTCATAGGATTTAAAAAACGAGTCGACTGGAGTAGATAGCGCCATTAGTAAGTAAGTAAACTGTAATAGGACCAAAGAGTTAATCAATGTGATTTTACCATAAAAAGACAAGTTTTTACTTCTCCATGGTTGCAGAATGTTATCTATTTTGATTGTGGTAAGTTAATTCATGTTTTTTGAGATGTGAATACCAAGTATGTCTACTTCACCATCCGCCCATTTTATTGGTAAACTACAAAGTAGTGTAAACACTGTGTCTTTTAACGATCCAATATGTAATATGGTACACTTGTCATAATAGGTCATCTACAAGACCCTGCTAGGTAAAGTCCCCCCTTATCTCAGCTCGCTGGTCACCATAGCAACACCTACCTGTAGCACGCGCTCCAGCAGGTTTATCTCTCTGGTCACCCCCAAAACCAATTCTTCCTTTGGCCGCCTCTCCTTCCAGTTCTCTGCTGCCAATGACTGGAACGAACTACAAAAATCTCTGAAACTGGAAACACTTATCTCCCTCACTAGCTTTAAGCACCAGCTGTCAGAGCAGCTCATAGATTACTGCACCTGTACATAGCCCATCTATAATTTAGCCCAAACAACTACCTCTTTACCTACTGTATTTATTTATTTATTTTGCTCCTTTGCACCCCATTATTTCTGTCTCTACTTTGCGCTTTCTTCCACTGCAAACCAACCATTCCAGTGTTTTTAGTTTTATTTTACTTGCTGTGTTGTATTTACTTCGCCACCATGGCCTTTTTATATTTTTATTTATTTATACATATATTTGTTTGCTTCACCTCCCTTATCTCACCTCACTTGCTCACATTGTATATAGACTTATTTTTTTTCACTGTATCATTGACTATATGTTTGTTTTACTCCATGTGTAACTATGTGTTGTTGTATGTGTCGAACTGCTTTGCTTTATCTTGGCCAGGTCGCAATTGTAAATGAGAACGTGTTCTCAATTTGCCTACCTGGTTAAATAAAGGTTAAATAAATAAATAAAATAAAATAAAAATAATTAGGTTTTAGTCCAGAAAGGCTAGAAAAGTGATCAAGATCTTCAATGAGACTGTGCAGGGATCCAGATTGCAGACTTTAGAAAAACTTGAGTCACCGGCATACATTGACACTTTTGTTTTTATCCCCTGGATTTCTAACCCCTTGATGTTCTTGTTCGATCTAATTTTAATAGCTAGCATTTCAATGGCCATAATAAATAGATATGGAGACAACGGACAGCCTTGTTTTAATCCTCCTAAAAGCGCAAAACTTTCTGAGAAGTAACCATTATTTACTATTTTACATCTGGGGTTGCTGTACATAACTTTAACCAATTGTATAAGACATTCACCGAAATTAAACTTATCCAGGCATATATATATATAAACTCTAGTAGTACTTTATCAAACGCCTTTTCAAAATCTGCTGTGAATACCAGGCCTGGTATCTTTGATGTTTCATAATGTTCAATTGTTTCAAGTTATTGTCTTAATTGTCTTATCTCCAATAAATCGTCCATGTAAAAAACCTGTCTGATCAGAATGAACTATCTGGTAAAACCTTTTTTATTCTATGTGCTATGCATTTTGCCAGGATTTTCGCATCACAACATTGAAGTGTAAGAGGCCTCCAGTTTTTTAAATGGACTGGATCTTTATACTTACCACCTCGGTCCTGTTTTAATAGTAATGAAATCAGATCTTCTTGTTGAGTAACTGAAAGTCTAACATTTTTATAGGAGTAATTCAAACATGCTAAGAATGGATCTTTGAGTACATCAAAAAAGGTCTGATATACTTCTACTGGTATACCATCAAGCCCTGGTGAAAATATTTAATTGCCTCAAAAAGTACCACTTCTGTAAGTTGGCCTTCATACAGGCCTTTCTGTAAAATTGTTAAATTTTACATTCTTATTATTAATTTCAAGAAAAAAATCCTTACAGTTAACATCATTCAGTGGAAATGGAGGAGATTCAAAAGAAAACATCTGCTTAAAATATTTTTTAAATATAATTTGGTGAATCAGGGATGACTTATTTTTGTAATACATTACACGTGATTGTTCTTGAATAAGTACCTCCATTTCTTTTTGTTTTTCCTCTAACCTATTTTGTGCCTCAATAGTACAGTTTGATTATCATCTACCTGCGCTGTTATTTCCTATATTAGTCTAATCTCTTTTGACCTAAACTGCTTTTGTTTTAATGATGAGTATTGTATTGAATGTTCTTTAAAAGTACATTTAAAAGTGTCTCACACAATAAGGGGATCTGCTGTACCTATGTTGTGCAGAAAAAAGTAAATTATGAATTATTTTGTCTTAGTTAAGAACAAATTGTCATCCAATAGGCTTTGATAAAATGTCCAATATCCCCGTCCACGTGGAAATTCTGTAAGAGTTATATGGAGGCCAATTAGATGGTGGTCCGATCGCATTCGGTCTCCTATTAATATTTTTTTTACTTTTGATGCCAGCAAGAACGAGACCAGTAATCAAGACGGCTAGCTTGATTAAGCCCCCTCCATGTATATCTCACTAGGTCAAGGTTTTTCAGCATCCATATATCCACTAGTTCTAATGTATCCATGATCTTCGTGATCTCCTTAAGTGCTATAGTTTGCAGTGTGATATCCTTTTTTTTTTTTTACCTTTATTTAACTAGGCAAGTCAGTTAAGAACAAATTCTTATTTTCAATGACAGCCTAGGAACAGTGGGTTAACTGCCTTGTTCAGGGACAGAACGACAGATTTTTACCTTGTCAGCTTAGGGATTCAATCTTGCAACCTTTCAGTTACTAGTCCAACGCTCTAACCACTAGGCTACCTGCCGCCCCACAAATTGTGATTTCCTTTACAATCCATTGAGGTACTTAACAGCGTATTATAAACCCCACCATAATAATAGATTCATTCTTTGCTCAATAGATTATTATATTTATTTTCAAATTAGTGTGGATCATCATTATTTGGCCCATATAGATTCATTAGCCAGATCTGTTTTTGGTCCAATAGCATATTTAAAATAATCCATCTTCCTTGAGGATCAGTTTTCACAGTTTGCACAATTTGAATCAATTATTTAAAAATTAATTAGTATAATCACCCCTTTTGAGTTTCTTTGCCCATGACAAAAATATATTTCTCCCTCCCAATCCCTTTTCCACCCAACCTCATCTATATTTGTAGAGTGAGTTTCCTGTAAACAATAGATAATATATTCTCTCTTTTAGCCAGGTAAAAAAAAAAAAAAAGTATGATCTGCTAAGCCATTAAAATTGTAACTGGCTATACTTATTTCCCCACTTACCATAATGATCCCCTAGTTTCAATTATTCTTACCACCAACCAATGTTTGTAAACGTAACATTATAAAGCACTATGGTGATGTTATTAATTACACTTTGGATGGTGTATCAATACACGCAGTCATTACAAAGATACAGGCGTCCTTCCTAATTCAGTTGCCAGAAAGGAAGGAAACCGCTCCGGGATTTCACCGTGAGGCCAATGGGGATTCTAAAAGAGCTACAGTTTAATAGTTGCGATATAAGAAAAATGAGGATGGCTCAACAACATTGTAGTTACTGCACAACACTAACCTAAATGACAGAGTGAAAAGAAGGAAGCCTGTACAGAATAAAAATATTCCAAAACATACATCCTGTTTGCAACAAGGCACTAAAGTAATACTGCAAAAACTGTGACAAAGCAATTAACTTTTTGTCCTGAATACAAAGTGTTATGTTTGGGGCAAATCCAAAACACATTACTGAATACCACTCTTCATATTTTCAAGCATGGTGGTGGTTGCATCAGCAAGGCCTAGGGAGATGTTTTTTAACAATAAGAATAAATGGAATACAGCTAGAAGCATAGGCAAAATCCTAGAGGAAAATCTGGTTTAGTTTGCTTTCCAATAGACTGTAATGAGTGCACTGAGAGTCAGGACACAAGTTCAGGGAGTGAGTGTTTTAATAAATAAATGAATCACTAAACACATAACACAACCAATGCACCGACATGAAAACAGAGTCAATAACACATGAGGAAAGAACCAAGGGGAGTGACAGATATAGGGAAAATAATCAAGGAGGTGATGGAGTCCAGGTGAGCGTCATGAGGCGCAGGTGCGCGAGACGAGGTCATCAGGCTGCGGGATAATCAGCAGCCTAAGGACCTAGAGGCTGGAGAGGGAGTTTTCGTGACATAGACACAGAGACAAATTCACCTTTCATAAGGACAATAACCTATAACCCAAGGCCAAATCTATACTGGAGTTGCTTACCAAGAGAACATTGAATGTTCCTGAGTGGCCTATTTACAGTTTTGACTTAATCCCCATCAAAATCCGTAAATTTAAGCTAAAGACACGTTTTTTTGCATTGGATGCGACTCAATCCACCGCATACGCAGATGTCGCACTTCCTCATCTGTGGTGAAAGGTGGGAAAGCTAGAGCGGTGTTTGTCAGACCATGAGACATCCAGAAAATTGGTCTTAACACTAAATAATCTGTAGCATCCGAAACAACATGATCATTACACAGGTGCACCACCTTCAATGGCCACTGGCATGCTGGAGAAGTGTGCTCTTCACGGATGAATCCCAGTTTCAACTGTACCGGGCAGATGGCGTTATGTGGATGAGCGGTTTGCTGATGTCAACGTTGTGAACCCATGGTGGTGGTGGGATTATGGTATGGGCAGGCAGAAACTACAGACAATGAACAGAATTGCATAAAATAAACCATTTTATCGATGGCAATTTGAATGCACAGAGATGCCGTGACGAGATCCTGAGGCCCATTGTCATGCCATTCATCCGCCACCATCAGATCACGTTTCAGCATGATAATGCACGGCCCCATGTGGCAAGGATCTGTACATAATTCCTGGAAGCTGAAAATGGCCCAGTTCTTCCATGGCCTGCATACTCACCAGACATGGCACCCATTGAGCATGTTTGGGAGGCTCTGGATTGGCACATTCGATAGCGTGTTCCAGTTCTCGCCAAAATCCAGAAACTTCGCACAACCATAGAAGAGGAGTGGAACAACATTCCACAGTCTACAATCAACAGCCTGATCAACGCTATGCGAAGGAAGGAGATGTGTCGCGCTGCATGAGGCAAATGGTGGTCACAACAGATACTGACTGGTTTTCTGTCACGCCCCTACCTTTATTATTTAAGGTGTCTGTGACAACAGAGGCATATTTGTATTCCCAGTCATGTGAAATTTATTTCAATTAACTGATTTCCTTCCATGAACTTTAACTCAGTAAAATCTTTTAAATAGTTGCATGTTGCGATTACATTTTTGTTCAGTATATATGCTGTACAGTACCAGTTCAAAAGTTTGGACACACCTACTCTTCAAGGGTTTTTCTTTATTTTTACCATATTCTACATTGTAGAATAATATTGAAGACATCAAATCTATGAAATAACACATTTGGAATCATGTAGTAAGCAAAAATGTGTTAAACAAATCAAAATGTGTTTTAGATTCTTCATACACTTGTTAGCTGCTTTTCCTTCACTCTGCGATCCAACTCATCCCAAACCATCTCAATTGGGTTGAGGTCGGGTGATTGTGGAGGCCAGGTCATCTGATGCAGCACTCCATCACTCTCCTTCTTGGTCAAATAGCCCTTACACAGCCTGGAGGTGTGTTGGGGCATTGTCCTGTCGAAAAACAAATGATAGTCCCACTAACCGCAAACTAGATGGGATGGTGTATCGCTGCAGAATGCTGTGGTAGCCATGCTGGTTAAGTGTTCCTTGAATTATAAATAAACCACAGACAGTGTCACCAGCAAAGCACCCCCGCACCATCACACCTCCTCCTCCATGCTTCACGGTGGGAACTACACATGCAGAGATCATCCGTTCACCTACTCTGCATCTTACAAAGACAAGGTGGTTGGAACCAAAAATTGCTAATTTGGACTCATCAGACCAAAGAACAGATTTCCACCGGTCTAATGTCCATTGCTCGTGTTTCAAATCAAATCAAACTTTATTTGCCACATGCGCCGAATACAAGTATAGACTTTACCGTGAAATACTTACTTACAAGCCCTTAACCAACAGTGCAGTTCAAGAAGAAGAAAATATTTACCAAGTAGGCTAAAATAAAAAGTTATATTAAAAAGTAACACAATACGAATAACAATAACGAGGCTATATACAGGGGGCACCGGTACCGAGTCAGTGTGCAGGGGTACAGGCTAGTAGAGGTAATCTGTACATGTAGGTGGGGGCAAGGTGACTATGCATAAATAACAAACAAACATTGAGATGCAGCAGTGTACAAGAAGGGGGGTCAATGTAAATTGTCCAGTGGTGATCTTTATGAACTGTTCAGCAGTCTAATGGCTTGGGGGTAGAAGCTGTTGAGGAGCCTCTTGGTCCTAGACTTGGCACTCTGGTACCGCTTGCCATGCGGTAGTGGAGAAAACAGTCTATAACTTGGGTGACTGGAGTCTCTGACAATTTGATGGGCTTTCCTCTGACACCGCCTATTATATAGGTCCTAGATGGCAGGAAGCTTGGCCCCATTGATGTACTGGGCCGTTCGCACTACCCTCTGTAGCGCCTTACGGTCAGATACCGAGCAGTTGCCATACCAGGCAGTGATGCAACCGGTCAGGAAGCTTTCGATGGTGCAGCTTTAAAACCTTTTGAGGATCTGGGGGCCCATGCCAAATCCTTTCAGTCTCCTGAGGGGGGAAAGGTTTTGTTGTGCCCTCTTCACGACTGTCTTGGTATGTTTGGACCGCGATAGTACGTTGGTGATGTGAATACCAAGGAACTTGAAACTCTCGACCCGCTCCACTACAGACCCGTTGATGTTAATAGGGGCCTGTTCCGGGCCCCCCTTTTCCTGTAGTCCACGATCATCTCCTTTGTCTTGCTCACATTGAGGGAGAGGTTGTTGTCCTGGCATCACACTGCCAGTTCTCTGACCTCCTCCCTATAGGTCGTCTCATCGTTGTCGGTGATCAGGCCTACCACTGTTGTGTCATCAGCAAACTCAATGGTGTTGGAGTCGTGTTTGGCCACGTAGTCGTGGGTGAACAGGGAATACAGGAGGGGACTAAGTACACACCTGTGGGGCCCCAGTGTTAAGAATCACCGTGGCAGACGTGTTGTTGCCTACTCTTACCACCTGCGGGCGGCCCGTCAGGAAGTCCAGGATCCAGTTGCAGAGGAAGGTGTTTAGTCCCAGAGTCCTTAGCTTAGAGATGAGCTTTGTGGGCACTATGGTGTTGAACGCTGAGCTGTAGTCAATGAAGAGCATTCTCACATAGGTGTTCCTTTTGTCCAGGTGAGAAAGGGCAGTGTGGAGTGCGATTGAGATTGCATCATCTGTGGATCTATTGGGGCGGTATGCGAATTGGAGTGGGTCTATGGTACCGACGTGAGTGCAACGGCGCGGTAATCATTTAGGCAGGTTACCTTTGCTTCCTTGGGCACAGGGACTATGGTGGCCTGCTTGAAATATGTAGGTATTACGGACTCGGTCAGGGAGAAGTTGAAAATGTCAGTGAAGACACTTGACAGTTGGTCCGTGCATGCTTTGAGTACCAGTCCTGGTAATCCGTCTGGCCCAGCGGCTTTGTGAATGTTGACCTGTTTAAAAGTTTTGTTCACATTGGCTACCGATAGCGTTATCACCTTTATCAGGGGCGGCAGGTAGCCTATTGGTTAGAGCGTTGGGCCAGTAACAAAGGTTGCTCGATTGAATCCCCGAGCTGTCAAGGTAAAAATCTGTCGTTCTGCCCTTGAATAAGGCAGCTAACCCACTGTTCCTAGGCCGTCATTGTAAATAATAATTTGTTCTTATCCGACATGCCTGGTTAAATAAATAAAAATCACAGTCATCCAGAACAGCTGGTGCTCTCATGCATGCTTCAGTGTTTGCCTCGAAGTGAGCATTAAAGGCATTTAGCTTGTCTGGTAGGCTCGCGTCACTGGGCAGCTCGTGTCTGGCTTTCCCTTTGTAGTCTGTAATAGTTTTCAAGCCCTGCCACATCCGACAAGCATCAGAAAGAGCCGGTGTAGTAGGATTCAATCTTAATCCTGTAATGAAGCTTTGCTTGTTTGATGGTTCGTCTGAGGACATAGCGGGATTTCTTGTAAGCGCCCGGATTAGTCTCCCGCTCCTTGAAAGCGTCAGCTCTAGCCTTTAGCTCGATGCGGATGTTGCCTGTAATCCATCGCTTCTGGTTGAGATATGTACGTACAGTCACTGTGGGGACGACATCATAGATGCACTTATTGACGACTGAGGTGGTGTATTCCTCAATGCCATTGGATGAATCCCGAAACATATTCCAGTTTGTGCTTGCAAAACAGTCCTGCAGTGTAGTATCCGCGTCATCTGACCACTTCCGTAATTGAACGAGTCACTGGTACTTCATACTTTAGTTTTTGCTTGTAAGCAGGAATCAGGAGGATAGAATTATGGTCAGATTTGCCAAATGGAGGGCGGGGGAGAGCTTTGTATGCATCTCTGTGTGTGGAGTCAAGGTGGTCTAGGATTTTAGTTTCCCTGGTGGCACATGTGACATGCTGGTAAAAATTTGGTAAAACTGATTTAAGTTTGCCTGCATTAAAGTCCCTGGCCACTAGGGGCGCCACTTCTGGGTGAGCATTTTCTTCGGCCACTAGGGGTGCCACTTCTGGGTGAGCATTTTCTTCTTTGCTTATGGGATTTATAGAGTTGGTTTGAGAGCGGTCTCAGTGCCAGCTTCGCTTTGTGGTTCTTGGCCCAAGCAAGTCTCTTCTTCATATTGGTGTCCTTTAGGTAGTGGTTTCTTTGCAATAATTTGACTATGAAGGCCTGATTCACGCAGTCTCCTCTGAACAGTTGATGTTGAGATGTGTCTGTTACTTGAACTCTGTGCAGCAATTATATGGGCTGCAATTTCTGGGGCTGGTAACTCTAATGAATTGATTCTCTGCAGCAGAGGTAACTCTGGGTCTTCCTTTCCTATGGCGGTCCTCATGAGAGCCAGTTTCATCATAGCGCTTTATGGTTTTTGCAACTGCACTTGAAGAAACTTTAAAAGTTATTGAAATTTTCCGGATTGTCTGACCTTCATGTCTTAAAGTAATGATGGACTGTTGTTTCTCTTTGCTAATTTCAGCTGTTCTTGCCGTAATATGGACTTGGTCTTTTACCACACAACTTCACTTCTAGATTAGACTACTGCAATGCTCTACGTTCCGGTTACCCGGATAAAGCACTAAATACACTTCAGTTAGTGCTAAACACGGCTGCTAGAATCTTGACTAGAACCAAAAAATTCTCATCATTACGCCAGTGCTAGCCTCTCTACACTGGCTTCCTGTTAAGGCTAGGGCTGATTTTAGGGTTTTACTACTAACCTACAAAGCATTACATGGGCTTGCTCCTACCTATCTCTCTGATTTGGTCCTGCCGTACATGCCTACTCGTATGCTACGGTCACAAGACGCAGGCCTCCTTATTGTCCCTAGAATTTCTAAGCAAACAGCTGGAGACAGGGCTTTCTCCTATGGAGCTCCATTTTTATGGAACGGTCTGCCTACCCATGTGAGAGACGCAGACTCTGTCTCAACCTTTAAGTCTTTATTGAAGACTCATCTCTTCAATAGGTCCTATGATTGAGTGTAGTCTAGCCCAGGGGTGTGAAGGTGAAATGAAAGGCACTGGAGCAATGAACCGCACTTGCTGTCTCTGCCTGGCCGGTTCCCCTCTCTCCACCGGGATTCTCTGCCTCTAACCCTATTACAGGGGCTGAGTCACTGGCTTACTGGTGCTCTTCCATGTCGCCCCGAGGAGGGGTGCGTCACTTGAGTGGGTTGAGTCACTGACATAATCGTCCTGTCCGGGTTCGCGCCCACCCTCGGGTTCGTGCCGTGGGGGAGATCTTTGTGGGCTATACTGTCTCAGGGTAGTAAGTTGGTGGTTGAAGATATCCCTCTACTGGTGCGGGGGCTGTGCTTTGGCAAAGTGGGTTATATCCTGCCTGGTTGGCCCTGTCCGAGGGCCAGGCAGGATATATATGTTCTCACCTACCTCTTCGTTATCGTTCAGGGAATGTGCTGCTGTAACTGGCAAACTGCCTTTTCACTCTCCGCTGTCTTTCCAGAGTGTACATAGATGCTGTAACTAGCAAATTGGTTGTCTCTTCTCTCCAGTCGCATGCTGCATTCTGTTATGTGAACAATTGGCTGATCCTTCGACACAGACAGTATTGCTCCAAACGCGCATCACTCGTTCGCATACAGCAAGTAGTAATCCTAAGCCCCCCCCCCCCTCCAAACTTTACTCACCGGACCTACACGAATCACGTAGCTCACCTATTTTGGAAACGGTGAATTTCGCCCAAAAGGTGACTAGTTTGCATCCCTGATAAAGGTATCCGGATATGGCCGTAAAGGGAGCTCCCAGATAAGTAAGGCCAGGCCAGTTGTGTTTTCGCCCTACGTTTTACCACACAAGTTGTTAGTGATGTTAATGCCGTGTTTGATTTTTTTTTATTGTGTCGGGTCTTTTTAATTTGCTTGTGAACTGGAAATGCAGAAGGATGGAAATGTTTGAGATGTTTTTAAATGGTTTCTGAAGTACAGGGACAGAAAAGGGACAGAAAATACTTAATGGTGTTGAATGACCTTTGTCCTAACTTTCTGGTGAGGCCTGATTGACCTAACTAGAAATGATAGAGACATTAGGTGAGATTTAAGTATAATATGAATGATGGACACCTGTCTCTAGTCTATTTTACCATTACCTTATGGAATACAATTATTTCCTTATGGAATTATCAAGTTGTAATTCTAATTTGATTTGTTATTCTAATTTGTTTATTTTTGATTTAACAGACAGTGTTTTTTGTTGCATGAATCACGATGTGAGTCGTGTTCAAAGGAGAAATTACCAGTTCCCTGGGGCCCTTGCCCTGTCGTAAATTTGCAAATGGATTTTGTTTAGTCTGCATATAAAAGAAAAAGATATGTTGATAATGGTTGACAGTTACTCCAAATGGATTGCGGTTTTCCCCACCTTAAGTGATGTATGTGTATTGCTGTCCTGCTTCTTGTTTTTTGTCTTTGTTTCCATACAAATCTTACCAGATTGGGTCAGCTGTGTTGTCGGGATTTCTCCCTAAGGGTTAGCGCTCTAACTCCCTGACCAGGTAACTCTGCGGTGAGGTCGCCAGTATGATAAGGGAGTATAAGCCAATTTGGAAAATGGTTTCAACAGTGTGTTATGCTCTTGGACATTTGTCTTAGAGATTTTGATATTAAAAAAATTGGGAATGTAATAATTTGTCATTTGGTGAATAGTTGGTCTGGATTTCCAAAATCAGAAATGTCTTAAACTGTTGTTTTGCTCTGTCCTCTCTCGGGTTATGGCGAAGTGACCACAGATGGTGTCTTGATGCATGGAAGGGATAATTTGACCAAGAATAGTGTGAACCTAACCTGCTGAAGAAATAGTGACAAAGGCGTTCACTACGACCTTGTCTTTCACCACTCCTACCTGTGATCTGAGTCCGAGCCAGCAACCTGTGTACGAACGGCAGGAGTGGGGCATGAGTCCTGAGACCGTGCATGTGGAGTGAGCAGGGAAAGGGATCACGTTCAAACTCCTCTCATGCTGCTGTTGCACTGGTTGGAATATGGACCAGACAGAGTAGACTATACAGAATGGTGGTGGTGGCTCAGGTGAGAGATTTGTGTGCTTGGGAAAATCTTATTATTCCCCAGATAGTGAAGTCGGGACATTATCATGGGCCATCAGCTGTGACAGGCATGAGTTACATATGTGCCGTTGGGAAGATGAACTGTAACACTATCTGAAGAAGAAAATGAAGATACGACAGAAGATGAGTGACGGGAAGAAGGGGGGGGTGGTCAACTGTGCCCGTGAATTGATTTAGGGTTGCCCTAAACTGTTTATTTGTTGTATCAGGTTGATTTTGGAGGTCTACACACAGGGAAAATCATGGTAATTTAGGTTAAAAATGCATTGAGATACCGATCTGTCATTAACATGCCACTCGCGACAGTAAAACAGGGATAAACGGGGTCCGTAATGAGAAAAGTTAATATCTGCAATATAAGTAGTACATAATGTTTATGTATTTTCCCTGTTTGTAAATGTACATTCTAACACTGTTATTCGAGGGTCTTGAATTCTAGTGATAGACTAAACGTGAAGCACTAAGGACTGTCATTCTAAATTTGTGTTGGATAAGTTATCAAGTGTTTAATAATGATTCGGAAAGGAGAGAAAGAGAGACGCTGCCCCTAAGTTGTGAGGAGAGCACAAAGTGAAGGGAGTGTGCACTGCTCAGATTTATTGAGTCTAGGGAGGATTTTGTCCCAGGAAACTTTATCTGTTAGTGTCCTCTGAGAGGGAGGTTATTAGAGAACCACTAAAACAGATGATAGCTTGGGCTAACTATGAGGGGGTATTTGGTAGTAGGGGTTTAATTTTACCATGCCATCAGATTCCTAATGTTAAAGTGTATCAATACATATGGCTTGCTGGATGATACAGTACAATTAATTACGTACAAGGCTCATAGTCTGTCTTGCTTTGACACCCGAGGATGAAGACTAGCATTCCATTGGCATAGAACGGATGGACGGTTCTTTCCCCAGTCTTATTCGCATCAAGGGTGGTGTGAAATTATTAAACATGTATTTTCTCTCTTCCCTGTTCAAGACAATACAGTTGAAGTCAGAAGTTTACATACACTTAGGTTGGTGTCATTAAAACTCGTTTTTCAACCACTCCACAAATGTCTTGTTAACAAACTATAGTTTTGTCAAGTCAGTTAGGACATTTACTTTGTGCATGACACAAGTAATTTATCCAACAATTGTTTACAGACAGATTATTTTACTTATAACTCTCTGTATCACAATTCCAGTGGGTTAGAAGTGTACATACACTAAGTTGACTGTGTCTTTAAACAGCTTGGAAAATTCCAGAAAATGCTTCTGATAGGCTAATTGACATAATTTGAGTCAATTGGAGGTGTACCTGTGGATGTATTTCAAGGTCTACCTTCAAACTCAGTGCCTCTTTGCTTGACATCATGGGGAAATCAGCCAAGACCTCAGAAGAAAAATGTAGACTTCCACAAGTCTGGTTCATCCTTGGGAGCAATTTCCAATCGCCTGAAGGTACCACATTCATCTGTACAAACAATAGTATGCAAGTATAAATACCATATGACCACGCAGCCGTCATACCGCTCAGGAAGGAGATGTGTTCTGTCTCCTAGAGATAAACGTACTTTGGTGCAAATCAATCACAGAACAACAGCAAAGGACCTTGTGAAGATGCTGGAGGAAACAGGTATAAAAGTATCGATAGCCACAGTAAAACGAGTACTATATCGACATGAAGAAGGAAGAAGCCACTGCTCCAAAACCGCCATTAAAAAAAGCCAGACTACGGTTTGGAACTGCACACGGGACAAAGATCATACTTTTTGGAGAAATGTCCTCTGGTCTGATGAAACAAAAACAGAACTGTTTGGCAATAATGACCATCGTTATGTTTAGAGGGGAAAAAAAGAGGCTTGCTAGCCGAAGAACAGCATCCCAACCGTGAAGCACGGGGGTTGCAGCATCATGTTGTGTAGGTACAAAATAGATGGCATCATGAGGCAGGAAAATTATGTGGATATATTGAAGCAACATCTCAAGACATCAGTCAGGAAGTTAAAGCTTGGTCACAAATGGGTCTTCCAAATGGACAATGACCCCAAGCATACTTCCAAAATTGTGGCAAAATGGCTTAAGGACAACAAAGTCAAGGTATTGGAGTGGCCATCACAAAGCCCTGACCTCAATCCTATAGAACATTTGTTGGCAGAACTGAAAAAGCATGTGCGAGCAAGGAGGCCTACAAACCTGACTCAGTTACACCAGCTCTGTCAGGAGGAATGGGCCAAAATTCACCCAACTTATTGTGGGAAGCTTGTGGAAGGCTACCCGAAATGTTTGACCCAAGTTAAACAATTTCAAGGCAATGCTACCAAATACTAATTGAGTGTATGTAAACTTCTGACCCACTGGGAATGTGATGAAAGAAATACAAGCTGAAATAAATTATTCTGTCTATTATTCTGACATTTCACATTCTTAAAATAAATTGGTGATCCTAACTGACCTAAGACAGGTAATTTTTACTCATTAAATGTCAGTCATGTCATGTATTTGGCTAAGGTGTATGTAAACTTCTGACTTCAACTGTATGTTTTCTAGGTGTCATGGAACGAGTGATCATTGTTCCAGAGGAGGGATTGTTGGAAATGTACTTTAGTAGTGACTAATGTGTTATGGGAAAGATAGAATGATTTATGTGCGAATGTATTTGTGGCCGTAGGCAAGGTATTGGAGACAGGATGTTTGCATAAGGGTGTTAATTGCAGAGTCTTGCAAGACCGACATCAGTGTATTATGTGGAGTCCCAAAAACCAAGGCATTAACATTATAGGGAATTGGGAGAGTGGAATGGAATGTGACTAAGGAGATCTGTGTGGCTCATAAATTAAGGAAGGAGGTAGTATACCACTCCCAGATCAAGTCACACATACCCAGATCATGGTGGAAGTAGCAGAGATAGTGTGATCATTTCAGACACCATTGTCAACATTCAATGATGGGTTTGTCAAAGGTACAATGCTTATGGATGCTATAGTAACAACATGGAACTGGACTATCGTGCAAATTAGGGGATTTTGAAGTTTGCGTCATGGGCAGTGTTAGTAGTAGCAGGGGTTACCTTAGTGGCATTGTTGGAATATCATCTTCTGAGGGCATTGATGTGAAATGTATGTACAGTGCTGAGTTACCTCAAGATGAGGTAAAGTTGATTAGGACCACCGCACGTGTATATCGGGTGGCAATGGAGGAAGGAGATGGGGAGCGAAGTGAAACGACATGGCTTGAACACCTCTTGGAACCTGTTATATTTTGTTTTGCTTTTTGCTTTTCAAGTCTTTTGCTATCACTCTCTTAGGAACCAGAAGGAGTAAAATAAATTGTTTCTGTAATTTCCAAGTTTATATAATGTTGAACAGTGGAATTATTGTTCAAAAAGGGGAGACTGATGGGTTCTGACTTCTAAACTTGAAAATATGAAATATCCTTATTCATGTCACTGAGGGGACATGTTACTGTTAGACATCAGGTATCCTATGGAAAAGAGAAGGTCCACAGTCTGTTACAAGTCAACAGGACAGCCATGAGTTGGGGAGGAGTGAGGAATTTGGGCCGAGGTCAGGTCAGATGAAGTGAGAAAGAACATGCATCACTAAGTCCAGCCTAGCAACCGAGCTGTATTGACTGTCCAGATGTGTGAGGAGACTCAGCATAGGACGAAGGTTAAATACCAGTGCTTGTGTAAATATGTCTTTGTCTTATGCAACTGTGACCTAGTGGGTGAATAAATTTGGTTTGAGCTTTACTAGTCGTCTGAGTTTTTACTCTATTTATTTAGAACCTAACACTGGTAATGTGAATATGTCTTTCAAATCTTGGAATGTTCTTAAACCATTATTGTCCATGATATCTGCAAGGGGGGGGGGGGGGGGGGTGCAAAAGGCCACCCTCCAGATCACAAGGCATTATTGTGAAATACTGGAGTATGGACATGCCATTTTGAAAATGTGATTTAAAGGGGAATGGAAACACTTTAGGACGTAATATCCCAAGTATAAATACAGTAAAGTACACACACTAAAGGGATAAAAAAAATGGTCTGACAAAATAGTGTTTCTTAGACACAATTGCAAGCTTCAAGGAGTTGGTTTGATGATAAGTGGTGATGTCATCGGCGATGTCAGCAGTAAGACTGTCAAGACTCACCTGGACCACCTATTGTGATGTGCCTTTTGTTAAGTAAATTAGGTTAAAAGGAGACTGGAGTGCCACTTTAATGTGGATAGATCATAGAGGTAGATATAGGACATATTTGGATATGTGACATTATAGTGTCTGTAACAGCATGGGCAGCGCCATTGAGGCTATCTCCCTTTTAAAGCAGGGGTTGGAACCAAAATAATTTTCTGATTGTTTTGATCTGAACAGAACCATTATTTTTGGGGGTCAATTCCACTGTTCGGAAAAGCAAAATAATGTTCTGAACCGGTTCGAAACAAAAAAAAGTATGGCTTTATATAGTTCCTTTTTAATCCTCTGAAATCTATTTATTTTATTTAGCTCAACATTAAAATTACTTCACCAATCAGTGCAGATAGAGCAGCTTGCTATGGAGCAGGAAGGCTATTTAATCTGTATAGGAAAGTCGATAAGAGCTAATTGTATTTTGCCATAACAGCATGGTTAAATCATGATGAAAGACAAACAAACACTGTGCTGCCAGTCACTATGGACAGAAAAGTGTAGGCCACGAGATGCAACTGACATTTTGCGGGTGGGGAGAAAGCGAAAGTGGGTAGGAAGCTTTGCTTGAAGCGCTGGTCATATTGTTATGACATGCATTATCTGAATTAGGCCCACAGAATTACACCTCAGGCGGAGCGGCTTCTATAGAGGAACTTTGAATGTCTTTGAACATCTGAGACTTGGCTTAACGTTGGACCAGAGCTAACGTTCGCTAGCTAGCTAACAAGCTTGTGTGTGCAAAGCAGCACAAGAATTAAAAACACATCTTACCTTTTTGTAGTTAATAAATCCAATGTGAAATGTGATAACTATAGTATCTATCCTTAATTAGCATTGATAAAGTGAATCCATTCTTCTCTAATTAAAATCTCTACCCCTAATTTCTCATTCACGCTTGTAATGTCTTCAGTTGGCTACAGAAACTTATGCTTCGGAGGGGGAGGGCAGGTAGTACACGCGCACACTGGCAAAGATTTCCAGCTGGCAGGCAGACACTAGAATAAGTTTGAGTGACAGAGTGAGGTCTTTGCATAGGCACTTTGTTGCGATTTTTGTGGGACTGGGAAAAAATAAAGCGAACAAAAAATAAAGTTATTAACCGGTTCCCATGCATTTTAAAATAATGGTTCTGTTCTGGAACAGTATAAATCACTTTCATTGTCAGTTCTGATTCTGTTCCTCGAATAATTGTGTTATTTTCGGTTCTGTTCCATCCCGTTTAAAAGTAGTACATTTTCTTCCTATATCTACTTTAGTGGTGGGTGGCAATGGGTTATGTCCATGAGTCCCCTATCTATCACTATGGGATAGATGCAGCTACATCAGAGATTTGGATATAATGAGGAGATGCCTAACAATGGGATTCGTTGTCCACAGAGCGGAACGGCAGGCTGTCAACAACCGCCTGTTCTCAATGGAGAGTGAAATGCTATGCTATCCTCATGAATATGCATAGACCGTCTCGAATTTCAACAGGAACAACACTGATATAAAGTGTTTTTTCCGGGTTAAGCTGGCGGGTGTTAACTTAAGGCTAGGGGGCAGTATTTTCGTTTTTGGCAAAAAAAATGTACCCATTTGAAACTGCCTATTTCTCAGCCCCCGAAACTAGAATATGCATATAATTGTCAGATTAGGATAGAAAACACTCTGAAGTTTCCAAAACTGTCAAAATTTTGTCTGTGAGTTAAACATAACTGATATTGAAGGCTAAAACCTGAGGAAAATCCAATCAGGAAGTGCCCCTGTTTTTGAAACCTCTGTTCCTATGCATCCCTATTGCCCATTTAAAGGGATATCAACCAGACTCCTTTTTCTATGGCTTCCCTAAGGTGTCAACAGCCTTTAGACATAGTTTCTGGCTTTTATTTTGAAGAATGAGCGTGAACGACCACATTGCGGATGGATAGGTGGATAGGATAGGTGGTGGCTCTCAGAGTGAGTTGTGCGCAAAAGAGAAAGGCAGCTATTGTTACTCCCGGTCCTAGTGAAAAGCCGACTGTCCCGGTTGATATATTATCGAATAGATATTTGAAAAACACCCTGAGGATGGATTATAAAAAACGTTTGACATGTTTCTGTGGACATTATGGATATAATTTGGAATTTTTGTCTGCGTTGTCGTGACCGCTCTTTCCGGTGGATTCCTGGGCATAAGGCACCAAACTAACGGAGGTAATTGGATATAAAAAATATCTTTATGGAACAAAAGGAACATTTGTTGTCTAACTGGGAGTCTCGTGAGTGAAAACATCCGAAGATCATCAAAGGTAAACGACTAATTTGATTGCTTTTCTGATTTTCGTGACCAAGTTACCTGATGCTAAGTGTACTTATTGTTTTGTCGAGCGATCGATAAACTTACACAAACGCTTGTATTGCTTTCGCTGTAAAGCATAATTTCAAAATCTGAGACGACAGGTGGATTAACAAAAGGCTAAGCTGTGTTTTGCAATATTGCACTTGTGATTTCATGAATATGAATATTTTCTAGTAATATTATTTACCTGTGGCGCTATGCTATTCAGCGTTGCTGATGACAATTATCCCGGATCCGGGATGGGTGGTTCAGAAAGGTTAAGGAGCGCGGTTAGGCGGGTCATGTTTCGGAGGCCGTTGCAGCGATGAGACAAGATCGAAAACTGGGGAGAAAAAGGGTGTAAATATAACAATAATGCATTTATAACATCAATTTTAAGGGCCTATTCTGGGAAAAAAAGAATGTGTGCAAAAGAATACATATTTCAAAATGTCATGTGAGCCTTTGTCAGATAATATAATTTTACTAGAGTGATTGGCTTGGAGGAGTGTTTTTCCCAAAGAGAGGTAGTATTTTTTATATTAATAATAATAGTAGTAACAATCACTGTTTGTACAGCACCTTTCATATATTGCTTAAGCACTTTTGAAGTATGAATCACACATTTTGTTACAATAGTCCTCAAATGTAAATGACAAATAGCCTACAGACAAAATGTGTTCAGTAAAAAAATTAAAAAAAAAAAAAAATTATTCATGACTAATTGTGTTCATGCTATGCTGACAATACAATCTCCAGCACTTGAGCAACCTGAATGTTCTCTCTAGGTGAATTCTAAGGTTGTGCTTTTGCAGCAAACCTCTTCCCAGACTGTATTCAGATGAAGGGTCTGTCTCCTGTATGAACACTCTTGTGTCTAATGAGATTACTTGAGCACTAATTGCTTTCCACACGTGGGCAAACAAATGGTTTCTCTCGTGTGGACGTTCTGATGTTTCTTCAGATAACCAGAACCTTGTGGTAGAAGAATCAGAATTAGTTATGTAACATAGATAATTAAGATGTCTTATCTGCATAATATGCTTATGTGATATACTTGTTATTAGAATGTATCCCTTCGGACTCTTGTGTTGGCAGTTGCACTTCTTCCCTCAGCTGGGGCTCAGTCACCTGGGGCCCAGAGAGGGGAGAGGTCAGGCTCGTCTTTCACATGTCCCTGGTGCTATGCAGAATATCAGAAAGGGAAGAGGACAGGAGGGAACATTGTCTTCATATGTGAATGTGTTTACCTATTCTTAAACCATGTGAAGGGATGGCGTGAATAATGGGGAACCAATTACTTGTCTCCACAATGTCTGTGCGCCAGTCACTCCCTCCTTTGGCATTGGGGGATATGTGTGGTAGTGTCTGGAACCATTGTATGGCATCTCTGATGTTGCACTTATCCTGGGATAGTGTATGACCTAGAGGCTCACTACCCTCAGTGACCTTGTCCAGGAGTGGGGTCAAGAAGTGGTTTTACTTGAGATGGGGGTATCGGGAGTTGACAATTGATTTATGCCATTGGATGAGTTGGTGTTTTTGTGCTATGAAGTACCAGGAGACTAGAACCTCGTCTCAGGGGCCAAACTGAACGATAATTTATAGCGAATGCTATCTGGCTACGGGATACTCCTTTCTCATTTAAAAAGTCTCACCTTGTGCAACGTTCAAAATATCTGTGGTTTGTTATGTCGACTAGGGGGTGGATCTTAGCTATAAAAGATCTCGGTAGCCTTTGTCTCGCCGCTCTCAATGGATCATCAGAAACGATGATTCGTCGACAAGCCATTGCTATTGCAAAGCTCTCACTATTAAAGATTTAGTTTAAGTATAACTCTGACTTGTGTGATAAGTTTGTCTCTCCTCATTTGATAGTAAAGAAATTAACCACCACAACCTCTACCCACACAGAGCAGCTGAAGGGTTTCTCTCCTGTGTGAACCCGCTGGTGAGACTGAAGATACTTAAGACAAATTAAACGTTTTCTGCAGAAAAACAAAATGTTTTACTTCCTTGCAATTGCTTACATTTTATGACCTGGAAGAGATAGATACCAGCACACTGTCAAAAAAAGGAATAAATCCAAACTGAGCCTTGAATGGAAAATCAAGATGTTTATTAGAACATGGTGGCCAAAAAATCATAGTGCAAGAAAGGTTAAAAAACAAAAAGGTCATACTCAGTGTAAATCGTCAGCACACAAAGTTGCTCATCCTTGTCCTAGTCTATTATACCAGTACTGAATTTTAACTAGGGTGCCTAAAACCGTAGTAAACATTTCCCAGACAAGAGATATTATGCATTGTCACATTATTAGTCATCTACCTTCATAACAGCACAAGACTGTTTTACAGAATCTTCATTTTCTTTACTAGGATGCTCCCAAACCTGCAAAAGTTGTTCTAACACTTTGCCCACAGGACTTCCATTATATCAGCAACATGTACAGTTGAAGTTGGAAGTTTACATACACCTTAGCCAAATACATTTAAACTCAGTTTTTCACAATTCCTGACATTTAATCTTAGTAAAAATTCCCTGTCTTAGGTCAGTTAGGATCACCACTTTATTTTAATCATGTAAAATGTCAGAATAAAAGTAGAGAGAATTATTTATTTCAGCTTGTATTTCTTCCATCACATTCCCAGTGGGTCAGAAGTTTACATACACTCAATTACTATTTGGTAGCATTGCCTTTAAATGGTTTAACTTGGGTCAAACGTTTGGGGTGGCCTTCCACAAGCTTCCCACAATAAGTTGGGTGAATTTTGGCCCATTCCTCCTGACAGAGCTAGTGTAACTGAGTCAAGTTTGTAGGCCTCCTTGCTCGCACACGCTTTTTCAGTTCTGCCCACAAATGTTCTATAGAATTGAGGTCAGGGCTTTGTGATGGCCACTCCAATACCTTGACTTTGTTGTCCTTAAGCCATTTTGCCACAACTTTGGAAGTATGCTTGGGGTCATTGTACATTTGGAAGATCCATTTGCGACCAAGCTTTAACTTCCTGACTGATGTCTTGAGATGTTGCTTCAATATATCCACATAATTTTCCTGCCTCATGATGCCATCTATTTTGTGAAGTGCACCAGTCCCTCCTGCTGAAAAGCACCACCACAACATGATGCTGCCACCCCCGTGCTTCATGGTTGGGATGGTGTTCTTCAGCTTGCAAGCCTCCCCCTTTTTCCTCCAAACATAACAATGGTCATTATGGCAAAACAGTTATATTTTTGTTTCATCAAACCAGAGGACATTTTTCCAAAAAGTATGATCTTTGTCCCCATGTGCAGTTGCAAACCGTAGTCTGGCTTTTTATATGGCGGTTTTGGAGCAGTGGCTTCTTCCTTGCTGAGCGGCCTTTCAGGTTATGTCGATATAGGACTCGTTTTACTGTGGATATAGATACTTTTGTACCTGTTTCCTCCAGCATCGTCACAAGGTCCTTTGCTGTTGTTCTGGGATTGATTTGCACTTTTCGCACCAAAGTACGTTCATCTCTAGGAGACAGTCTCCTTCCTGAGAGGTATGACGGCTGCATAGTCCCATGGTGTTTATACTTGCGTACTATTGTTTGTACAGATGAACGTGGTACCTTCAGGCGTTTGGAAATTGCTCTCGAGGATGAACCAGACTTATGGAGGTCTACATTTTTTTTTACTGAGGTCTTGGCTGATTTCTTTTGATTTTACCATTGAAATATATCCACAGGTACACTTCCAATTGACTCAAATTATGTCAATTAGCCTATCAGAATCAGAAGCTTCTAAAGCCATGACATAATTTTCTGGAATTTTCCAAGCTGTTTAAAGGCACAGTCAACTTAGTGTATGTAAACTTCTGACCCACTGGAATTATAAGTGAAATAATCTGTCTGTAAACAATTGTTGGAAAAATTACTTGTGTCATGCACAAAGTAGATGTCCTAACCAACTTTCCAAAACTATAGTTTGTTAACAAGAAATTTGTGGAGTGATTAAAAAACAAGTTTTAATGACGCCAACCTAAGTGTATGTAAACGTCTGACTTCAACTGTATCTATCCAAATAAAAAATGTAAGGTTTTCAGATTTTGCTTTCAAAATTAAAAGTCCACTGTAAACGCTATGTGTATTATAAGAAATCAAGATTTTTTTTGTACATTTGCATAATGCTGGAACTGTTACAAAATGATAGCCAACTTCATGGAAAAATCTAAATAATATTATAAATTGGAGCACATTGAGAAATGGTTGGAGCTTACGTCAATTCATGTAAGGAACATAAGTCTACTGGTAACAAAATAAAACAATTAAAAAATATATATTGTATAATTACTGTTAATTTACTGGTGCTATTGTTCAAGGATGCCATTTTGAAAAGTAATGTTTAAGCAAAGTCTTACAGTATTTTTGTTGTATTGCACAAACAAATTGCACTATACAGGGAAAAACTATTGATGGTGTGTTCATAAAACCATGGTCCAGTCTACTCACTTGAGTTCTTAGTATACAAAACAGTTTGAACAAAAAGCTAGGTCAATGAAAGTGTTGCTGGACTTTTACTGTGGTCAAACAAACTAAAGTGGGGTGCCTGAACAGTACAAATACAGCCCTGTACAGAAACAAATTGTGTGCATAAAACCAGAGTCCAGTCTACCATATTTGGTTAGTAGAGAACCTACTGACTATTTTCCACATCACTTAAGCTGAGACAGGTAATAAAGTTTATTTTCTACAGTCTAATATGTATTCCATATTCAGTAAATTGAAATGGCGGCTATGGAGGGGGAAGAGTAAAAAGCCAGCAACACTTCATATGACCTAGCTTTTTGTTCAAACTCATCTGCTTTGTATTCTAGGGACTATAGTGAGTAGACTGGACCCTGGTTTTATGGAGACACAATCAATAGTTTTTCCTATACAGTGCAATATTTGTATACAGAAATGTGTTATTTATTTGACCTTGGAACATGTTTTAAAACCCAACTAATGCAAAGCTCACTTAAATATGAACAAAAATGAATCATTATTGTTTAGGCAATCATTTTTCATATGCCATGACTAAATACAGGTTATTTTATATTTAGATATTTTCAGAAGTTTCATTACATGGAAGTGCTTACTTAGTGTTGCTGACAAGAGGCTAGTTCTGCATCCTACTGGATGAGTCAAAAAAGTCAGCAATGTACTGGGCTTTTTCTTACAATTGTTTATTTCACAAAAACACTTTTCAGAAGAAATGTTTACAAAAATATATCGAGATATCATTTTACTAGACTGGTTGGCTTGGAGGAGTGTTTTTCCTAAAGAGAGGTAGTATTTTTTATATTACTACTACTAATAATAATAATAGTAGTAACAATCACTGTTTGTATTGTTCATATATTTCTTGCAGCACTTTTGAAATAATAATGGTACACATTATTAGATACACATACAAAATCATTTGTTTTAATTCCATTCCTTTTGTTATAAGACTACTCCTAAACTGTAAATAACAAATAGCCCAATACAGTCAAAATGTTAAAAAGTAGAATTATTCATGAATAACTGTGTTCGTGGTATACTCAGTGACAGTACAATCTCCAGCACTAGAGCACCCAGAATAGTTTCTCTCTAGGTGAATTCTAAGAATGTGCTTCGCAGCAAACCTCTCCCCACACTGTATGTAGTATCCGGTGTGACTAATGAGATTACTTGAGTCCACAAACCGATTTTCACACAGTGGGCTGAGGATGAGTGATAAACAACTTCAATGATAAGAGTCACAAAAACACTCATTCAAAAGTGTATGGAATACTTTTTGGATGATCAACTCCTTCAGTCGAGCACCCGATCCCTTTTTTTGTTCAAGCTGGGCTTAAAGCACGTTTGGGTATGCTTTCACTCACTGAAAAGTGGTTGGTAAAATACTTTCTTCTCCATCGTGGACACTAATGTGTCTCTTGAGATGATTGGCCGATATGAAAGTCTTTTCACACTGTGGGCATCGGAACTGCTTGCATCCTTTATGTATGCTAAGGTGGACTTTGAGTGAGCCTGACTGGGCGAAGCGCTTGCCGCAGTGGCTGCAGCCGTAGCGTCTCTCCCCTGTGTGAACGCTCTGGTGTCGCTTGAGGTTGCTGGAGTCGGAGAAGCGCTTCCCGCACTGCATGCAGCTGAACGGCTTCTCCCCGGTGTGAACCCTAAGGTGTGTCTTGAGGTTCTTCAGACAAGCCAAAGTCTTACCACAGAAACTACAAATGAACCGGTTACCTGCTGTGCCGTCTTGGTTGTAATTCACAGCGTCGTTATTATGACTGTCATGGGAGACCCAACCATCCGTCATTACCAAGGCATTGGATCCAGTCTCCATGCCTTTTCGCACAGTCATCTGATGCTCACCTGAGGGCAACGTCAACCTCTGTCTATTATCTCTGTAAGCTACAGGTTGTTTGTGCTCAGTTATGGAGTGACTCACCTTGTTCATCGAAAAGGGAAAACTATTCTCTGAATCAGAATTAAGAGGTACAACATCCACATGAGAGTAAGAGCACTCGGGAAGATCAGCCCCAGGACCCTGGGTGCTAAGAGTCCCAAGTTGTCTGGGGGGCTCAAACATCATACAATCAAAGCCTGCATGGTCAAGTATTCCATCACCATCTTCCAATGCTGGGGTTTGAGATCTTTTGTTCACACTCAGATTTTCATTTGATTCTGGCAAGAGGCTGTTGTCTGTTTCGCCACTCACCCATATACAAGAGCTGGCATTCTCCTGTTTGCTGATTGATTGAGCATCCTCCGTGTCGATGTTGGAATGCCTTTCTCCTCCAACACTGGGATTTAAAGCTCCTACAACATCAACAACAGTGTGTGAATCACTGAACTGGATGCTCATGAAGGTAATCAAATACTACACATCAGTCAAAGGATATGAGCAATTTCTGAGAAATGTATTAGTATAAATCTAGTCTAGTCTATATGAAAGCTAAAAATATTGCCATAAAATCTGTTGTACTTATAATTAAATCAATATATGAATTGTATGCAGTAGTCTAACATTATTGCAATCATTTTACATGACAGTATTAATTGATCATGTTTTTTTCCAAAAGTCATAATGAAGACACTTTATTAAGCCCGTCTCCCATTTAATTACCGGTCCTCAGTCTCTCTCGTTGGTCATGATTGTCCCAGGCTTCTTCCCGCCTCTCCTCTTTGATGGTAGGTGATTTGGGCTTTCTCTCATCTAACGCTGCAGGCTGTTGGACACAAGGTTGGGTAAAATCAATTGGGATGCAAGATATAATTAAGCAATAAGGCACGGGGGGGATGTGGTATATGACCAATATACCACGGCTAAAGGCTGTTCTTATGTGCGACGCATCGCGGAGTGCCTGGACACAGCCCTTAGCCGTGGTATATTGGCCATATACCACAAACCCCCGAGGTGCCTTATTGCTATTATAGACTGGTTACCAACATAATTAGCGCAGTAAAACTAAATGTTTTGTCATACCCATGGTATACAGTCTGATATACCATGGCTGTCAGCCAATCAGCATTCAGGGATGGAACCACACAGTTTATAACTGGGAATAATCCACTAACGGTAACTGTGAGGAAATGTGCTCTGTACAGTCATAAAGACAGGTGAAAAAATAAGTAGCACAAGAACACTAACAGGACAGTAAACAGGATCACTTGATTGCAAAAATACCACTAGTATGGGTAGGCTATATGTCATATTTACATTCAGACCTAGGTTGTGTTGATAACCACTGAAATATTAGGCTGCCCTTTCTGAAACAAGTGTGGACAAATGCTTACCTTTCTCTGTGTGGTAGTCTGTCCAGTATCACCTGAGGACTTTCCGTCCCTAAAAAGGATGGTGACCAACTGGGAATCAACTGCTCTCCGACAATGTACCTCGCCTAGAATTAGCAGAAAAAGGGAAATTGTTTACATTCACACACAACACACTTTATCAATGGTGTCTTGATAAGTTGGTTTCTAAATTGATGTAACCTATAAATGTAGTTAGTATGTGGTCTATTGGAACCGTCGAATCTTACCGCTTGATGTCCTTTTCGATTCCATGCCAAAGTGAGTTCGAGAACGACTGTGCGCGAGAATTGAGCTTCCCATTCCCGCTCTCGGAGCACTCGCACGAGACACTTTCAGCTCCATCATCCGTAGTTTTCTCCTCAACGCTTCATTCTCCTTCTGCCCTTGAGATATCTCCAAATGCAGGACCGCATAGCCATTGTCAACAAGCTCGCAGATTTCAGCCACGGCCGTGTTAGCCAAAACCTCCATGATGGAGGCTAGCTGAGTGTGAAAAGCAACGTCATTTGCCATTATTTGACCGAAAATGGCCTTCGAATAAGTAATTGTTAATGGACGTGTAGTGTAGAAGCAATAGGCTGTTGAAAAGTACAGCTAGATGAAAAAGTACAGCTAGATGCAGACACCTCGAAATCAAATTTAGTGTAGTTCACTAAAAAGTAAACAGAGGACCACCAGCGTCTGTCGCCTTTTTTTCTTCTTTGATGAGGTTTAATGGCAGTTGGCATCCAATAAATGTTGCATTACCGCCACCTACTAGACTGGAGTACAACTCCCTTATACTTTGCTTGAAAAAATAAACAAATACCTTATCTACACCACTCACAAAAAATAAAAAAGTAACACCACCAAACTCCACAATTTAAATATATTTAGTCCTACCTCAGGCCATCAACCTGAAAGGATGGGACACGACTTAAGACTAGTATACCCAAATACCTCTCTGCAGCTGCCAACACAACCTCAATTTTCTGCGACTTACATTCTATCCCTGCAGTACAGTTGATAACCATTTCAATAAATGCTAAAAATCAAATCTTACTGAAACATATATCAATTGTTGGCCTATCCCTCTGTACTGGTACAGATCTACTACACACACACCACTCCTTAACGTACGTCCTCTCAGGATCCCTCCCCCTTAACCCATCTTCCTCTACTTTCTTCACTGCCTCAGCATATGACAACTTCTACACTACTCTAAGTCTGGAAACCTCAACCTGCTTCTCTCGCACGGGACATTTCTGATCCCCAGCCCCATGGGCACCCCTACAATTAACACCTACCACTACTTTCCCCAATTTCTTTATCTTCTTCTTCTTTTAGCTTTATTGGCAGACTACAATCGATACGGTGTATTGCTGCCACCTACTGTACGGGTAGTGAAAAAAAGATATACAAATCCATAGCGTCTCTTGTCAGTACCAGGGTCTTCTTCTTCGTGGGAGATGCTATACCAAATATGTTTTATAACTAACCCAAGATAGACCAGAGCCTGTCATTTCCAATGGGAGCAAATCAATTAAATCATAGTGGGCACAACAAGAACAAGCAAGGAGGTGGGCAGGGCCAAGCATGAGCTAGTGAGATCCTATTGGCACGTTCTAACATTTAATGGTATATTTCTGTTATGGAACGCCTACGATCAATCAATCAAATGTCTTTATAAAGCCCTTTTTACATCAGCCGATGTCACAAAGTGCTATACAGAAACCCAGCCTAAAACCCCCAAACAGCAAGCAATGTGATGTGCGAGTGTGCAATAACTAAATTTGCCTTTGCACTCCTTAACACAATTTTTGTTTTACTTTGGCAAAGGGTAAAGTCTACAAAACGCAGTCCACTCTGTTTGTTACAGATTCTAGTTTTGGAAACAGAAAATGTTATGGAGATCAAATGTTTCATTGATGAGAAAATTAGCAGAATGGCCAAAATCCCTCTTGGCCATGTTCTCCCCCTGCCGGCCACTGGGCTTCCTCCCACCACCATATTTGGTAGTGAGTGGAAATGCCAACTGGATGCTTCACATTTATACATCTGGTGAAACATCTGTATGGAGCGAGGTACCTGCCAAAAGGTTTAACGTACGTATCGTTAGGCTCGTAAGAAAATCCATACGTAAATTGTTAGGGTCGTAAGAAAAGCCATGCGTGAAACATTAAACGTAAAATTACATCTGTGAACATACAAACACCATGTTACGATTACGGACTAACATTTTAGGCTTGAACAAATCGTGTGTTGCAATTCTGATGTACAATAATACCTTTCAGAGTTTTGGCAGTTTCATCTCACCGACAAAAAAACGTACACCAAACGGCCTGTGAGGAGTGCTACGAGAACAAGCATAACACAGTAAAAAAAACAGAAGTCAAGGAAATCGGAAAGAGTTATCCTGCACGTTTTCAAGTTAAAAGTCTCCATTCTCTATTACTCAGTTGAGTTTACTTCACATTTAAGTAGCTAACGTAATGGATTTGTTTGCCAGCGCGAATCTAGATAGCACTAGCTGTATTGTGCTTACAACAGTGAAGTTTCAGTCCGCTAGGTGTATCTCCACAGCATGGGCCTCCCCATGCATGCACCTTATTAAAATATGACTAATCCAATATTGCACCATCCCATTCACTGGGCTCTGTCTGCAATCATAACCAGCTTTGAGGACAATACAGTGCCACTGACACGGCCCGCTACCAAAACCTGCGGGCTCACCTTCACTGCAGCCAACGTGAGTAAAACATTTAAACGTGTTATCCCTCGCAAGGCTGTAGGCCCAGACGGCATCCCCGGCCGCGTCCTCAGAGCATGCGCAGAACAGCTGGCTGGTGTGTTTACGGACATATTCAATCAATCCTTATCCCAGTCTGCTGTTCCCACATGCTTCAAGAGGGCCACCATTGTTCCTGTTCCCAGGAAAGCTAAGGTAATTGAGCTAAATGACTACCGCTCCGTAGCACTCACTTCCGTCATCATGAAGTGCTCTGAGAGACTAGTCAAGGACCATATCACCTCCACCCTACCTGACACCCTAGACCCACTCCAATTTGCTTACCGCCCCAATAGGTCCACTGACGACGCAATCGCCATCACACTGCACACTGCCCTAACCCATCTGGACAAGAGGAATACCTATGTATGAATGCTGTTCATTGACTACTGTTACGTTCCCCAGTTTCTGTGTTGTAGCTTTTGTATTTGAGTGTGTGTGTTTCAGGAGATAGCTTCCTGAGTTCTCCCCAACCAGCTGATTGGTCGACTCAATGGATGATTGGAGAGCTGACCCTGCCCCCTCGTCAAGAAGCAGCTGACTCTAATCACTATTGCCACCTGAAGCTATATAAAAGCCAGTGTTCTGTTCAGGAGGAGAGAAATCATTAGAAAGAGATTAGAGAGAGAGACGATTGAATATTTTGGAGAGATTAGAGAGAGAGATTTTTTTCTGGAAAATTTGATTGTGATAAAGTGTTGGTTGTTTCTCAAAGAGATTTGGTATGTCCTATGTAAGTTGTTGCTGAGGGAGCTGATTGGTTATGTCTGTTATGTGTTATAGGACGCACTGTTTTGATTATTGAAATTGTTTGTTCTGTTTCATTTGTTCCCAGGGGGGAAGGAGAAGGCACTTTGGGAGTGCTTAGGCAAGAGGCCCGCGGGCATACATATACCCGTAGTATATTCAATGTCTAGGCACACTAGGTAAGACCTGGGCGGACCACCCCCTGTATTTTGGTTAGGGCACCAGGTGGTGCTAAGTTAGGTAAGTTAAGTGGGTAGGCAGGTTAGATAGGAGAGGGGGAACTTTGATATTTACTTTCTTTGCTTTGGTTCCGTCCAGCCCCTTTTCCCCATATTACCGTGTAGGAAATAAATCCTAGTAAACGGTAAATTCTGCCTTTGTCGTCCTTTCTCGCACCTACAGTCCATACCTCTTGCACTTCACAGAGAGTTGAGTTGTAGCAGGGAGTTGCGTTCCCTCTTCTCAGAGGAGTGCGTAACACTACCGCTCAGCATTTAACACCATAGTACCCTCCAAACTCGTCATTAAGCTCGAGACCCTGGGTCTCGACCCCGTCCTGTGCAACTGGGTCCTGGACTTCCTGACTGGCCCCCCCCAGGTGGTGAGGGTAGGTAACAACATCTCCACCCCGTTGATCCTCAACACTGGGTCCCCACAAGGGTGCATTCTCAGCCCTCTCTTGTACTCCCTGTTCACCCACGACTGCGTGGCCATGCACGCCTCCAACACAATCATCAAGTTTGCAGACAACACTACAGTGGTAGGCTTGATTACCAACAACAACGAGATGGCCTACAGGGAGGAGGTGAGGGCCCTCGGAGTGTGGTGTCAGGAAAATAACCTCACACTCAATGTCAACAAAACAAAGGAGATGATCGTGGACTTCAGGAAACAGCAGAGGGAGCAGCCCCCTATCTACATTGATGGGACAGTAGTGGAGAGGGTGGAAAGTTTTAAGTTCCTCGGCGTACACATCACGGATAAACTGAAATGGTCCACCCACACAGACAGCGTGGTGAAGAAGGCGCTTGTCACCAAAAACACTCAAACTTTTACAGATGCACAATCGAGAGCATCCTGTTGGGCTGTATCACCGCCTGGTACGGCAGCTGCTCCACCCATAACCGCAAGGCTCTCCAGAGGGTAGTGAGGTCTGCACAACGCATCACCGGGTGCAAACTACCTGCCCTCCAGGACACCTACACCACCCGATGTCACAGGAAGGCCAAAAAGATCAAGGACAACAACCACCCGAGCCACTGCCTGTTCACCCCGCTATCATCCAGAAGGCGAGGTCAGTACAGGTGCATCAAAGCTGGGACCGAGAGACTGAAAAACAGCTTCTATCTCAAGGCCATCAGACTGTTAAACAGCCATCACTAACATTGAGTGGCTGCTGCCAACATACTGACTCAATCTCTAGCCACTTTAATAATGGAAAGATTTATGTAATAAATGTATCACCAGCCACTTTATACAATGCCACTTTATATAATGTTTACATACCCTACATTACTCATCTCATATGTATATACTGTACGCTATTGTCACGACTCCTACCGAAGGTGGCTCCCATTCCTGTTTGGGTGGTGCTCGGCGGTCGTCGTCACCGGCCTACTAGCTGCCATCGATCCCTTTTTCCCTTTTCTGTTGGTTTGGTCTGATTTGTTTCACCTGTTTCTTGTTTAGACTTTTAGTTTGGCTATTTAAGTCGGTAGGCCCTCCTGCTCTTCGTGCGGGCTTGTTTATTCCCACTTTGTATGTGTGGTAGTGCAATCTTGTTTTGGTTCCTGTTTTGGGCATTTGTTTTATGACGCTCAGTTTCGTTGTATATACTATTTTGCCCGGTGCTGATTAAAGCTCTATTCAGAACTTTCTGCCTCCTGCACCTGACTCCGCACCCACTACGCCTAAGATTGTTACAGAAGCCCGCACCACCGATGGAATCAGCAGGAGCAGCGGCCACCCCCCTTCCATCGATGGAGGAACACACCACTATCCTCCATCGGATTGGGTCAGCGATGGACCAGATGGAGAGAATGGACCGATGGGAGAGTGGTCTCCCCACTTCACCTCCGGTTCCTCCAACGAGTCCACCTACTCCACCCCCAGTGTCCGGCTCCAGCGCACTTTGTATTGCGTCTCCGAGGGAGTACGATGGAACAGCAGCTGGGTGCCAGGAGTTTCTCCTCCAACTTGAGTTGTACCTGGCTACCGTGAGGCCAACTCCCTCGGGGGAGGAGAGTGTGAGCGTCCTCGTCTCCTGCCTGACGGGCCGAGCTCTGTAGTGGGCCAATGCTGTCTGGAATGGCCCAGACTCGGCGAGGGAGCATTATCCAGAGTTCACCCGCCGTTTCCGGGCTGTATTCGACCACCCTCCGGAGGGCCGAGCGGCGCGCAGGACTTTGCGTTGGAGTTCCGGACCTTGGCTGCTGGGGCCGGGTGGAACGACAGGGCCCTGATGGACCACTACCGTTGCAGCCTCCGGGAGGAAGTCCGCAGGGAGCTAGCTTGTCGGGACACCACTCTCTCCCTAGACGAACTTATAGACATGTCTATTCGGCTGGATAATCTGCTAGCTGCCCGTGGACGTTCAGAAAGGGTCCTGTCAGTTACACCTCCTAGCCCCTCCCGCTCCCATTCCTATGGAGCTAGGGGGGGCTGCGTCGAGGGGTACCGGAGGAGGAGGCTCCTCCTGCACCAGCTGTGGTCGGAGAGGACACACGGCCGACCGGTGCTGGAGGAGTCCTTCTGGGAGTCGAGAGGGCAGGCAGAACACTTCTCGGTCACCCCAGGTGAGTCAGCATCAGTCACCCAGAGCCCCCTGTAGGTCATATGTTTGTATACATTTTTTCCCTTGGTTTTTTCCCCCTCTTCCCAGCATAAGGCACTAGTCGATTCAGGTGCAGCTGGGAACTTTATGGATCGCGGACTCGCCCTTAAGCTGGGAATTCGGTTGGTGCCGATAGATCCCCCCGTGCACTCCCTAGATAGCCGGCCATTAGGGCCAGGGCTCGTCAGGGAGGCCACGGTTCCACTGGACATGGTGACGCAGGGGGATCATAGGGAGCGGATTAGTCTCTTCATTATCGATTCACCTGTGTTTCCAGTGGTGCTGGGGGTTCCTTGGCTGGCCAGTCACAATCCCAGGATTTCGTGGAGACAGGGGGTTCTTCAGGGGTGGTCAGAGGAGTGTTCAGGTAGGTGTATGGGAGTTTCCATTGGTGCCACGTCGGTGGAGAGTCCAGACAAGGTTTCCACTGTGCGCATTGCCCCTGAATATGCCTGTCACGTTCCTGACCTGTTTTCTCTTGTTTTGTATTTATTTAGTATGGTCAGGGCGTGAGTTGGGTGGGTTGTCTATGTGTTGTTTTCTATGTTGGGGTTTTGTGCGTTCGGCCTGGTATGATTCTCAATCAGAGGCAGCTGTCAATCGTTGTCCCTGATTGAAAATCATACTTAGGCAGCCGGGGTTCACGTGTGTTTGTGGGTGTTTGTTCTTGTGTCAGTGTTTCGCTACACGGGACTGTCACGGTAGTTATTTTGTATCGCATATTGTTTTGTTATATTAAATCACTATGGAAACTAACCACTCTGCGTATTGGTCCGATCCGTCTCGCCTCTCCTCGTCCGAGGAGGAGGATGAAAATGACTATCGTTACAATGCCGATTTGGCTACCGCTTTCTGTAAGAAGAGGGCGACTAAATTACCACCTCATCGACAGGGGGATTGTGCGATAAACCTCCAGGTAAATGCTGCGCTTCCCAAGAGTCACGTGTATCCATTGTCACAGGAGACGTTGGCTATGGAGACATATGTCACGGAATCTCTGAGACAGGGGTAGTCGGCCCTCCATTTCACCCGTCTAATGAATCATAACCAGTAGTATCTACCAGGTGAATCTATGAATTATGTATAAACACTGGAGTCTTTGCCACTGTTTATTTCATCACTCAAAATCTTGCCAAAGCATATTCTTTAGGATGGGTTAATATAAATGTTTAATAATTGCAAATTATTTAACCGGGGTCATGAACTTGTAGACTTTGAAATTAACAAGGGAGAGGTTAAACGTAGACTAAGTCTGGCATAAGCTTATTCCAACACTTTACGATAACTCTGTTGCAGTGGTCTTAGGTCTTCTCCGTATAGGCTATTCCCTCCATCGCGACCCAGTTGAAGAGCTTGTGATCTTCATGCGCCTTCAGAAAAGCACCCCTCAACCTCAGAAGATGCCCTTCTGTAGGCATGCAGCCATAAAGTCATTATAACCTAATGTAAGCCTATTTGTCTACTAGCCCTATAAAGTGCAGAGCATGCATGATGCGTGCAACTTGTCATTCCAACATATTTGAACATTTAATTCATCCTTCATTCAGTTCAATCAGTCAGTATGTCATCCAGTCAGTAATTTGTCTGAGATGCAATAGGAACTAAATCAAAGAGAATAGAACAGTCTTATCCATTTCATAATTGAAATCCATGTGTGTATTTAAAATTAAGTTATTTAGCCTATCACTTTAATAATTCAACGTTTAATTTAGGCATATCCAAATAGAAAATAGGCTTTCTACTTGTAGGCATTGCAATTTCGGCTATCATTTTGGGTACTGGTGTCTTGCGGAATAATTTTTTTACTCTATTTGTGTTTTAGAACTTTTTATTATAAGGCTCCCCTTAAAAAAGAGACCCTAGCTCACAGGCCTCTAAATATATTCTCTAAATACATTTTAAACAAAATAGCTGAAGCACATGGTGTGGCTGATAGGGAAAACAGATCTGTCAATAAGAATAGGCTATAGATAGTCTTGAACATTTGGGACCCCTTGGCTATTTCGTTCAGGACAGGTTATAGGCAAGACTTAATCAATATTTTGTTTTGTCTCATTTATTGATATGGATATAGTCTCTGTGTAATTTGTAATTTTTATTAGCATCCCCATTAGCTAACGCCGTAATGCTAGCTAATCTTCCTGGGGTCCAACACCAATTAACAAGACATTACAAACAACAACAATCAAGACTTCAAACATTCAACAAGTAGACAATATAGATAATTAAATTACCCGACAGGAAGCACATTTAACATTCAGTTGATGCTTTCTATTTGCTGTCCAGTCATATGGTCTATCGCATTTGATGTTCTTTTATTTTTTCTTGAAGGTGGATTTACTTTTTGCCTGAGAAACATGGATTGGTAAAGAGATCCATTCAGCTACGGCTCTATATAAAACTGTAGATTTAAGGCGATTTGTCCTTGGCTTGGGTTGTCTTAGCTGCCCTGAATTTGCCTGTCTGGTTTGGTGGTTATGCGTGTTGCTAGTATGTACTAACTGGCCTGGGGGGGAAAAATGTGTTTTTTTTAACCTTTTGTCAATACCCCCTATTGACAAAAGGTTAAAAAAACACCTTTTTCCCCCCCAGCTGTTAGCACAATTTTTTTTTTTACATTTCCAAATTAAACTGCCTCGTACTCAATTCTTGCTCGTACAATATGCATATTATTATTACTATTGGATAGAAAACAATCTCTAGTTTCTAAAACCGTTTGAATTATGTCTGTGGGTGAACCAGAACTCTTTCTACAGCGAAAATCATGACAGGACATGCGAAGGTCTGAAAACTAGGCTCTGTTCTGAGATCAGTTTAAAACTCTGTATGTACCCTATGGGTCAAAATGAAATGCACCCGCCTTCCCCTGGATGTTAGTAACCAATGAGAAGTGGAATGGAGTCTCTACGTATTTCTCAGAGTTTATAAAAGGCCATGGAGTGACATGTCCGTTCTTTTGGACGCTCCTCAAGACGCAAGAGAGGACATCAGAATGGCTCAAAAGCTCTCGTTATCGGGCTAAGATATATCCGTCTGTGATTTAATTCGATATAGGTGTTAGAAACATCATAACGAAGTTATTTTAAACCGATTTATATCAGTTTATGCGAGTATATTGCTATTTTCGGAATTTTCGTAGTATTGCGCTTTGAGGATTTGGACATGTGTGTGCCACGTAGCTATTGTTAGCTGCTAGTTCCGAAGTTGAAGAGGACGTTTTACAACAAAGCAACGATTCTTTTGGACAAAGGACACCTTGCCCAAGATACTGATGGAAGCTCGTCCAAAAGTAAGAGCTATTTATGATTTTATTCCGTATTTATGTGGAAAAATGTAAACGCATTTGTCGGCCATTGTTGCGGCACTAGTCTGGCTGTAACCACTGTATGTCTAGTAACGTTAATTTTAAAAATCTAACTCAGCGGTTGCATTAATAACTAATGCATCTTTCATTAGCTGTCCAACCTGTATTTTTTTAGTCAATCTAATCGATAAATAATCGTAAACTTAGGTGCCTTTCCAAGATGGCGCCGGCCAGAATGCATGCCATGTTTTGACAGATTACATTGCATAACCACGATTTGTGATGCTAAATATGCACATTTTCGAACAAACTCTATATGCATTGTGTAATATGATGTTACAGGACTGTCATCTGAAGAATTCTGAGAAGGTTAGTGAAAAGATTAATATATTTTGGTGGTGATAACGTTATCGCTCTTTTTGCCTTGAATCAATGCTGGGGTGATGTTAGCTCATGTGGTATGCTAATATAACGATATATTGTGTTTTCGCTGTAAAACACTTAGAAAATCTGAAATATTGTCTGGATTCACAAGATCTGTGTCTTTCAATTGCTGTACGCTGTGTATTTTTAAGAAATGTTTTATGATGAGTAATTAGGTAATACACGTTGCTCTCTGTAGTTATTCTAGTCGCTTTGGTGAGTTTTGTGATAGTGGCTGCAATGGTAAACTATGATTTATACCTGAAAAATGCAAATTTTTCTAAAAAAAACATATGCTATACCATAAATATGTTATCAGACTGTCATCTTATGAAGTTGTTTCTTGGTTAGTGGCTATATATATCTTTATTTAGTCGAATTAGTGATAGCTACTGATGGAGTAAAAAACTGGTGGAGTAAAAAAAGTGGTGTCTTTTGCTAACGTGGTTAGCTAATAGATTTACATATTGTGTCTTCCCTGTAAAACATTTAAAAAATCAGAAATGATGGCTGGATTCACAAGAAGTGTATCTTTCATCTGGTGTCTTGGACTTGTGATTTAATGATATTTAGATGCTAGTATATACTTGTGACGCTATGCTAGGCTATGCTAGTCAGCTTTTTTACTGTGGGGGGTGCTCCCGGATCCGGGTTTGGGAGGAACTAGAAGTTAATAATATAGCATTCCTAAAGAAAATCATTAGACTGGATAGTAATTTGTTTCAACGTGAAGCCATGAGAGATTCTGATGCATTTGTATAATATTCATACGGTTAGAGCAATGAAGAGCTAATCTGGCAGCCCTGTTTTGTGCGATTTTGAGCTTTTTTTATATCTTTCTTTACTGCAGATGACCATATAACCGGACAGTACTCTAAGTGTGATAGGACCAGGGATTGAATCACCTGATTCAGTGTGCTAGATGTTAAATACTCTGAACATTGTCTTGTAACAGCAATTCCCTTAACCATCTTAATAACAATATTATCTATGTGTTCTGACCATGATAAAGCTGCGTCCAACATGATGCCTAGTAGGTTCGTTTTTGTCACTTGCTCTACATGCGTTCTATTCATCGACAAATTAAATTGGGGATCATCAGCAAGCATATATCTTGAACCAAATACAATACATTTCGTTTTAGAAATGTTCAACACCAATTTGTTCATATCAACCAACTCAGACAGCATTTCACTGCTCATTACATTCTGATGCTGCGCTATACACTGTAGAGCCATCAGCATACATGACTACTCTTGCTTTGTTCATTACTGAAGGTAAATCATTAGTAAAGATAGAGTAGAGAAGTGGGCCTAGGCAACTTCCTTGAGGAACACCACAGTGTATATCCTTACTGTTTGAAAAGCTACCATTAAAGAACACTTTTTGCCTTCTCCTGGATAGATAGCTTTCCATCCAGGATAGAGCTGCAGACTTAAAACCATAACATTTGAGTTTCCCTAATAACACTTCTTGATCAATTACATCAAAAGCAGCACTGAAATCTAGCAACACTGCACCAACTAACTTCGTGTCATCCATACTCTTTAACCAATCATCTGTCATTTGTGCTAAGGCCGTACTCGTAGAATGCCCTTCTTTGTATGCATGCTGGAAACCTGTTATCAGACCTTTACATGAGAAATAATCCTTGATTTGTACAGATACAATTTTTTTCAAATAATTTACTTAACACAGGCAGCAAGCTTATAGGACGACTATTAGGACCAGTGAATGCATATTTTTTTATCCTTAGGTAGTGGAATAACCTTTGACTTTTTCCAGACTTCTGGGCACACCCCATACATCAAGCACTTAATAAAAATATGAGAGATTGGGGTAGATATTTGGCATCAAGATTATCTGTACTTGTCATCTGAAAGAGACAACAGCATCCTTTCTACCTCTTCCCTTTCTACTTGATGAAATTCAAACATGCAATGCCTCTCCTTCATGATACAATCTTTTATAAGGGTATATGACATGGAGCCATCAGTTGGAGTCATAGCATTCCTCAACTTGTCCACTTTGCCTGTAAAATATTCACGAAAGTAGTTTGTGATGTCATGTGGTTTTGTAATAAAAATACCCTCTGATTCAACAAAAGAGGCGGACATGTTCAAACTCCTACCCATAATAGTTTTCAACGTTCTCCACAGTTTTTCCCATCACCCTTTACTTCATACATTTTGTGCTGATATAATCCCTTCTTCTTTCCTTTATTTAGCTTAGTCACAAGATTTCTTAATTTACAATAACTTTTCTTATCAAACAGAGTGCCAGATTTATCTGCTACTTTTTTGGCATCATAGCGTTGAATCATTACATTTCTCAGCTCATCATCAATCCATGACGCACCGTTTGACCTCACAGTGCATTTTCTTAAAGCGGCATGTTTATCAGCTATACTCATAAATAATTTCATAAACAAACTTAGTGACATTTCAGGATCATCCTTACTACACACTTCCAACCATTGCACATTCTTAATCTTATCCACAAATGAGTCCTAATTGAACCCTCTGTATTTTAGTTTTCCTAGTGAGTGCAACCAAGTTATGAACACTGCAACCTAGTGCCACTGATACAGATTTAGAACAATGTTCAACCATGCTAGTAAAAATGTGATCGATACAAGTAGATGTGATACCGGACTTACTAGTGAAAGTTCTGTTTGGTAATGTCATAACTTGGGTCAGGTTACATACATTGGCAACATAAATAGGTTTCTTTCTCATTGGACAGTTGGTATTCAAAATCTATATTCATATCTCCCCAAAAATATATTTCCGTATTTTCATCAGATACCTTATCCAACATTTCGCAAATTACATTACAAGATATTTCACATCAGCACTAGGTGGCCTATAGCAGCAACCAATTAGTATAGGTTTCAAATGTGGTAAATGCACTGTAACGTCTGCTTCCAACTCACACTTTTCATACATACATACATACATGTACATAGTCCATCTGTAAACTACCCACCCAATTTACCTACCTCACCCCCCATACTGCTTTTATTTATTTACTTTTCTGCTCTTTTGCACACCAGTATCTCTTCTTGCACATGATCATCTGATGATTTATCACTCCAGTGTTAATCTGCTAAATTGTAATTATTCGATTTATTGCCTACCTCATGCCTTTTGCACACATTGTATATAGATTCTCTTTTTTTTCTACCATGTTATTGACTTGTTTATTGTTTACTCCATGTGTAACTCTGTGTTGTCTGTTCACACTGCTATGCTTTATCTTGGCCAGGTCGCAGTTGCAAATGAGAACTTGTTCTCAACTAGCCTACCTGGTTAAATAAAGGTGAAATAAAATAAAAAATAAATATGTCTTGTGTAGGCTTACCCTTGCGTGACGTTTTGATAACCATGTAAATCTCACAGACAAGGTGACTTTTATCAATATATTCGCCTGTATTTACCCCCCCCCCCCCCTCCCAAATGAAATGCTAATTAGCGGCTAATGTGGCTATCATAAGGAACTACAAATGCCATGATGTTCTGGACGAGACTGCCGAATCGAGGCAAAGGTAAGAATCTCTGGATTAACTATACAATGTTAGCTAAATGTAGTAATGAATAAGTTGTCTGAATCTCTTTATATTGACAATTCTGTGAACTGTCTTGTACAAGTTTAAAATTGACACAATACCTGTTAGCTAAGGTGTCAGCTACAGATGATGTGCAGGACCTTGCAGGGATTTGTATTTCCTTAGAAGGGCTATGACAGGGCTATTCAACTATATTCTTATGGGGGCAAATTTCTTTTTTTGTGACACTCCCTCCTAACGTGTCCTGCGCAGCATGTGATCATCATAGATGAGAAGAGAAGGCACTTCCATGTTCCAGAGAGTCTTAGCTATTATTCCTGAAAGCTAACAGCCAAAACGGTTGACACACTAGAGACAAATTTATAGGAAGAAAATAAATTCAACATGTCCCATTGGCTTCAGAAACTGCTATAAGCTTCTGTTTACCACAGAGGGCACTTGATTGATCTGTTTTCCTCTACCTTTCCTGGCTGGCAAAGTACCAGGATGTTGTCTTTGGTTTTTAATCTGAATTTAGAGAACTGAAGGAGAGGACATAGGAATAAAAAAATAATTCCCTCGAGATCAACTTATTTATCTTATGATCAATACATAACAAAAGTTGTTTTGTCGAGATTACAAGATAAACTCTATAAATAGGAGTGGATGTACTGATGATAGATTGACAATATGGCTGAGGTGGCAGAGCCCACGGTGGATCAGTGCTTATGTTTTATTTTACTTAGGGATGGTACATTTCATTATAACATCATGCTTATAAGATGGCGCCGAAGACCATGGCTGACGTTTTACATTCTCCCAACCAATTGTGCAATTTGTTTAAAAAAAAATGCGTTTTGTGTAATCTATTTTTATTTTTTTTAAATAAACTTTACCCCCTTTTCTCCCCAATTTTCGTGGTATCCACTTGCTAGTAATTACTATCTTGTCTCATCGCTACAACTCCCGTACGGGCTCGGGAGAGACGAAGGTCGAAAGCCATGCGTCCTCTGAAACACAACCCAACCAAGCCGCACTGCTTCTTATCACAGCGCGCCTCCAACCCGGAAGCCAGCCGCACCAATGTGTCGGAGGAAACACCGTGCACCCGGCTCCCTTGGTTAGCACGTACTGCGCCCGGCCCGCCACAGGAGTCGCTGGTGCGCGATGAGACAAGGATATCCCTACCGGCCAAACCCTCCCTAACCCGGACAACGCTAGGCCAATTGTGCGGCCAATTGTGCACCAGAGACTCTGGGTTCTGCTTTCACTGGAACAGGCCCAGACCCACGCCTTTTGTGTGAAGAAAAGATGCTGGAAAAGGGGACGCAGATCGGGGATCCTTCTGAGAATCCGGAGGCGAGCGAGTAAACTCCCAATGCCTTCCATTCTTCTTGCTAACGTGCAATCATTAGAAAATAAAATTGATGACCTAATAATAAGATTATCCTACCAATGGGACATTAAAAACGGCAACATCTTATGTTTCACCGAGCGTGGCTGAATGAAGAAATGGACAATATAGAGGTGGCGGGAATTTCCATGCGCCGGCAGAACAGAGAAGCTACCTCTGGTAAGACGAGGGGTGGGGGTGTGTGTCTTTTTGTCAATTACAGCTGGTGCGCGATGTCTAATATTAAAGAAGTCTCGAGGTATTGCTCTCCTGAGGTACAGTACCTAATCATAAGCCGTTGACCGCACTATCTACCAAGAGAGTTCTCATCTGTATTATTTGTAGCAGTCTATTTACCACCACAAAGTGAAGCTGGCAATAAGACCGCTCTCAACCAACTCTAAGGCCATAAGCAAAGAAGAAAATGCTCACCCAGAAGCGGCGATCCTGGTGGCCGGGGACTTTAATGCAGAAAAACTTAAATCAGTTTTACAAAATTTTTACCAGCATGTCACATGTGCAACCAGGGGGAAAAGAAAATCATAGACCACCTTTACTCCACACACAGAGATACATACAAAGCTCTCCCCCGCCCTCCATTTGGCAAATCTGACCATAATTCTATCCTCCTGATTCCTGCTTACAAGCAAAAACTAAAGCATGAAGTACCAGTGACTCGTTCAATTACGGAAGTGGTCAGATGACGCGGATACTAGACTGCAGGACTGTTTTGCTAGCACAGACTGGAATATGTTCCGGGATTCATCCAATGGCATTGAGGAATACACCACCTCAGTCATCGGCTTCATCAATAAGATAATCTATGATGTCGTCCCCACAGTGACTGTACATACATATCCCAACCAGAAGCCATGGATTACAGGCAACATCTGCATCGAGCTAAAGGTTAGAGTTCCCGCTTTCAAGGAGCGGGAGACTAATCCGGGCGCTTATAAGAAATCCTGCTATGCCCTCAAACAACCATTAAACAAGCAAAGCGTCAATACAGGATTAAGATTGAATCCTACTACACCGGCTCTGACGCTCGTTGGATGTGGCAGGGCTTGAAAACTATTATGGACTACAAAGGGAAACCCAGACGTGAGCTGCCCAATGACACGAGCCTACCAGACGAGCTAAATGCCTTTTATGTATGCTTCGAGGCAAGCAACACTGAAGCATGCACGAGAGCACCAGCTGTTCTGGATGACTGTGTGATAACACTCTCCGTAGCCGATGTGAACAAAACCTTTAAACAGGTCAACATTCAAAGCCGCTGGGCCAGATGGATTACCAGGACTGGTACTCAAGGCATGCACGGACCAACTGTCAAGTGTCTTCACTGACATTTTCAACCTCTCCCTGACCGAGTCCGTAATACCTACATGTTTCAAGCAGACCACCATAGTCCCTGTGCCCAAGGAAACGAATGTAACCTGCCTAAATGATTACCGCCCTGTGGCACTCACGTCGGTAGCCATGAAGTGCTTTGAAAGGCTGGTCATAGCTCACATCTAAAGTATCCTCCCGGACACCCTAGACCCACTCCAATTCGCATACCGCCCCAATAGATCCACAGATGATGCAATCTCTATTGCACTCCACACTGCCCTTTCTCACCTGGACAAAAGGAACACCTATGTGAGAATGCTGTTCATTGACTACAGCTCAGCGTTCAACACCATAGTGCCCACAAAGCTCATCTCTAAGCTAAGGACTCTGGGACTAAACACACCTCCCTCTGCAACTGGATCCTGGACTTCCTGAAGGGCCGCCCGCAGGTGGTAAGAGTAGGCAACAACACGTCTGCCACGGTGATTCTTAACACTGGGGCCCCACAGGGGTGTGTACTTAGTCCCCTCCTGTATTCCCTGTTCACCCACGACTACGTGGCCAAACACGACTCCAACACCATTGAGTTTGCTGACGACACAACAGTGGTAGGCCTGATCACCGACAACGATGAGACGACCTATAGGGAGGAGGTCAGAGAACTGTCAGTGTGATGCCAGGACAACAACCTCTCCCTCAATGTGAGCAAGACAAAGGAGATGATCGTGGACTACAGGAAAAGGGGGGCCGGAACAGGCCCCTATTAACATCAACGGGGCTGTAGTGGAGCGGGTCGAGAGTTTCAAGTTCCTTGGTATTCACATCACCAACGTACTATCGTGGTCCAAACATACCAAGACAGTCGTGAAGAGGGCACGACAAAACCTTTCCCCCCTCAGGAGACTGAAAGGATTTTGCATGGGCCCCCAGATCCTCAAAAGGTTTTACAGCTGCACCATCGAGACCATCCTGACCGGTTGCATCACTGCCTGGTATGGCAACTGCTCGGTATCTGACCGTAAGGTGCTACAGAGGGTAGTGCGAACGGCCCAGTACATCAATGGGGCCAAGCTTCCTGCCATCTAGGACCTATATAATAGGCGGTGTCAGAGGAAAGCCCATCAAATTGTCAGAGACTCCAGTCACCCAAGTTATAGACTGTTTTCTCCACTACCGCATGGCAAGTGGTACCAGAGCGCCAAGTCTAGGACCAAGAGGCTCCTCAACAGCTTCTACCCCCAAGCCATTAGACTGCTGAACAATTCATAAAAATCACCACTGGACAATTTACATTGACCCCCCCTTCTTGTACACTGCTGCATCTCGATGTTTGTTTGTTATTTATGCATAGTCACCTTGCCCCCACCTACATGTACAGATTACCTCAACTAGCCTGTACCCCTGCACACTGACTCGGTACCGGTGCCCCCTGTATATAGCCTCGTTATTGTTATTCGTATTGTGTTACTTTTTAATATAACTTTTTATTTTAGCCTACTTGGTAAATATTTTCTTCTTCTTGAACTGCACTGTTGGTTAAGGGCTTGTAAGTAAGTATTTCACGGTAAAGTCTACACTTGTATTCGGCGCATGTGGCAAAGAAAGTTTGATTTGAAACACGAGCAATGGATATTAGACCGGTGGAAATCTGTCCTTTGGTCTGATGAGTCCAAATTAGCAATTTTTGGTTACAACCACCTTGTCTTTGTAAGATGCAGAGTAGGTGAACGGATGATCTCTGCATGTGTAGTTCCCACCGTGAAGCATGGAGGAGGTGTGATGGTGCGGGGGTGCTTTGCTGGTGACACTGTCTGTGATTTATTTAGAATTCAAGTAACACTTAACCAGCATGGCTACCACAGCATTCTGCAGCGATACACCATCCCATCTAGTTTGCGATTAGTGGGACTATCATTTGTTTTTCGACAGGACAATGACCCAACACACCTCCAGGCTGTGTAAGGGCTATTTGACCAAGAAGGAGAGTGATGGAGTGCTGCATCAGATGACCTGGCCTCCACAATCACCCGACCTCAACCCAATTGAGATGGTTTGGGATGAGTTGGACCGCAGAGTGAAGGAAAAGCAGCCAACAAGTGCTCAGCATATGTAGGAACTCCTTCAAGACTGTTGGAAAGGCATTCCGGGTGAAACTGGTTGTAAGAATGCCAAGAGTGTGCAAAGCTGTCATCAAGGCAAAGGGTGGCTACTTAGAATCTAAAATATATTTAGATTTGTTTAACACTTTTTTGGTTACTACATGATTCCATATGTGCTATTTCATAGTTTTGATGTCTTCACCAATATTCTACAATGTAGAAAATAGCAACAATAAAGAAAAACCCTTGAATGAGTAGGTGTCCAAACACTTGACTGGTACTGTATATTATTTAGTATATGTAAAGACAAGATTAAATTAATAAAATTCTGATGGGTGACAATATTAGCCTTTCACTTGTGAATGATATATTATCACTTGTGAATAATGCCCAGCGTAAGGTAAGAAACAACGCCATTTTTTGCAACTTTTTCTAATAATAGTTGCACACCTCATGTAGCCTAGCCCATAGGCCTATATGTTTTGATAATGTTTGTATCACAACTAAAGTGGTCAAATAACTTAAAATTAAGCACATTAATCCACTTTAAAAAGGGGTGTAAAGCCTTACTTGCATACATAAGCAGTGCATGAGTCACCATAAAAATGCACCTTTACAATAAAAGCATTACATGAATAATCGCATTTGCGGTCACTTTTGATAATGGTGTTGTCCCGCCAATGGAACATACACGCTTATAGCCTCATTTTTTCAAATCATCATTGGAGTCGCATCATGCAGCCTCACAATGTATTACAAATCTAAACATACAGCCCAACGTTTGTAGAACTAAAGTTACATTACTAACTCGAAATTAAGCATATGAGTACCTATCTTTGTTAACCACTCACAGAATTGCTGCAGAAAAGCCTCAAAACGTTTGGAGAAAATATATTTTCTATTTTATTCAGCTTTGTTCATTTGTATTCTTCATACAATAAAACAATTCCACAGATTGAGCAAATCTTATCTGCTAAATTAACGAGTGTAGCCTACAGCCATATGGCATAGCCAGATCAGGACCTAACACATGCTATTCTGTTTTTCTGAAATAGACTGCATTTTCTTCATATCATGTTTATTTAGAACGGTCTATAATAAATAATGGATTTATTGTGAAGGTGTAGGCTATTTTACATGGATTTATTAGACTTTTTAAAATGTAGCTGTTCCAAAAGCTGTGTGGAAGCCAGGAGATGCTAAATGTGTTTGTTAATTAATGGTCAGTTACCATGAGACCAGCATTTATTTGCTTGACAGGCAGCGCTGATTACTTTTTCTGACCGCCACAGCCCTACTAAACCCACTGTAAATGTTATCCACAAAACATGAAGTGTCCATTCTAATTATACACATACTGTATCATATTCATGCCCCTTGACTTATTCCACATTTTGTTGTGTTACAGCCTGAATTCAAAATGTATTAAAATCTATTTACACTACTCACAATACCCCATAATTATAAGGACACAGGGCAAGACCCAAATGCAGACACCGGAGGCAGATGGTTCGAGTCTCTGATATTTGTTATAATCCAAGGGGCAGGCGAGAGAATGGTCGTGGACAGGCAAAAGATCATAAACAAGGTCAGTCCAGGAGGTACAGAGTGGCAGGCAGGCTCAAGGTCAGGGCAGGCAATTTGGTCAGGCAGGTGGGTTCAGAGTCAAGGCAGGCAACGGTCAAAACCGGGCGGACTAGCAAAAGAGAGATAAGAAAAAGCAGAAGCACAGAAAAAACACACTGGTTGACTTGACAAGACGAACTGGCAACAGACAAACAGGGAACACTGTAATAAATACCCAGGGACTAATGGGGAAAACGGGTGACACCAGGAGGTGGATGGAGACAATCACAAAGACAGGTGAAACAGATCAGGGCATGAGAATAATGACAAAGTGAAAACATCTTTTTAGAAAATGAAATACAGAAATATCTCATTTACACAAGTATTCACACCCCTTTTCTATAACACTCCAAATTGAGCTGAGGTGCATCCAATTTCCTTTGATCATCCTTGAGATGTCACTATAACTTGTTTGGATTCCACCTGTTGCTAATTCAATTGTTTGGATATGATTTAGAAAGAAACACACCTGTCTATATACGGTCCCACAGTCGACAGTAAATGCCAGACCAGAAACTATACAATGAAGTCCAAGAAACTGTCCGTAGAGCTCCGAGATATAATTGTGACGAGGCATACACAGTTGAGGTCGGAAGTTTACATACACCTTAGCGAAATACATTTAAACTCAGTTTTTCACAATTCCTGACATTTAATGAGTAAAAATTCCCTGTCTTAGGTCCATTAGGATCACCACTTTATTTTAAGAATGTGAAATGTCTGAATAATAGAGAGAATTATTTATTTCAGCTTTTATTTCTTTCATCACATTCCCAGTGGGTCAGAAGTTTACATACACTCAATTAGTATTTGGTAGCATTGCCTTTAAATTGTTTAACTTGGGTCAAACGTTTCGGGTAGCCTTCCACAAGCTTCCCACAATAAGTTGGGTGAATTATGGCCCATTCCTCCTGACAGAGCTAGTGTAACTGAGTCAGGTTTGTAGGCCTCCTTGCTCACACACGCTTTTTCAGATCTGCTCACACATTTTCTATAGGCTTGAGGTCAGGGTTTTGTGATAGCCACTCCAATGCCTTGACTTTGTTGTCCTTAAGCCATTTTGCCACGAATTTGGAAGCACGCTTGGGGTCATTGTCATTTGGAAGACCCATTTGCGACCAAGCTTTAACTTCCTGACTGATGTCTTGAGATGTTGCTTCAATATATCCACTTAATTTTACTTCCTCGTGATGATTTTGTGAAGTGCACCAGTGCCTCCTGCAGCAATGCACCCCCACAACATGATGCTGCCACCCATGTGCTTCACGGTTGGGATTGTAACAGCAGCCTTCCCTCTCTTCACTAGAAGAGGGGGTGTAACAGGGATCAGACCAACACGCAGCGTAACCAGTGCTCAACATGTTTAATTAAACGAATAAACAGTGAACACTTACAAATACAAAATAACAAAATGTGGCAAACCGATACAGCCCTATCTGGTGCAGAGAAAACACAGAGACAGGAAACAACCACCCACAAACAAAATCCCAACACAAAACAAGCCACCTATATATGATTCTCAATCAGGGACAACGATTGACAGCTGCCTCTGATTGAGAACCATATTAGGCCGAACACAGAAACAGACAAACTAGACACACAACATAGAATGCCCACCCAGCTCACGTCCTGACCAACACTAAAACAAGCAAAACACATAAGCACTATGGTCAGGACGTGACAGGGATGGTGTTCTTCGGCTTGCAAGCATCCCCCTTTTTCCTCCAAACATAACGATGGTCATTATGGCCAAACAGTTCTGTTTTTGTTTCATCAGACCAGAGGACATTTCTCCAAAAAGTACGATCTTTGTCACCATGTGCAGTTGCAAACCGTAGTCTGGCTTTTTTTATGGAGGTTTTGGAGCAGTGGCTTCTTCCTTGCTGAGCGGCCGTTCAGGTTATGTCGATATAGGACTCATTTACTGTGGATATCGATACTTTTGTACCTGTTTCCTCCAGCATCTTCACAAGGTCCTTCGCTGTTGTTCTGGGATTGATTTGCACTTTTCGCACCAAAGTACGTTCATCTCTAGGAGACAGAACGCGTCTCCTTCCTTAGAGGTATGACGGCTGCGTGGTCGAATGGTGTTTATACTTGCGTACTATTGTTTGTACAGATGAACGTGGTACCTTCAGGCGTTTGGAAATTGCTCCCAAGGATGAACAAGACTTGTGGAGGTCTACAATTTATTTTCTGAGGTCTTGGCTGATTTCTTTGATTTTCCCATGATGTCAAGCAAAGAGGCACTGAGTTTGAAGGTAGGCCTTGAAATACATCCACAGTTACACCTCCAATTGACTCGAATGATGTCAATTAGCATATCAGAAGCTTCTAAAGCCATGACATCATTTTCTGGAATTTTCCAAGCTGTTTAAAGGCACTGTCAACTTATTGTATGTAAACTTCTAACCCACTGGAATTGTGATACAGTGAATTATAAGTGAAATAATCTGTCTGTAAACAATTGTTAGATAAATTACTTGTGTCATGCACAAAGTAGATGTCCTAACCGACTTGCCAAAACTATAGTTTGTAAACAAGAAATTTGTGGAGTGGTTGAAAAATGAGTTTTAATGACTCCAACCTAAGTGTATGTAAACTTCCGACTTCAACTGTATCTGGAAAAGGGTATAAAACAATTTTTAGAGTGTTGAAAGTTTCCAAAAGCACAGTGGTCGCCATCATTGGGAAATGGAAAAAAATATCAGGGAGGTGACCAAGAACCCAATGAAAACTACAGAGTTCCTTAGCTGAGATGGGAGAACCTGCCAGAAGGACAACCGTCTCTACAGCACTTCACCAATCTGGGCTTTATGGGAGAGTGGCCAGACAGAAGCCACTCCTGAGAAAAAGGCACATGACAGTACACCTGGAGTTTGCAAAAAGGCATGTGAAACACAGATCATAAGGCAAAAGATTCTGTGATCTGATGAGACAAAAATGTATACTCTTTGGCCTGAATGCAAGCGCTATGTCTGGAGAAAACCAAGCACAGCTCATCTTAGACTGGGGTGAAGATTTACGTTCCAACAGAACAATGATCCCAAGCATACAGCCAAAGCAATGCTGAAATGGCTTCAGAACAAGAATGTGAAAGTCCTTTAGTGGCCCAGCCAAAGCCCAGGCTTGTATCCAATTGAAAGTCTGTGGAAAGACTTGAAGATTGCTGTTCACCACCGCTCCCCAGCTAAATTAACAGAGCATGAGAAAATCTGCAGGGAAGAATGGGAGAAAATACCCAAATCCAGATGTTCAAAGCTGACGACTCATACCCAAGATGACCCAAAGCTGTAATGTGTATTTCATTTTTAATATATTTGCTAAAATGTCTACAAACATTGCGGCGAAATCCTGCACTTAAGTGCGCTGCCACTTTAAGAGCGCATGAGCAGTAGGAAGGAGGAGATAAAAGAGCTCGTTAAGCTCTATTGGAGGGGAGCTATTGATTGGCGCGACAGTTTTTGTTGTGTGCTATGCTGCAGAGGTTTTTTGTTTGTCTTCAGCGTATGTGGTTGTACAGTGTTTGGATCAATCCTCGGTGTGATCGCTCGACGACGTGGTTGTTCTCATTTGGGACCACGATGGTTATGGATCAAATGGATTAGTAGCAACATTTGTTGCGAAGCGTTCAACTACAACCCAACATACCATCGGACAGTCAGACCGGATACCTGCAACCTCAAGACCACAGCTAAGCACTCTCTTGTTCCCTTTCTCTCTTTCTCTTCACGCTATGTTCCAGTGCTTTACACTGCAACCGACTCTATTTCCTAAGTACATTGAAGTTTCATTGGAGCTGGACTAGTGTGTATATGAACACCACACATTCATACCCTCTGCACTCCTTCCCAGGAAGAAAATACAAACTATTGCAAATCCTCTGTGTGATGACTGGGTTCATTTGTTATTGTATGAAGTTGCTGTTTATTTGCTCTGCCATTAGTTATATGAGGTATGTTTGGTGGGGTTACCAAGAATTGTGGAAGGACTGTGATGTGATGTGTGATCTATAGGGTGTGTATTCTTTTTCTCTCCGCTGGCTATCTGGTCAACAGGCTACACTCTAGGCAGTCTCTTCTGTTGATGTGTGTGGGTCTGGTAGTGGTACTCGCTGTTCTACTATTCTTTTCTTTCGGCAGGGTTAATACCTGCCTGGCGCCCGAACAAAATCTTCTTTACCTTTCTCTAATTAATACCGCTACAACATGTTTTCACTTTGTCATTATGGGGTATTGTGTGTAAACAGGTGAGAAAAAACTATATTTAATCAATGTTAAATTCAGGCTGTAACATAAAGCCTGGACTTATGTGGAATAAGTCCAGGGGTATGAATACCTTTTGAAGGCACTGTATGCAAGCTAACAACCAGTATGCAAGCTAACAACTGACCCTTGCAAAAGTATTCATCCCCCTTGGCATTTTTCCTATTCTGTTGCATTACAACCTGTAATTTAAATTGACATTTATTTGGATTACATGTAATGGACATACACAAAATAGTACAAATTGGTGAAGTGAAATGAAAAAAATTACTTGTTTCAAAATATTCTTAAAAATAAAAAACGGAAAAGTGGTGCGTGCACGTGTATTCACCCCCTTTGCTATGAATCCCCTAAATAAGATCTGGTGCAACCAATTACCTTCAGAAGTCACATAATTAGTTAAATAAAGTCCACCTGTGTGCAATCTAAGTGTCACATGATCTCAGTATATATAAACCTATTCTGAAAGGCCCCAGAGTCTGCAACACCACTAAGCAAGGGTCAACATCAAGCAAGTGGCACCATGAAGACCAAGGAGCTCTCCAAACAGGTCAGGGACAAAGTTGTGGAGAAGTACAGATCAGGGGTGGGTTATAAAAAAAAAAATATCATAAACTTTGAACATCCCACGGAGCACCATTTAAATCCATTATTAAAAAATGGAAAGAATATGGCACCACATCAAACCTGCTAAGAGAGGGCCGCACAGCAAAATTCACAGACCAGGCAAGGAGGGCATTAATCAGAGAGGCAACAAAGAGACCAAAGATAACCTTGAAGGAGCTGCAAAACTACACAGCAGAAATTGGAGTATATGTCCATAGGACCACTAAGCTGTACTCCACAGAGCTCGGCTTTACGGGAGTGGTCAGAAAAAAAGACAATACTTAAAGAAAAAAGTCAAAGCCCACACCTCAATCCAATTGAGAATCTGTGGTATGACTTAAAGTTTGCTGTACACCAGCGGAACCCATCCAACTTCAAGGAGCAGAAACAGTTTTTCCTTGAAGAATGGGCAAAAATCCCAGTGGCTAGATGTGCCAAGCTTATAGAGACATACCCCAAGTGACTTGCAGCTGTAATTGCTGCAAAAGGTGGCTCTATGAAGTATTAGCTTTGGGGGGTGCATAGTTATACATGCTCAAGTTTTCTGTTTTTTTGTCTTATTTCTTGTTTGTTAATTAAACAAAAAATATTTTGCATCTTCAAAGTGGTAGGCATGTTGTGTAAATCAAATGATACAACCCCCCCAAAATCTATTTAAATTCCAGGTTGTAAGGCAACAAAATAGGAAAAATGTGAAGGGGGGTGAATACTTTCGCAAGCCACTGTAGATAACAAGCTAGTTTACTAGCTAACAACACTAACGACATGACTAGCCAAGTTAGCTGCATTGTTCATTGCATGCTACAGGCAGTGGTCTTGGGGGCTTATCGAAGCCTGGGAGACAGAGCTGACTGTCCGGCATTGTTCAGGGCTTAAATGCCCAGCATTTCGATCAAAGCAGTCACAGGACTCCTTGATGTTGTGATCGTGCAATCGAACAAATTAATGGATTAAGCTTGGAACTTTTTTATCTCGTATCTCGACAAAACAACTTTTGTTATGTAGTGCTCATGAAATAAGTAAGTCATGATCTCGACATAACGTGGGATGTTTTTTAAATTGTTCAACTCTTTACCCACGGGACTCCAGATATATTAGCAACATGTAGCTTCATCTATCCACATTAAGAGTTCCGGTTTTCGGATTTGGCCTTCAAAATAAAAGTCCGCAGTTAAACACTGTGTATGATGCAAAATCAATCTTTTTTGCAGCTTTGCATAGTACATAATGTTAAAATTGTTACAAGATGATAACTACATTGGGGGAAAATCTAAACTAAAAAGAGTTTTTACTTTATAGAAGAAAAAATATAAATTGCAGCTCATTGAGAAATGGTTGGAGCTTAAGTAAATTAATGTAAGGAACATAATAGTCTACTGGTTAAAAAAGCTTCAATAAAATAATGATAAGAAATCATTATTATATAAATCTTGTTAATTTACTGGTGCTATTGTTCAAGGATGCAATTTTGAAATGTAGTGTTTAAAACCTCTTGACGCTAGGGGTCAGATTATTTATTTATTTTTAAAATAACATTCAAGGTAAATGGACTATTTCTCAGGTCCAGATCCTAGAATATGCATATAATTTACAGATTAGGATAGAAAACACTCCAATGTTTCCAAAACTGTCAAAATATTGTCTGTGAGTATAACAAAACTGATTCTGCAGGCGAAAACCTGTGGAAATCTAACCCGGAAGTGATTTATTTTAATTTTATTTTTTATGTGTTTCCTTGCCCGTCTTTCTTCCATTTAAAGGGGTATCAACCAGACTCCTTTTCCAATGGCTTCCTCAGGCTGTGACCAGGCTTTAGACATAGTTTCAGACTTTTATTTTGAAAAATGAGCGAGATTTTTCAAAAGTAGTCAGGTGTCCTTTGATTAGTTCCTGCGCGTGAGAGGGGTAGCTCCATTTTCTTTCTCTTTTATTGAAAAGGTTACGGTCAGGTTGAAATATTATCGATTATGTTTGTTAAAAACAACCTGAGGATTGATTATAAAAAACATTTGACATGTTTCTACGAACATTACGGATACTTTTTGGAATTTTCGTCGAACGGAACGAGGCTTTGGTTTTCTGAACATAACGCGCAACCCAAATGGCGTTTTTTTGTTATAAAAGTAATATTTATCGAACACAATAAATGTTATTTTTGTAACTGGGAGTCTCGTGAGTGCAAACATCCGAAGATTATCAAAGGTAAGCGATTAATTTGATTGGACTTTTTCTAGCATTGATTGATACACTCTCAAAAGCTTGGATTGCTTTCGCTGCAAAGCATATTTTCAAAATCTGACACGATAGTTGGATTAACAACAAGCTAAGCTGTGTTTCGGTATATTTCACTTGTGATTGCATGATTATAAATATTTTTAGTAATATTTTGCGCCCTGCAATTCAGCGGTTGTTTAGGAAAATGATCCCGCTAAAGGGATCCGTAGCGCAGAGGAGTTAAGCAAAGTCTTACTGTATTTTTGTTGTATTGCACAAACAAATTGCACTATACAGGGAAAAACTATTGATGGTGTGTTCATAAAACCATGGTCCAGTCTACTCACTAGAGTCCCTAGAATACAAAAGGTGAGTGAACAAAAATATAGGTAAAGGGAAGTGTTGTTGGACTTTTACTGTGGTCAAACAGCTTGAAATGGGATGCCTGGACACTATACGGTACAAATATTACACTGTACAGGGAAAACTATTGATTGTGTGTCCATGAAACCAGGGTCCAGTCTACTCACTAGAGCTTAATGTGGGGTGCCTGGACATTATACAGTACAAATGCATCAATGTGCAGGGAAAACAATCGATTGTGTGTCCATAACATCAGGGTCCAGACTACCATATTTGGTTAGTAGAGACCCTACTGAGTATTTTCCACCCCAGTTTATTTGAGACGGGTTGTAAAGTCTATTCTCTACAGTCCAATATGTATTCCAAATACAGTGAACTGCATTGGTGGCTATAGAGGGGGAGGAGTAAAAATCCAGCAACACTTCATATGACCTAGCTTTTTGTTCAAACTCATCTGCTTTGTATTCTAGGGACTATAGTGAGTATCCTGTACAGTGCAATATTTGTATGTGCTGTATACAGAAATGTTATTCTTTATTTGACCTTAGAAAACTATTTAAAATCCACATTTAATGCAGATGTCACATAAATAAACAAATATAAACCATTGTTAATGTTTAGAAAATGTACTTTCATATCATGAATAAATACAGGTTATTGACACTTTTCCACTATTACTTGGGGTGCTTTTATATTGAAAATGTCAGAAATTCCAACAGCCTGGTATGACTAACTGTTGCTGACGAGACACTGGTTCTGCATCCTACTGGATGAGAGCCTGGAAAGTCAGGAATGTGGTGGCAATTTCTTACATTGTTCAAAAATGTGATATGTGAGCCTTTGTGGGATATCATTTTACTCGAGTGATTGGCTTGGACGAGTGTTTTTCCTAAAGAGGTAGTATTTTTTAAATATTACTAATAGTTGTAACAATCGCTGTTTGTATTGCACCTTTCATATAATGCTTACAGCACTTCTGAAATATGAATATTAAAAAGGTGCAATACGCAGAAATCACTCCGTCATTTCCTGGTTGCAAAAATTCAAATATTTTGACTAATTTCAGATTGTGACATAACAAGCAATGCATAGTGGAGAGAATTATTGTACCATCTAAACCGATGTGAAATATATTTTCAATAACCAAAAATATTATATTTTCAGCTGGTTGACGCTGGTGTATAAAACCGAAAGTAAAAGACGTAAAAACTTAAGGAAAGGAAGCATAGAAATGGCGGACATAGAACAGATCTACAACTTCTTAGACTTGCTTTCAATGAGAATGTCAAATCTATAACTTTGGTTTATGTGAATTTGGTTGTGTCGCCCAAAAAGTTACATATTGCTGCTTTAATGGAGGCACACACAAAAAACAAGACCAGTCATCAACTGTAAATGACAAATAGCCTAAAGACAAGTGTTCAGTCAAAATGTTAAAAAGTTGAATTATTCCTGACTAATTGTGTCCATGGTATACTCTGTGACAATACAATCTCCAGCATTTGAGCAACCTGAATGGTTTCTCTCTCTGTGAATTATAAGGTTGTGCTACACAGCAAACCTCTCCCCAGACTGTATTCAGATGAAGGGTCTTTCTCCTGTATGAACACTCTTGTGTCTGATGAGATTACTTGCATCCGCAAATTGCTTTCCACACAATGGGCAAACAAATGGTTTCTCTCCCGTGTGGACGTTCTGATGTTTCTTCAGATAAACAGCTTGGCCGAACCTCTTCCCACACTGAGAGCAGCTGAAGGGTTTTTCTCCTGTGTGAACCCGCTGGTGAGACTGAAGATACTTTGGACAAGTGAAACTTTTTCTGCAGAAGCCACAAACAAACCGTTTTTCTCGCTTGCCAACCCCGTGTTGCATTTTATGTCCTGCCATGTAGCGTTGAACTATGCCCACCTTGGGCCTTGCTGTGTTCCCTCTAATATTTACTTGACTGTTAGAGAAACACCTCCCAGCAAGATTTCCAAAGTTTTCAGTAGTCTCATAAGAGATGCTGTTTTGTGGATGCAAATTATTACTGCCATCATTATCATAATAATCATCATTACTGCTAGATTTACATTTTTCTTCATAGGGTTCAGAATCAAGCATTGCAGACACTGGTTTCACATTGTGAGATTCAACAGCGAACAAATTGCTTTCCTCAGCTACGGAAGTCTGTTGTTGCTTTGTGTGAGCTTTGACATGAGTGGGGCTAATTTCCTCAGAATAAGAGCAAGCTGGATCCTCAGAATCTGTTTCAGTGCTGCTTTGTGTCCACAAGCCTGAGTATCCCTGCTTCCGTACGCAGTGTGCAACGTTCGTATGCTGAAACTTCTGGATTGTGCGCTCCCTCTCTTGGTCTGCGTTGATGTGCGGATCATAGTCCTCAAAGAGACTGTCGGTCTGAGTGTGTCCAATCACACCCCTTTTGTCTTCATCAGCACCTAATTCAACACTGCCTATAGAGAGGAAATAATTGATGAAATATACAAAATTGTTGATAATTGCCTTTCCTTGACTTTTGGAGAAATAATTCTAAGATGGGGTGGTATTTTTTAGTATAGATAAATCATCCATTCCATATGACTGGCATTTTACATTTTATTATAGGCCCGCATTGCACTTACTCTCCCTGAGCCGACAAAGTGAAAAATCTGTCGATCTGCCCTTGAGCAAGGCACTTAATCATAATTGCTCCACGGTCGACGTTGAATTGCAGACCATGGCCTTGACCCCACTCGCCGAGGGTGTCTCAGGGAGAGTGGGATATGCAAAAAAACACATTTTCAATTCACACATGCGTAGTAATACACACTTGTGCATGTGTGAAATAGGACAAATATAAGCACCCACCTTTTATCCTTGAGTCATTCTGTAGGCTTATGGTGTCCTCCTGTCTTTCCTCTTTGAATTGGATGCACTCAGGCTTATTCATCTCCTTCACCATATACTGTAAGGGAACCAGATTCATCCTTTCTTAAAAGCTTTCAATAATATGACGTCTCATAGATAATTATGTTAGTACAGTCTGTATTGTTATAGAGGACGGCCTGCGGGATACCTGACGAGACTACGTCGGCGAGTGGATGAACCGCCTCTACCCTCCGTTCTATTGTCGAACGTTCAAGCACTGGAGAATAAACTGGACGAGCTCAGTTTGAGACTATCTTATCAATGTGATCTGAAGAACTGTAATATTCTATGTTTCTCCGAGCCATGGCTGACCAAGGACAAAATATATACAGTGCATTCAGAAAATATTCAGACCCCTTGACTTTTTCCACATTGTTACATTATAGCCTTATTCTAAAACGGATTAAATTGCTTATTTCCCCCCATCAATCTACACACAATACCCCATAATGACAAAGCAAAAATTGTTTAGACATTTTTGCAAATGTATTATAAGTAAACTGAAATATCGCGTTTACATAAGTATTCAGACCCTTTACTCAGTACTTTGTTGAAGGACCTTTGGCAGTGATTACAGCCTCGAGTCGTCTTTGGTGTGACGCCACAAGCTTGGCACACCTGTATTTGGGGAGTTTCTCCCAATCTAATCTGCAGATCCTCTCAAGCTCTGTCAGGTTGGATGGGGAGCGTCACTGCACAGCTATTTTTAGGTCTCTCCAGAGCTGTTCGATCGAGTTCAAGTCCAGGCTCTGGCTGGGCCACTCAAGGACATTCAGACTTGTCCCGAAGTCACTGCTGCATTGTATTGGCTTTGTGCTTAGGGTCATTGTCCTGTTGGAAGGTGAACCTTCACCCCAGTCTGCTGTCCTGAACTCCCTGGCACAGGTTTTCATCAAGGCTCGCTCTGTACTTTGCTCCATTCATCTTTCCCTTGATCCTGACTAGTCTCCTAGTCCCTGCCGCTGAAAAACATCCCCACAGCATAATGCTGCCCCAACCATGATTCACCATAGGGATGGTGCCAGGTTTCCTTCAGACGTGACTCTTGGCATTCAGGCCAAAGAGTTCAATCTTGGTGTCATCAGACCAGAGAATCCTGTTTCTCATGGTCTTAAGAGTCCTCCAGGTGCCTTTTGGCAAACTCCAAGCGGGCTGTCATGTGCCTTTTACTGAGGAGTGGTTCCGTCTGGCCATTCTACTATAAAGGCCTGGTTGGTGGAGTGCTGCAGAAACGGTTGTACTTCTGGAAGGTTCTCCCATCTCCACAGAGGAATAGTGGACTGTGGAGCTCTGTCAGAGTGACTATCAGGTTCTTGGTCACCTCCCTGACCAAGGCCCTTCTCCGCCGATTGCTCAGTTTGGCCGGTCGGCCAGCTCTAGGAAGAGTCTTGGTGCTTCCAAACTTTGTCCATTTAAGAATGATGGAGGCCACTGTGTTCTTGGGGACCTTCGATGCTTCAGACATTTTTTGGCACCCTTCCACAAATCTGTGTCTCGACAGAATCCTGTCTCGGAGCTCTACGGACAATTCCTTCGACCCTCATGGCTTGGTTTATGCTCCGACATGCACTGTCAACTGTGGGACCTTATATAGACAGGTGTGTACCTTTCCAAATAATGTCCAATCAATTGAATTTACCACAGGTGGACTCCAATCAAGACATCTCAAGGATGATCAATGGAAACAGGATGCACCTGAGCTCAATTTCGAGTCTGACAGCAAAGGGTCTTGGTATTTTTATTTTATTAGGATCCCCATTAGCTGTTGCAAAAGCAGCAGCTACTCTTCCTGGAGTCCACACAAAACACAACATAATACATCAAATTAATAGACAAGAACTACATCGATTAAAAAACGTATTAAAAAGGCACGTTGCCTACATATCAATATATGCAAACTATCTAGGTTAAATATGGGAGAGACTCTGAATACTTATGTAAATAAGATAGTTATGTTTCTTATTTTTAATAAATTAGCAAAAATGTCTAAACCTGTTTTTGCTTTGTCATTATGGGGTATTGTGTGTAGGTTGAGGGGAAAAATATTTAATCCATTTTAGAATAAGGCTGTAACGTACTGCATTTGAACTAGGGTGAAACCGTAGTAAACATTTCCCAGGTAAGAGATATTATACATTTTGTCACATTATTAGTCATCTACCTTCATAACAGCACAAGACTGTTTTACAGAATCTTCATCTTCTTTGCTTGAATGCTCCCCATCCCTGCAAAAGTTGTTCAACTCTTTGCCCACAGGACTTCCATTATATCAGCTACATGTAGCTGCATCTATCCACTGGCGGCAATGGAGGTGGTGGAGTGAAAGCCAGCAACAATCTGTACGACAAAGTCCCCCTCCAAAACTGATTATGTTTGGTTAGTAGTGACCCTACTGAGTATTTTCCACCCCAGTTTATCTGAGACAGGCAGTAAAATTATTCTCTACAGTAAAATATGTATTTTATATATATATATAGTACAACCCTTATTTTACCAGGTAAGTTGACTGAGAACACATTCTTATTTAAAGCAACGACCTGGGAAATAGTTACACGGGAGAGGAGATGGAGGAAAGTAGGAAAGAATGCCTCCTACTGGCCCTCCAACACCACCTCCAGCAGCAGCTGGTCACATCCAGGGACCAACCCTGCTTAGCTTCTTTGGCAAGCCAGCAGTTGGATGCAGGGTGGTATGCTGCTGGCTGGCCATATACAGTGTGTTGCATTGTGGGCTATGGAAGGGGCAGAGTAAAAAGCCAGCAACACTTCCTATGACCTAGCTTTTTGTTCAAATTCATCTGTTTTGTATACTAGGGGCTATAGTAGTTTTATGGACATACAATCAATATTTTTTCCTGTACAGTGCAATATTTGTATGTGCTGTATATAGAAATGTGTTATTTATTTGACCCTGGAACATGTTTTAAAAGCCCAACTTTAATGCAAATTTCACTTAAATATGAGTCATTAATGTTTAGACCATTTTCATATATCATGAATAAATACAGGTTATTGACACTTCTACTATTACGTGGGAGACTTTTGAAGATTTCAGAAATTACATGATCCGGAAGTGCTTCTTTAGGGTTGCTGACGAGAAGCTGGTTCTGCATCCTACTGGATGAGAGTCAAGAAAGTCAGGAATGTGGTGGCCTTTTTCTTAAAATTGTTTATTTCACAAAAACATCAATTTTCAGGGGCAATTCTGAAAAAAATCATATGTGCAACAGAATACTTATCACAAAAATGTCATAAATGAGCCTTTGCGAGATAGCATTTGACTAGAGTGATTGGCTTGGAGGAGTGTTTTTCCTAAAGAGAGGTAGCATTTTTTACATTAACAATAGTTGTAACTGTTTGTACGGCACCTTTCATATATTGCTTGCAGTACTTGAAATATTAATATTAATGGACGCACACAAATTATTTGTTGATTCCATTGTTTTTGTTTCGTTATAAGACTACTCCTAAACTGTAAATGACAAATAGCCTACAGACAAAAATGTGTTCAGTCAAAAAGTTAAAAAGTAGAATTATTCATGATCGTGTTCCTGGTATACTCAGTGACAATACTTCTCCAGCACTTGAGCAACCAGAATGGTTTCTCTATAGGTGAAGTGTAAGGTTGTGTTTCGCAGTAAGCTCCTCACCCAGACTGTATGCAGATGGAGGGTCTTTCTCCTGTGTGAACAGTTGTGTCTGATGAGACACCTTGAGTCCGCAAACCAATTTTCACACAGTAGCCTGAGGATGAGTGATAAACAACTTCAATGATATAAGTTACAAAAACACTCATTCAAAAGTGTATGGAATACTTTTTGGATGATCATCTCCTTCAGTCGAGCCCCCAATTATTATTTTTTTGTTCAAGCTGGGCTGGAGCACGTTTGGGTATGCTTTCACTCACTGAAAAGTGGTTGGTAAAATACTTTCTTCTCCATCGTGGACACTGATGTGTCTCTTGAGGTGATTGGCCGATATGAAAGTCTTTCCACACTGTGGGCATCTGAACTGCTTGCATCCTGTGTGTACGCTCAGGTGGACTTTGAGGTGCCCCGACTGGGCGAAGCGCTTGCCGCAGTGGCTGCAGCCGTAGCGTCTCTCCCCTGTGTGAACGCTCTGGTGTCGCTTGAGGTTGCTGGAGTCGGAGAAGCGCTTCCCGCACTGCATGCAGCTGAACGGCTTCTCCCCGGTGTGAACCCTAAGGTGTGTCTTGAGGTTCTTCAGACAAGCCAAAGTCTTACCACAGAAACTACAAATGAACCGGTTACCTGCTGTGCCGTCTTGGTTGTAATTCACAGCGTCGTTATTATGACTGTCATGGGAGACCCAACCATCCGTCATTACCAAGGCATTGGATCCAGTCTCCATGCCTTTTCGCACAGTCATGTGAGGCTCATCTGAGGGCAACGGCACCCTCTGTCTATTATCTCTGTAAGCTACAGGTTGTTTGTGCTCAGTTATGGAGTGACTCACCTTGTTCATCGAAAAGGGAAAACTATTCTCTGAATCAGAATTAAGAGGTACAACATCCACATGAGAGTAAGAGCACTCGGGAAGATCAGCCCCAGGACCCTGGGTGCTAAGAGTCCCAAGTTGTCTGGGGGGCTCAAACATCATACAATCAAAGCCTGCATGGTCAAGTATTCCATCACCATCTTCCAATGCTGGGGTTTGAGATCTTTTGTTCACACTCAGGTTTTCATTGTTGTCGGTTTCGCCACTCACCCATTTACAAGAGCTGGCATTCTCCTGTTTGCTGATTGGTTGAGTAGCCTCTGTGACGATGTTGGAATGCCTTTCTCCTCCATCAATACTATGATTTAAAGCTCCTACAAAATCAACAACAGTATGTGAATCACTATGAACTGGATGCTCATGAAGGTTATCAAATATCACAAATCAGTCAAAGGATGAGCCATTTATAGTCTATATGAAAGCCAAAACTATTGGCATGAAATCGGTTGTACTTATAATTAAATCAATTTATTAATTGTATGCAGTCTATCATTATTGCAATCATTTTACATGACAGTATTAATTTATTGTGTTTTTTCCCCCAATATAACATTTAGATGTATTCATATTTATGGGAAAAGGATAAATGGTACAGCCCAGAACCTAAGTGGAGTGAGATGTGTGTAATACAAAAAAAAATCCCCCAAAAGGCACAATGAAAACACTTGATTAAGCCCGTTTCCCATTTAATTACCGGTACTCAATCTCTCTCGTTGGTCATGATTGTCCCAGGCTTCTTCCCGCCTCTCCTCTTTGATGGTAAGTGATTTGGGCTTTATCTCATCCAACGCAGCAGGCTGTTGGACACAAGGTTGGGTAAAATCAATTGGGATGCAAGATATAATTAAGCAATAAGGCCCGAGGAGGTGTGGTATATGACCAATATACCACGGCTAAGTGCTGTTCTTACACACAACTCAACGTGGAGTGCCTGGACACAACCCTTAGCCGTGGTATATTAGCCCTATATCACAAACCCCCGAGGTGCCTTATTTCTATTATGAACTGGTTACCAACGTAAAACAAAAATAAATGTTTTGTCATACCCTTGGTATATAGTCTGATATACCATGGCTGTCAGCCAATCAGCATTCAGGGCTGGAACCACACAGTTTATAACTGGGAATAATCTACTAACTGTGAGAAAATGTACTCTGAACACGTCACAGTCATAAAGACAGCTGAAAAAATATGTAGCACAAGAACTCTAACAGAACAGTAAACAGATAAAACAGGATCGCTTGATTGCAAAAATACCACTAGCATGGGTAGGCTATATGTCATATTTACATTCAGACCTAGGTTGTGTTGATAACCACTGAAATATTAGGCTGCCCTTTCTGAAACAAGTGTGGACAAATGCTTACCTTTCTCTGTGTGGTAGTCTGTCCAGTGTCACCTGGGGACTTTCCATCCCTAAACAGGCTGGTGACCAACTGGGAATCAACTGCTCTCTGACATTGTACCTCACCTAAAATGAGCAGACAAGGGACATTGTTTACATACACACACAACACACTTTATCAATGGTGTCTTGATAAGTTCATTTCTAAATTGATGTAACCAATAAATGTAGCTACTATATGTTCTATAGTGCTCGCCAGCTTGTAGTCCTAAAAAAACAGAAATTAGTCACCTCTGGTTCTTCAGCCATTCCCATTGGGGAATGGGATTTTGGGATAAACAACTAAAATAAAGGTCTGAGGTTAACACAGGCTTAGGAGATCGTATACGTTTTGTTCTATGGGATAATAGACAGTTAACATGAACTTTAGGAATTGTGAAGCCTTTATGTGTTGGTTTTGATTACAAAAGTGACGTTAGCTGATAAAGATTCTCAGAACAAAACGTATCAGATCTCCTAAGCCTGTGTTTATCCCCAAAAATACATATACACTAATTGCAACAAAATAAATCAAATTAGTTTCCCCATAGGGTTTGGCCAATGAGCAGGGTCTTGCAAAATTGGGCTACTTTGAAAACGATGTTGTGGGTGAAAATGTATTGGTCGCGGGTTGCAGGTTTTTGGGCTACTTCTAAATTGCATTTCTCTTTAATTATTATATATTTTTTATTTCACTGTTACCTGCTGCTGCTGACAATCAGGCAGTGAGGCAGGCTGTTGAGTGCGTGAGTAATTGAGTGGTGGGCCGGAGTTGAGAGAGCGCTGCAGCAAGTAGTCATGACAAGTGATGTGAGAAACTAACTAATTAACTAGCTAGCTACATACTTCTCCCTCATAATTCTTATTTGCCTCGCTTGTTGTATCCTGACCGCCTCTAGACCTACCAATCATTACTAGAGCCAACACAGGAAAGGTGAGAAACAATCATCCAACAGTTTCAGAGAGGTTCGAACGATGTACTTTCTCTCTGGGTATGTAGCCAGGGCTCGAAATTGAGGTTGTCCCGTCGACGATAAAAAAAATATGTAGTTCTGAGACGATAGATCCAAAACGCATACAACTACTGTACAATTTTAAAAGCAATGCGGCAAATGCGCAACAAATCAGAAGGTTTAGCTTAAAATGTTGATAAACTATTATTTTGTTCACATTATAAGCACAGAAATGCACACACAGAAGTAGCCTAGGCTACGCGTGAATGTTCCAAAATGCAATTAGCAGGAAAACACAGTTCTACAAAAATAAAGATATAAAAATAAATGCACTACACATGTGTGCAGGTTTGATGTGACAAAGATGAAAATATCAGTTAGAAATGTAGAAAGAGGGGAAATCTAAAGATGCAACAACTAGCTTGGGTTACTAATATGACTAGGATTTTGTCTTTGCCTTCTGGAAAATAGAGAAAGTTGATTTGAAAACCAATAGAACATAGAAATGCTGGTTTCTATGGCATAAGGACGTTTTTATAAACAATTCCCTCAACATTTCTATGATCTGATTTTGGCTATAGGGTACTTTGAAACAAGCTTAGATATGCCTAAAAAAGGACAACTTCCAGGTTTTAAACAATTACGTTTATGGTTAAATAGTTTCAAAATGCTGACTGCCTCCATTCAAATTTCAAGGTGTGTGCAGTGCGCAACAGGCACTGTCCTCCGCTCTTGTGACCATTTGATCTAAACTAACTGTGCCTCGAGAAAGCTATGTCAACAGAATCAAACCTTTAGACGTTAATGTGTTAATTACAATACTTGATAATTGTCAAACATGACTGGCGTTCAGCCTATATTTAAGTGTCATTAAAGTTTGCCTACATTTTCTAGTGTCCCTCATGTCAGCGTCAGTGTGGACATGAGAGGCTGTAGGCAATATGCATATAACCTAGGTGACATTTTTACGAGGGCTAATAATGTATCTACATTTATGTAAAATAGATGGAAATACTATTCCAATGACCTTTTTAGATGCAATTTTTGTTATGTGCATTTCTGGCTCAGTTGACAGCCCCATTGGTCTATTTCGGGAGTAGTCTACTCTTATTAGCCTTTTAAATCACTGTGAATGACATAGGTCCTAGAGTAGGCCCATGTTGGCATATCAATGTTTTATTTATTAATATTTTATTAATGGGACATTCATCTTCAGTTTGGTACAGTTTAAATTGCACTTCCGGATGATTCTGGGACAGTGATGAAAAAAGTTAGTCGAGCCTAGCCGACTCAATTCCACAATTAACGATGGAGTTGAGCAGCAACTAGTGTGGGCGGACTGGAGCTCCGATGTCACATAAAATGAAGTTTTATGAAAAACGACTGATTTCAGCATCCAAAGAATAGCCCGCCCGCAATTAACGGAGCTCCAGTCCCCTCATACTAGTCGCCACTCAACTAATATAACGCATACTCCACTCTCAAGTTGAACTTGTTGACTGATGCCAAGGCGGAGGCTGCTAAGGATGCAGTTGCAGACCAGAAGACAGCAGCCAAGGAAGCACTGATCCACACCTGCCCTGTCTGTTGGGTGAGTAGTGTTTGTTGGTACTGTATGTGCTTTTAGGTTCCTCTCCATGTGTAGGCTATTGGACTGGACTGTGTGGCACAGTCTGTTATATGTGTAGTAGTTTGTTGAATCATATTGCTTAGTTTATCATTTGTGTAAACTTTCAAGTCAATCGAAGCCACAGATTAACTTCCTCCATGTTGTACTTGACCTTTATAGATGCAGACCCTTAGACATTCAAGCAGAACTTTGAGAGCAAGCATTCCAAGTCTCCAATGGTCCCAGTACTGGTTGACGTGCAGGCCTAAGTGACCACACACTCAAATGGACCTACAGCTGGGGTAAGATTCTTCCATTATTCACACACTAGACAGTGTGAACCACCATGTCAACAAAATTCTGTCCTCAATGCTTAAGTTGTATTGTGTATGGCTCTTTTTGTGGAAATGCTGTGATCAGTCAACGTCTTTAATGTGATTCACAGACACACAATGACCACGATTTGAAGGCTGCAATGGAGACGGAATGATGTCGAGGGACACGCGCTGAGACCCCGAGTATAACTGGACATGGGCCGGATATGTGACAACGACCTAAAAGGGGTGCAGAATCAAACCATTTTATATTTATTCCATGGCCAACAATCCCTCTAGCTACCCCTTATTCCACATGGCCTTTTATGCCCCATGGTCCCTCAACTTCAGACCTCTCCATCTTCTCTATAAACCCACCCTACATTCACCCATTTTCCCTATGCTGCTTCTTTCACTTGTTGTTCTCCTGATTTGATAACATCTAGACTCAGTAACACGTTTAAAAGTGTTGCTGTGTACTACTGTTTTTGCTACTGTTTTCCCCACCTGTGTAATGCTGTCCTGCTGCTTATTCTGGGGTTTTGACAATGCAGTGTCAAATGTTCTGCTCACAATTGACAGCAGCAAAATGGACCTGTTAAATTGACAAGAAGGGTGTTGATATAGCTGCTTTTAGGCATGGCTACCTTGTTGAATCTGTTAAGTGCGTTTCTCATTCTACTTGAGTTGACACAGTATTTTATATTTAACCTACCGTAGCCATTTCTTTTGTAACTCCATTTTTAACTCACCCACCATAAATCACAATATGCTGTTTTACATTGTGTTATTTGTGATGGTCTTAATTCCCAAAATGGACAAGCAGAAGAATCTGTGCACGCTCGGATAGTAATAATAGTTAATATGGTGCTCTTCAATGTCCCAGGTTTGTGGCATTGAATCTTTACTTCAAGTTAGATGTTTATATGTTATGTATGCATTGTTCACCATTTCGATTTCTTTAAAACAATGTAATTGTTGGAGTTCAGGTGTTTGAGTGACTAGGTGCATTCTTGTCAAATAAATATGCGTATTCATTCATGATTATAGATACATTCTGCAATGAGTTAATCTTGCTTTGAATCTGCAACAGAACATGTCAACAAGTTAGTTTTGAATTGCTTTATGCAGCAATTCAATGGATCAAGGTTGCTAGTAGTTACTAGCCGACAGCAAATGTGTCAGCTAGAGAATGTGCCGGAGCATGCAGAAATGTGTAGTCTTGCATGTCTACTTTGATGCTAATTAGCATTTTCGAATCTGAGAGTAAATAGGGCGGAACATATTTATAAAAGTCACCTTGTCCGAGAGATTTAGTTTTCAAAACGTCACGCCAGGGAAAACCTACATGAAACAAACCTTGTTTGAAGTGGATCTGAAATCCCCTATGTGAATTAATAGTGAAAAAAGAAACTATTTCCGTGTTGACCACTAGATTGTATGGGTATTATGACGTGTCCACTGTGGGGCACTATTCCGATGGGGGAAATGATTGGGTTTTGGGATAAACGTTGAAAATAAGGTCTGAGTTTAACACAGGTTTAGGCGATATTATACGTGTTGGTCTATAAGAAAATATCAGTCCGTTAACATTACCTTTATGAATTATGAAGCCTTTGTGCTTTTTTATATTACATAAATGTTTTAAAAAGTGACTAACTGATGAAGATTATCTCATAGAACAAAACGTATAAAATGTACGCCTGTAGACATTTTCGGCGTTAATCCAAAAACGGTATTAATTTCCCATAGGCGGTTAGTGCCTACAAAAAGACGCCATTACTATTGCTCTCTATTGGAACGCTAATCTTACCGCTTGATGTCCTTTTCGATTCCATGCCAACGTGAGTTCGAAAGCGACTGTGCGCGAGGATTGAGTTTCCCATTCCCGCTCTCATGGCACTCGCACGAGACACTTTCAGCTCCATCATCCGTAGTTTTCTCCTCAACGCTTCATTCTCCTTCTGTCCTTGAGATATCTCCAAATGCAGGACCGCATAGCCATTGTCAACAAGCTCGCAGATTTCAGCCACGGCCGCGTTAGCCAAAACCTCCATGATGGAGGCTAGCTGAGTGTGAAAGGCAACGGAATTTGCCATTATTGGATTGAAAATGCCCTCAGAATAAGTAATTGTTATTGGGTGAAGTGTAGAAGAAATAGGCTGTTGAAACGTATAGATGCCGACGACTCGAAGTCAAATGTAGTGCAGCAAGACTAAAATGTCAAAAAAGTCCCGGCAGTATTTCGTCATGATCTGGCCGTCACTAATACAGACGGGAAGCGATTCAGCGTCTCGTCCACTTTGACCACAGATACAACAATTAGCCAGATATTTCACCGGATGTATAAATGTGAAGCATCCGGTTCGCGTGTCCACTCACTACCAGAAGAAGCACAGTGTGAGATAATGGCGCGAGATGGATTTTGGCCAACGTTCTGCAAATTTTCTCATCGATTAAACATTTGATCACCATACAGTATTCAGTTTCTAAAAGTAGAATTTGTAACAGAGTGGTGTGTGATTTGTATGCATGACCCTTTGCGTTGTTTTTGTGTGCAAGAATTGAGATATTGCACACGCCACTTCAGAGTAGGCGTTCCCTAACGCAAATGTGCAAATAAATGCTAGAACGCGCCAATAGAATCTCACTAGCTCGTGCTTGGCTCTGCCCACCTCATTGCTTGCTCTTCTCACGATTTTTCATTTTTATCAATTGGAAACGACAGGCTCTGGTCTATCTTGACGGTTTCGTCAGCAACATTATACATGTAACGTTACTTCCGGAATTTAGGACATTTTCAAAATAAACGTCCACCACGTAATAGTATAAAATTATAATTAACCTGTATTTATTCATGAAATGAAAACGTGTCTATACATTAACAATGATACATATTTGTTCATTTTTAAGTGATATTTGCAACACATTTGGGTTAAAAATATTTTCCACGGTCAAATAAATTCCCCAAATGCTGTTTATGAAATACATTGGTTTAAACTAAACTATTCTGCTGAAGTAAATATGGGTTGGTATTACTCATTATGGTCTGTAAAATCTATATAGGATGTTCTTTCATAGGAGTTGAGGTTTATATGCCCAGCAACACTTTCTACTCCACCATCTCCATTGGTCCCAATGCAATACACTGTAGACTGATAAATTACATAGTGGCTTATAGAGGGAAAAAAACGATTTTATGTGCAGAGGTAAAAGTGTTGTCGGGAGTACTTAGTGCAGTCAGTAGAAATCACCTTCAAACGACCCAGTGCTGTCCATGGTCCTGACGTCAACACATAAGCAAACTTTTTAGTCAAAACGAAAATCTTGTTTATTTACAATTCATTCGCAATAAATATCAAGCAGGCTATAGGTACACCATCACTAGTCACCAATTTTATAAAATGTGTCAGTTAAAATTAATGGTCAAACTACCTCTAGGATACATTCATTCATTACACTCCATTTCATAAAATGTTTTGGCAAAAAAATCATGATCTAACACACTTTGATGCATTCGTTCGTTTCAATCATCCATTTCAATAAATGTGTCAGTTAAAAATGTATGGTCTGACACAGTCTATGATACATTCAGTCATTAGAATCACTCATTGAATAAATCCATTAAAGTAGTGATGGGCACCAGTATGGAAATACTATAACAATATCAGTTGAGAATCATGGTACATACATTGCAACTGAAGTTTTCTGTTAAGTCCAGACAACTGCTTGCAGATTGCCCATGGGCCAGATGTGTTCTGCTGGCATAAATCTACTTAACCAGTTTAAATACGATGGGAAGCCCATCTACAGTTGATGTCCCATCAGCAGAAAATGAAGTATGCTAAGCAGCCCGTTTTTGTTATAGTGTTTTGTTAAGCAGTCTGTGTCATGTATGCTTTTTTACAGTTAACAGGAAGAATAAACCAATATCACGATATGCCTTGCTCATATCGATATCAGGTATTGATATCATATCGAATTATCCATATTGGTGCCCACCACTACATTAAATAAACATTTATATTGAAATATTATTTAATTATTAAGGATATAGCTTCATTTCATCAGTGTGCTGTATAATTCAAACTTAAAACCTTAACTTCCTTCAACTAAGTAATTTCCTCTCTGATAACTCATGTAACACATAGTCTCGCATTCCATTGTGAAAAAGTGTATCCACATTGCCCTCTTATGAGACTGCTTTAGAGAACAAGCACACAAACACCACAACTGCTGTTTTTTTAAAAGGCAGAGGCTGCGGATCCGACTTTTCTGGACCCCGCTTCTCGGCGGTGCAAATAGGCCTACCCATGAGAACTTTTTAAAATACCTACCACTTCTTTCTGAAAGGACCCTCTCCCATTCGTCAGAAGCAGGTTCTTTACCCTCAAAAGTTTGTACATTTTGCATATTAAGTTGACAGTCTGAGGGTTTTCTCTGAGCAGTTGACATTCCCCATTTAAACTCTCAACAGGCAATAGGTTTTGTACCTGAGCCTTATTTACATTATCTCTTTGTAAAAAAATATATTTTTACCTTGTCACAAACAATATAATGTATAACTGTGTCACAGTCCCCTTTAAGACTAAATCCATTTTGCAATGGCTCTACTTAACTTGTCATGATTCTGAGTTGCATAGAAAAGTAGAAGATTCAACATCCTTTTGACTATCTGGAGAGTCAATAAAATCTTTGCTGTTTGCTGTTATTTTGTGATTTACAGAAACAAAACAGTTTGGGGTTTCTTGTGCTGTGTGACACATTCCTCACCATATTTACATTTCACTGCATTTCTCCTCCTCACTGTGTTTGATTGGTGTATAAGTATCAATTATACTGAACAAAAATATATATGCAACATGCACCATTTTCAAATATTTTACTGAGTTACAGTTCATAAGGAAATCTGTCAATTGAAATAAATTCATTAGGCCCCAATCTAAGAATTGCACTGGCAATTGCACGCTCCCTCAACTTGAGACATCTGTGGCATTGCGCTGTGTGACAAAACTGCACATTTTAGAGTGGCCTTTTATTGTCCCCAGAACAAGGTGCACCTGTGTAATGATCATGCTCTTTAATCAGCATCTTGATATGCCACACCTATCAGGTGGATGGATTATGCTCATGAGAGGTTGCCACAACGCCTTCTTTCCACCATAAGATTTGTCATACTGGAAGCAGAAGAGTTTATTTTCGGCTTTGCTATGAACACACAGCATGTGCAATCTCAGCTTTGTTTTGTCAGTGGTTTAGTGGTTAGAGCATTGGGCCAGTAACCGAAAGGTTGCTGGATCAAATCCCCAAGCTGACAAGGTAAAAATCTGTCGTTTTGCTCTTGAACAAGGCAGTTAACCCACTGTTCCCCGGTTTGCCGTCATTGTAAATAAGAATTTGTTCTTAACTGACTTGCCGAGATAAATAAGAAAAGAAAATACCAGCTGATCCATTTCTATTTTTGGGGGGTCTGCGAACATCCTTCTGCACAGAGCACAGAAGAGTGGGTTGGGGTTGAGTTCTTGTGCACTTAGTGTTATTAGGAACATTCATTTCTTCTCACAATGAGGACATGTTGTGAGGGTGCAGATCTGAGTGGGATCTCATGTGAACTTTCATGCTGCTAGATTTTGGCAAACGCTTTTTGCAAATGCGGCATACTTTTTACTGTTTGTGTGTTTTGGTCTGGCTAGGTTGCTAAATGGGTTGTAAGATGGGTCCTGTGGTGTACTGGTGGCCTCGAGGAGTTCCACAGGACAGCTCGGTGTCCTCTCCTTCAGGTTTCTGGACTGTTTCGCTGGACATCTGAGTCCATGTCATCACTAGCTGGCAATCTGCTATGCAATTGTTTGAAGACACATTTAAGACTGTGTTTCTCCAAGCTTTGCGGGTCCTTGTATCTCTTATCACACATTAGACAATGACGGGGGCGCTCTTCTGAGGTTATGTGGTTTGGGGGAATCTTGTCGTGGGTGACAGCTCCTGCTCAACAGGTGTTGATGGAGGACGAACTCTGAGGTTTGCTGATAATGCGTGATTGTGAGATTTCTGCTTTGCCCTGGATGACTCGTCTTTTCCCCCTGCATATGGTTGTTGCAGTGTACTACCAGATAGCTCTGGGTCTTTCTGTCCCATAGCTGAAGGACTAATGCTCTCTCCAGAGGGAATCTCCCCTGGTTGCCCTTTCTCAATCAGTCAAGCCCCTTATTGAACCATCATGGTGTTTAAGTACTTTCTGTAAGTTATTGTACAATTACTAGAATGGTAGGGGTGATCCTGGGAATGGGTCTTCAAGTGCCTTGACATGTCTGAAGCACTTCTTCGAAATTTCAGGTCCTTCATCTTTGCCTTCAAGCTGCTTGGGTATTTCACCTTTAGGTTTTGACACAACTACTTAACACACATTTTGATGATGTCTCGTCTGATCAAAATGGCACTGGGAGCGCTTCCTACACCGAAATGGACGCTCCCTTGTGTAGGTTTTCTGGTGCCATCTCATGTCTGCAACTCGACTAAAAGTCCTCCCACAGATTGGGAATTTCATGAATGTATAATCTTCAGGAAATTGAGTTTTGGTTTGTTTCTGTTCTTGTGCAAGAAATGTCTCCATCTTCAGCCCTCTGTTTCTTCTTAATGGTCTTAGGCAATAATATCAGGTTAGTAGTGTCAACCCTTTATAGATCCACTGAGGGCTGGTAAAGCACAGAGGATATGATCACATTAGACATGATGTTGAATATGCTAAGCATTTGTTCTCCATGACTTCCACTGGCTTTGTGTCTTTATTTTTGGCTTTCTGAAAGATCTCTTCCTTTTGACACTTAAATCTTCATAAGTCTGCGCCACCCCATCTGCCCCAATAACCATCACTGTTTCGTACCTGGAGTCCACCTCTTCAACAATATCTTCCGTCTCATCTTTTACTGGTCCAATCCCCACAACCTTCTCTTCTTCATTACCGGCATGAACCTCCATGTCCTCATGGTCCACAGGGTCAGCAAACTCTATAGATAGTTTGTTGTTTCTCTCACATTCCACCCTCTCCTCTCTTTCTACTACATCCATACTTGTCCCCGGTTCCATCTCTGTGTACTCTGTCAGTGTTGCAGAGTCCACCTCCAACTCTTTGGTGAATGTATCCATGAAGACATTCAAGGATGATACAGGTGTTTCTGATTCTGTCTGTTCTGTTGCAATCACCCTTTCTACAGGAGGGAGACAGAGAGCAGAGAGAATGCAGTCCCCAACAGTGGAAGACAGAGTATCTAGAAAAGGAAGATGATTAATGAAAGACAATGGTTAAATAGAGAATAAATGTCAATGTCCCTTACATCTACACTGAACAAAAATATAAAGGCAACATGCAACAATTTCAAAGATATTACTGAGTTACAGTTCATACAAGGAAAGTCAGTGAATTGAAATGCGTTGGGCCCTAATCTATGGATATGACATGACTGGGAATACAGATATGCATCTGTTGTTCACATATACCTTAAAAAAAAGGTAGGGGCGTGGATCAGAAAACCAGTCCGCTTCTGGTGTGACCACCATTTGCCTCATGCAGCATGACACGTCTCCTTCGCATAGAGTTGGTCAGGCTGTTAATTGTGGCCTGTGAAATGTTGTTCCACTCCTCTTCAGTGACTGTGTGAAGTTGGTGTATATTGGCGGGAACTGGAACACACTGTCCCGTATATCCAAAGCATCCCAAACATGCTTAAATGGGTGACATGTCTGGTGAGTATGTAGGCCATGGAAGAACTCGGACATTTTCAGCTTCCAGGAATGTGTACAGATCCTTGCGACATGAAGCTGTACATTTTCATGCTGAAACATGAGGTGATGACGGTGGATGAATGGCACAACAATGGGCCTCAGGATCTCGTCACGGTATCTCTGTAAATTCATATTGCCATCGATAACATGCAATTGTGTTCGTTGTCCGTTGCTTCTGCCTGCCCATACCATAACCCCACCGCCACCATGGGGGACTCTGTTCACAACATTGACATCAGCAAACCGCTCGCCCACACGATGCCATAAACAATGTCTGCCATCTGCCCGGTAAAGTTGAAATAGGGATTAATCCATGAAGAGCACACTTCTCCAGTGAGCCAGTGGCCATCGGAGGTGAACATTTGCCCACTGCAGTCGGTTACGATGCCAAACTGCAGACAGTGAGACTGTTTCTGACAGTTTGTGCAGAGAATCTTCGGTTGTGCAAGCCCACAGTTTCATCAGCTGTTCGGGTGTCTGGTCTCAGACGATCCCACAGGTGAAGTAGCCTGGGCTGGCGTGATTATTCGTGGTCTGCGGTTGTAAGGCCGGTTGGATGTACTGCCAAATTCTCTAAAACGACATTGGAGGTGGCTTATGGTAGAGAAATAAACATTAAATTCTCTGTTAACAGTTCTGGTGGACATTCCTGCAGTCAGCATGCCAATTGCACACCCCCTCAACTTGAGACATCTGTGGAAAAACTGCACATTTAAGAGTGGCCTTTTATTGTCCCCAGCACAAGGTAATGTGTAATGAGCATGCTGTTTAATCAGCTTCTTGATATGCCACACTTGTCAGATGGATGGATTATCTAGGCAAAGGTGAATGCTCACTAACAGGGAAGTAAACATATTTGTGCACAAAATTAGAGAGAAATTAGTTTTTTGTGCACTTTACATGTTACGTTTATATTTTTGTTCAGTGTAGTATAACAGAGGTCAAATTAGATGCTTTTGTTGATGTTGAAAAGAGCCATCTGGCATTTCATGAAGGCTTGCACAAAGTTTATTGTCTTTGACTGTGTTGCAATGTCATCCTCATCTCCTATCTCATTCCATACAGTGCATTCGGAAAGTAATCAGACCCCTTGACTTATTTCACATCTTGTTACGTTACAACCTTATTCTAAAATGGATAAAAAATTTAAAATCCTCAATCTACAAACAATACCCCATAATGACAAAGAAAAAACTTTTTTTTGTTGTTGAAACGTTAGCAAATGTGTAACAAATAAAAACATAAATACCTCTTTTACATAAGTATTCAGACCATTTGCTATGAGACTCGAAGTTGAGCTCAGGTGCATCATGTTTCCATTGATCATCCTTGAGATGTTTCTACAACTTGATTGGAGTCTACCTGTGGTAAATTCAATTGATTGGACATGATTTGGAAAGACACACACCTGTCTATATAAGGTCGCACATTTGACAGTGCATGTCAGAGCAAAAACCAAGCCATGCTGTTTGAATGAATGCTTACGAGCCTGCTGCTGCCTACCACCGCTCAGTCAGACTGCTCTATCAAATCATAGACTTAATTATAACATGATAACACACAGAAATACGAGCCTTAGGTCATTAATATGGTCAAATCCGGAAACTATAATTTCGAAAATAAAACGTTTATTCTTTCAGTGAAATACGGAACCGTTCCGTATTTTATCTAACGGGTGGCATCCATAAGTCTAAATATTCCTGTTACATTGCACAACCTTCAATGTTATGTCATAATTACGTAAAATTCTGGCAAATTAGTTCGCAACGAGCCAGGCGGCCCAAACTGTTGCATATACCCTGACTCTGCGTGCAATGAACCTAAGAGAAGTGACAGAATTTCCCTAGTTTAATATTGTCTGCTTACATGAATCATAAAACACGGGACGAGATGTTAAAACTGTCCATTGTGCCAATAGATGGTATGCACTCACATGAGATTTGCCGTGATGTTGACAGAGTGGCATGGGAGGTTTATTTCTTAGACTGGGTTAAGATGTAAATTTAGGGACACATCCTCAGTAGTGTGCCTTCGAATCAGTGGGTGTTTTGGCCTTTAATCACTAAACACCCTCATCAAAGGTGGCCAGCTAAAGGGTGATCAAGCCTTAGCTTGTGTCCCATGCCCAATTAAGATTTCCCACGGGACTATGCAAGGCAGGGGCATCCTCTTCCCTGAGCCAGCCCTACAGCTGACCGCATACCTCAGATCTGAATTGGGTTCTCAGGTGGGAGTGGGGGGTCATGAAGTTATAGCTCAGCAAGGGTCCTTCCGTTTGATCCAGATCCACTGGCTGCCTCTTTCAGCTGCTTGAGAAACTGCTCTGACGGTCTGCCGCAGAGCCTGTCCATGGATTCCAAGTTCTTTCAGCAACCTGATGGTGGAAGAAGCCACGAATCCTCTGCATCCCACTTCAACTGGCCGGACTTTTGCATTCCAGCCACGCTGAGTTGCGTCTGCTGCCAACTCTGTGTAACGCAGTTTCTTACGCTCGTAGGCCTCTTCAACAGAGTTTTCCCACGGGACTGTGAGCTCTATGATGATGAACTTCTTTTAACTAAATATGCAGGTTTAAATATATATACTTATGTGTATTGATTTTAAGAAAGGCATTGATGTTTAGGTACATTGTGCAACGATTATGCTTTTTTCGCAAATGCACTTTTGTTAAATCATCCCCCGTTTGGCGAAGTTGGCTGTCTTTGTTAGGAAGAAATAGTCTTCACAGTTCGCAACGAGCCAGGCGGCCCAAACTGCTGCATATACCCTGACTCTGTTGCACATAACGCAAGAGAAGTGACACAATTTCCCTAGTTAAAAGAAATTCATGTTAGCAGGCAATATTAACTAAATATTCAGCTTTAAAAATATATACTTGTGTATTGATTTTAAGAAAGGCTTTGATGTTTATGGTTAGGTACACATTGGTGCCACGACAGTGCTTTTTTCGCGAATGCGCTTGTTAAATCACCCGTTTGGCGAAGTAGGGTATGATTCAATAATAAATTAACAGGCACCGCATCGATTATATGCAACGCAGGACAAGCTAGAAAAACTAGTAATATCATCAACCATGTGTAGTTAACTAGTGATTATGTTAAGATTGATAGTTTTTTATAAGATATGTTTAATGCTAGCTAGCACCTTACCTTGGCTCCTTGCTACACTCGGATAACAGGTAGCCAGCCTGCCATGCAGTCTCCTCGTGGAGTGCAATGTAATCGGCCATGATCGGTGTCCAAAAATGCCGATTACAGATTGTTATGAAAACTTGAAATCGGCCCTAATTAATCGGCCATTTCGATTAATCGGTCGACCTCTAGTACAGTCAACTCCTACTTTAGCACGAGATCATTAGCTGTTCTCCTAGCAGCAGGATATTATGCTGGCAGCACAGCCCAGATTTTTTTCTGCAAAATAAGAGTCCTCACATCTGCAGACCATGTGTGAGGCATCGCGTGGGCGAGCGGTTTGCTGATGTCAACATTGTGAGCAGAGTGCCCCGTGGTGGGGTTATGGTATGGGCAGGCATAAACTTCGGATAACGAAACACAATTACATTTTATCGATTGGCAGTTTGAATGCTCAAAAATACCGCGACGAGATCCTGAGGCACATTGTGATGCCCTTTTTTTTAAAGTTATCTGTAACCAACAGAATAATATATGTATGTATTCCCAGTCATGTGAATAGGGCCTAATTTATTTATTTCAATTGATTGATTTCCTCATATGAAGTAAAATCTTTGAAATTGTTGCAGGTTGTGTTTATATTTTTGTTCATGTAATTAATTACAATATGAGTGAAATAATTACCTTTTGGAAGGAAAATTAAATATATTAAAATGCAGCTTTTGTGTGTTGGAATGGTGTGGGCGTACCCAAACAACAGAATGGTGTGGGTGTATACCGGTCATTAAAAATATTAATGCGAGTAGACCGCTGAGGGCTCACTCTCGCCGAAATATGTCCAGAATAAGCCCAATACGTTTCTATGGGAACAATATGCAGACCTAAGCTTGTCTCCTGCCTTCCCGCCTTTGGGATAAAGACTCCCAGGGCGGAGACATGACAATCTCGTCATTATAAATAGATCTCTGGTTTCAGCCCCTTGCGAATAGTAAAGGAAAGTGGATTCGCCTAAAGTAAATTGATGTTTCGCCAAAATTATAGCCATAATTAATGCTGTCTAAATAAAATAATTCAAAATACTTCGCCAGGGAGCATGACTGGAAACACTTTGAAGTGTGTGTAAATGTGAATTGAATGTAGGAGAATATAACACAATAGATCTGGTAGAAGAAAATACAAAGGGAGAAAACAACTTTTTTTTTCTACCACCATCTTTGAAATTTAACAGAAAGGTCCCAAATCTAGCCATCACTCTGGTTGTAGTTCCGATGATGTCCACCAGAGGGCAGCATTGTATATGCAAAGTTTCAGACTGATAACTTGAAGTATGAGCAAGCTACATAACATTTAGTGTGTCACCCAGGTACATTTGGGCAAATCGCGAAGGAGACATTTACATTTACATTACATTTTTCTGCAAGAATATCGTCAAATCTGTTTACTTGGACTTTGATTTAGCTTTTCCAGTATTAGTAGCCATACTGTAAGTTCAACATTTGCAAAACACCCAGTTTTCATAACTTCATAACTCTCCATATTCTTGTAATTTTTGTCCAAAAGGAAAAGGCTTGCTGTCGCACAAGGTTAGCAGCAAAATTTTGCGACAGATACGGGGTTTACTCCCTGAAAGCCCAGCTCATTGGCTATCTAGCTAGCTTTGTTTGACCCAGATTGGTGCTTATTTGACAAAGTAACAGTCAATCAAGTGAAGTCCGCTCGCATCGTCGGCGCACCATAAAGGCGTCGCTCTCTGACCAAATTTGGTGTCCTATAGGATATACTACACTCCTAATGATATAGTGAAGTCTGGTTACGTTCTAGGATCTCTGAGGAATAAATATGAATGTGATTTGACTGGTTGAAACAACATTTAGGGTTAGATTTTCACAGATTCCTTTCTTTGTAAATTGAACGAATGGAAATACAAAATCGATCGTGCATGCTATATGGACCTTTTTAGGATATGAAAAATTATTTTATCTAACAAAACGACACTTCATGTTATCTCTGGGACCCTTTGGATGATAAATCAGAGCAAGATTTCAGAATTGAAGTACACATTTCACCTTCAGAAGTGAATTTATCAAACCTATCGCAGTGAAAAAGTGTTTTGTTGTTAGGAGCTCTCCTTAAACAATAGCATGGCATTTTTTTGCAGTAATAGCTACTGTAAATTGGACAGTGCAGTTATATTAACAAGAATTTAACTTTCGGCCGATATAAGACACATGTACCAACATTTTTTGTTTCTCTAAAATCTGCGATCGTGACACACGGCGCTGCATGATTTACAACTGTCCCGTTGATGGGATGCCTATCCCTAAATAAATACAGTCATTTGTTCTCATTCTCAGACTGGAAACTTTGTTTGCGTCGTTTACAACCTGCTACACATGTAAGAAACAAGTTTTGGTTTATTTTATAACCATTATGAGTTTTGTAAATGTTTTCATTGTCCTTTGTTTGCATTGCTCCAGATGAGGAATGAACATGTGTCTGGTTTCTCTTTCCTGATAACCTCGAGCACCCACAGAAGTAGGCTCAGTCAGCTCAGTTTATTAGTATTTTTTTTAACATCCATGGCGAATGACAGTTCTGCAGTATTTGAAAAATATTTATGCTATATTTAAGCTCTAAAAAGTAATCCACACAAAACAGTGAAGATGCATTGATAATAACCAATGATAGGTGGAGACATCAACCATTTATGAACATTCCAAAAAAACTGAAGAAGGTTGTCTCCCGCAATGCTTTGGTTCCGACTTTAAGTTGCAGTTGATGGGAGCAACTGCAGAAATTTCCAGTCGACTGCAATCGAAAAGGCATGACCTTTAAATCATGGTTGTTGTAAAGGTCATGCAGTAGATGTAATCGTAAAAATGTGTATACCCATAATGCAACACACTTCGAAAGGCGGTGACTAACCTTGGTCAACTTCGTGACAAAAGTGATCTGCTGGAACACGCACAATGTGTTTGTTGTATCTATCCATATTTGTGACGAACTTCTGATTGTTTTTACTGACTTTGAACGACTCGACAAACTACCTGACAGTTTTACACAAGAAAAATGAAAACTGGAGTCCAATTACCCTTTTAAATTTTGACTGTAAACTTATTACTAAGGTTTTAACACTCAGAATGTCTTCTGTTTTAGGGGAGGTGATCCACCCGGACCAAACCTGTGCCATTCCCGGTAGGAAGATCACGGACAGCCTGATACTGATCAGAGATGCCATCTGTTATGCGAGAGACAGAAACATGCGGCTTGTAGTACTAAATTTAGATTTTGAAAAAGCTTTTGATCGTGTCTCACACCAGTACCTCTTCAAGGTACTGCAAAAAATGGGGTTCCCTGAAAGGTTTCTAGCTTGGGTGGGATTGCTGTACGACTACCACATTACCACTAAAATCCTTGTAAATGGGCATTTGTCAAAAGCAGTGGGAGTACACTGCGGCGTCCATCAGGGGTGCCCGTTATCTCCTCTTATGTTTGTGGCCTGCATCGAACCACTGCTCAACCACGGTCTTGAGAAAGGACCAACAGATCAGTGGGGTGGGTATCCCGGGGAGTGGGGGGATGACCGCCAAGTGCGTATTTTACATGGACGATGTCAACATTTCATGCACCAACCATTTATCTGTCGACAGGACCCTGGACAAGACTGACTGGTACGGACGAGCCTCTGGGGCGAGACTGAACAGAGACAAGACAGAGGCCCAATTTTTCGGACCGTGGGCAGACCCAGACTTGACCAGACTACCACTGACAGTTAAAATGACTGACATAAGGGTATTGGGGGTAAAGTTTGACCGGGAGGGACGAGGAAACGACAACTGGAGTGGGATCCTGGGGACAGTAAGACAGAGACTGAGTTTTCGGGGACTTCGACAGCTGACTTTTGAGGGCAAGGTTTTAATAATTAAAGCTGTGATTTTACCTGTGCTTTAATTAATCAGTTCTGTTTTTATCCCCCCACGAACAACTCTTTTAGCTCTGGAACGGATGGTCTTTCACTTCCTGTGGGGGAAGCAAGTGGGAGAGGCTGAAGAGGGAGGTGGTCAAGAGGCCCAGGTCCAAAGGGGGAAAGGCTTGCCTGACCTCTACTTGTTCCTGGGCAGCCGCTACACAGCGTTACACCTCACTCTTGCCACCTCCCCGGTCAACAACAAGACCCAGGCCCTCGCACAGTTCTGGCTAGGATCTTACCCAATCGACCTGCGAGCCCCAGTCTCCTTCCTGCTCCCCACACACTACGTCCAGCTCCAAAAGTTTAAGACATTTTAAACTGGAAAAAGAGGCAGTCACGGTTTTAACTAAACACCGCTCTCTTCTCTCTCTTGTGCAGGAGCGGGAACCAGTGTGTCCAGTGCGCGGGCTTGCTACAGGCGAGCCCACAACGGTTTGGCGCAACGTGGCCTATCCTGCTCTGCTGAACCCGGCACCGGGACCTGTCCTGGATGGTCGCCCATGTGATCCTCCCGGTCAGGGCCGTTATGCACACCCGGGGCATGGCGAGGACACCCGCGTGCCCCCGACCAGGCAGCGGCCAAGATGAGTCTGTGAGGCACTTGCTCTGGGAGTGCAGAGCTGCTAGAGACCTATAGAAGGAAGCAGGCCCCCTGATCTCCCCGTGTCTGCCAGCAGGGGAGGACCTAATGCCCCAGCTTGTGCTCTATGGTGTGGGCCGAAGGCCTATTCCACCAAAGGCCTTCACTAAGCTCTGGCCCACCCTCACGTGTCTGAAGGATGCACTGTGGTCCTCCCGCAACCTGCTGGTAGCGAAACGAGTAGAGACCACCCCCCAGGCAGTGTCCATGGTAGCCACGGAAGCCCTGGGGTGGTACAGAAGAAAGGGGGCCTCGACTCCAGGCGAAGGGTCCCCCACTACACCCAAGGTCCCGGGCGGCCACGGCCTGACAGCGCTGCGGCGCCTAGGGCGATGCACCTAGGGGAGGGATCTCCTCTGGGCCCCGAAGGACAGGACGGTAAATGATCCGGAAGAGCAGGAGGAGGCGAGTTTGATAAGGACCCACCCCGTTCCTGTACAAAGGACGAAGACAGCTTTTTGAACAAAGTGACTTTTTAACATGTTTTCATGTCTTAAAAATGTTTTACCTTTGTTAAATAATTTGCACACATTTTAAATGGTCTTTACAGATTGGATGATTTACAAGAAAAAATTATTTTATTCATGGTTGTTTCTATTTGTTTTTAACAACATGTACTTTTTAACAAATTTAAATGTAATATTCAAATGCAGTTTTTTATGCTTTTATGCCGTTTTTATGTGTATAAAATGATGTACAAAAATATGAGCTGTTTTTAAAGGAAATGCAACAATAAAACTTTTCCAAAAGAAAATAAAAAATCTATCCATATTTTTCTTTTTTTATTAGACAACATAAAATCACACCAAATCATGTTTATTTTTTAATTGTACCTTATGAGACCCTCTGGCCTGTGCTCATACATAAGTTTGATGTTTCAAGTTTAAATAAAAAGCCTTGAATGAGCGTGATTGAAACGTCTTTCTAATAATCATGCTTAAAGTAGCTTATTTGCATATTTATTGTTTGTAATGTGACCTGTATTTGAGGAGTTAATCCCATTATTCTCTGCAGATTCTTTCAAGCTCTGTCAGGTTGGATGGGGAGCGTTGCTGCACAGCTATTTTTAGGTCTCTCCAGAGATGTTCAATCGGGTTCAAATCCGGGCTCTGGCTGGGCCACTCAAGGACATTCAGAGGCTTGTCCCGAAGCCAGTCCTGCATTGTCTTGGCTGTGTGCTTAGAGTCGTTGTCCTGTTAGAAGGTGAACCTTCACCCCAGTCTGAGGTCCTGAGCACTCTGGAGCAGGTTTTCATCAAGGATGTCTCTGTATTTTGCTCCATTCATCTTTGCCTCAATCCTGACTAGTCTCCTAGTCCCTGCCGCTGAAAAACATCCCCACAGCATGATGTTGCCACATCATGCTTCACCGTAGGGATGGTGCCAGGTTTCCTCCACACGTGGCGCTTGGCATTCAGGCCAAAGAGTCCAATCTTGGTTTCATCAGACCAGAGAATCTTGTTTCTCATGGTCTGAGAGGCTTTAGGTGCCTTTTTGGCAAACTCCAAACAGGCTGTCATGTGCCTTTTACTGAGGAGTGGCTTCTGCCAGACAGAGCTGCTGCCAGACAGAAACTACTAATCAGTAAAAGGTATATGACAGCCCACTACCATAAAGGCCTGAATGGTGGAATGCTGCAGAGATGGTTGTCCTTCTGGAAGGTTCTCCCATCTCCACAGAGGAACTCTAGAGCTCTGTCAGAGTGACCATCTGGTCTTGGTCACCTCCCTGACCAAGGCCATTCTCTCCCCCGATTGCTCAGTTTGGCCAGGCGGCCAGCTCTAGGAAGAGTCTTGGTGGTTCCAAACTTCTTCCATTTAAGAATGATGGAGGCCACTGTGTTCTTGGGACCTTCAATGCTGCAGACATTTTTTGGTACCCTTCCCCAGATCTGTGCCTCAACACAATCCTGTCTCGGAGCTCTACGGACAATTCCTTTGACCTCATGGCTTGGTTTTGCTCTGACATGCACTGTCAGCTGTGAGACCTTATATAGACAGGTGTGTGCCTTTCTAAATCATGTCCACTCGTTTCAGAGCGTCTAAAATATGTTTTGCATGTCCGTTTTTTTGTTGTTATTGCAGACGTGCAACATTTCATGCCCTTTTATTCAATACAGTAAGCAGTTGAATAAATAAACTTCCTTGAAGTGTTGGCTTGCTAGCTAGCAAACATTCCTTTGCTACTTTGCACAGTCGTTTCACCGCATTTCTAGGCCCATCCAGAAACAACCCTTACTACCTGTCCTCTTTATTGTAGACAGGTGTGTGCCTTTCTAAATCATGTCCAATCAATTGAATTTACCACAGGTAGACTCCAATCAAGTTGTAGAAACATCTCAAGGATGATCAATGGAAACAGGATGCACCTGCGCTCAATTTTGAGTCTCATAGCAAACAGTTTGAATACTTATGTAAATAAGGTTTTGGAATTTTAATACATTTGCAAGCACTTCTAAAAATCTGTTTTCACTTTGTCATTATGGGGTATTGTGTGTAGATTCCTGAGGGAAAAAAATGTTTAATCCATTTTAGAATAAGGCTGTAACGTAAAAAAATGTGTAAAAAGGGAAGGGGTCTGAATACTTTCTGAAGTCACTGTAAATTGGCTGGAATAGACTCAATAAAATAATCTGCAATGGTTTCCCTAAAAATAAACGAACACACCGCGCAGCTCCTGACTCTGCTGGCTCTTGCTTAGTGGTTACGCTGATGAACTACATCAATTCGATTTTAGCTCAATGGGAACGACACAGAAAACAAGAGCATCAAGACGAAGCAGCTGCTTTATAAGTGGGATGCACTGTTGAGCGCTACATCCCGAGGGGGTTGTGCTGATTGTACGGTTAAATGGCTTCCCTTGAGAAGGCATGAACAAGATGTATGTCAGGAGAAGTGCAGTATTATCATAAGGAGACGTATACTTGGAATACGGAGGAGGAATGGAGGGAAAAAGAGAGGCAGAGGAGGTCTAAGAGAAAGAAGGAGCAAGAGGGTGAGCTTGCGTTGGTTAAAAATTGCAGAAAAAAGGGAGATGGTTTGTTAAAGAAGAATGGTAGAAAGTGTGAGCAGAGCGAGCTGAAGACAGGAGGAGAAATGGAAGTGAATGAGGGTGAATTATCTGAGGTGCTAGGTGTGGTGAAGTTCTCTTAGTCCGAAGCTTACACCAAGGGTCAGGATAAAGATGAGTCTGTGACAGTAGGAGTGAATTTTTTGGAAAAAGTGGAGCCTTGCCTTTAGGCTGATCAATTTGTGGTTTCGGGTGGGTGAAAACGGAGTTGGGTGCTGTGGAATTGGTGAGGATAAACAGAAGCGGTCTTGTGATAATTGTTTGTGTTACTGCTGGTCAGATGGAGAAGGTGCTCCTCATTAAGCGAATGGGTGCAAGAAACATGAATTGTTTTGTTCTCAAGAAAAGGGCACCAATGAAAGGAGTGATAACAGGGTATCAGTACATATAGAAGTTGACCAACTTAAGGGAAAGATTCCGGGGGTTTGTGATGCTCGTCCTTTGGTGCGACGCAGACAGGGTGGCGTGAGTGGTGAAACAGAAGAGTCCTTGTCTGTTCTTTTGACTTTTGATGTTGATTCTTTGCCCAACAAAGTAATAATAGGACATATAGAGTTGAAGTCAGAAGTTTACATACACCTTAGCCAAATACATTTAAACTCAGTTTTTCCCAATTCCTGACATTTAATCCTAGTAAAACATTCCCTGTTTTAGGTCAGTTATGGTCACCACTTTATTTTAAGAATGTGAAATGTCAGAATAATAGTAGAGAGAATGATTTATTTCAGCTTTTATTTCTTTCATCATATTTCCAGTGGTTCAGAAGTTTACATACACTCAATTAGTATTTGGTAGCTTTGCCTTTAAATTGTTTAACTTGGGTCAAATGTGTCAGGTAGCCTTCCACAAGCATCCCACAATAAGTTGGGTGAATTTTGGCCCATTCCTCCTGACAGAGCTGGTGTAACTGAGTCAGGTTTGTAGGCCTCCTTGCTCGCTCATGCTTTTTCAGTTCTGCCCACAAATTCTCTATGGGATTGAGGTCAGGGTTTTGTGAATGTCACTCTAATACCTTGACTCGGTTGTCCTTAAGCCATTTTGCCACGACTTTGGAAGTATGCTTGGGGTCATTGTCCATTTGGAAGACCCATTTGCGACCAAGCTTTAACTTCCTGACTGATGTCTTGAGATGTTGCTTCAATATATCCACATACTTTTCCTGCCTCATGATGCCATCTATTTTGTGAAGTGCACCAGTCCCTCCTGCAGCAAAGCACCCCCACAACATGATGCTGCCACCCCCGTGCTTCACGGTTGGGATGGTGTTCTTCGGCTTGCAAGCCTCCACCTTTTCCCTCCAAACATAACAATGGTCATTATGGCCAAACAATTCTATTTTTGTTTCATCAGACCAGACGACATTTCTCCAAAAAGTATGATCTTTGTCCCCATGTGCAGTTGCAAACTGTAGTCTGGTTTTTTTTATGGTGGTTTTGGAGCAGTGGCTTATTCCTTGCTGAGCGGCCGTTCAGGTTATGTTGATATAGGACTCGTTTTACTGTGGATATAGATACTTTTGTACCTGTTTACTCCAGCATCTTCACAAGGTCCTTTGCTGTTGTTCTGGGATTGATTTGCACTTTTCGCACCAAAGTACGTTCATCTCTAGGAGACAGAACGTGTCTCTTTCCTGAGCGGTATGACAGCTGCATGGTCCCATGGTGTTTATACTTGAGTACTATTGTTTATACAGATGAACATGGTACCTTCAGGCGTTTGGAAATTGCTCCCAAGGATGAACCAGACTTGTGGAGGTGTAACGGATGTGAAATGGCTAGTTAGTTAGCGGTGGTGCGCGCTAATAGCCTTTCAATCGGTTACGTCACTCTGAGACCTTGAAGTAGTGGTTCCCCTTGCTCTGCAAGGGCCGTGGCTTTTGTGGAGCGATGGGTAACGATGCTTCGTGGGTGACTGTTGTTGATGTGATCAGAGGGTCCCTGGTTCGCGTTCTGAGGTCTTGGCTGATTTCTTTGATTTTCCCATGATGTCAAGCAAAGAGGCACTGAGTTTGAAGGTAGGCCTTGATATACATCCACAGGTACACCTCCAATTGACTAAATTGATGTCAGTTAGCCTATCAGAAGCTTCTAAAGGCATGACATCATTTTCTGGAATTTTCCAAGCTGTTTAAAGACACAGTCAACTTAGTGTATGTAAACTTCTGACCCACTGGAATTGTGATACAGTGAATTATAAGTGAAATAATCTGTCTGTAAACAATTGTTGGAAAAATTACTTGTGTCATGCACAGAGTAGATGTCCTAACCAACTTTCCAAAACTATAGTTTGTTAACAAGAAATTTGTGGAGTCATTTTAATAACTCTACCTACATGTACATATTACCCCTGTAACCCCCTGTATATAGTCTCGCTATTGTTATTTTACTGCTGCTCTTTAATTATTTGTTACTTTTATTTCTTATTCTTATCCGTATTTTTTAAACAGCATTGTTGGTTAGGGGCTCGAAAGTAAGCATTTCACTGTTGTATTCGGCGCATGTGACTGATACAATTCGATTTGATTTGGCGGTAATGCAACATTTATTGGATGCCAACCGCCGTTTTAAACCTCATTGAAGAAGAAGGGAACTCATGTGTTACATCTTAATAGTCCCCCGCAGTCTTGTTCGAGAACGCACGCAGTGGCACACATCGGCAAAAGTAGTTGTTATTTTCGATCACCTTATTGCATTTCCAGGTGTCTGGTGTGACTGCAGTGGAGAGATATGCAAAAACAAATGTCTGGGAGGAATGGTAACATGTTTATAGTTACGATACTAGAGCTATATCGGACATACTTGCTAACGTTAGATATGTATGGCTAACTTCTTACTGTTTCGTACGGGAACTGGACTCGTTTCAGAACGTCTAAAATATGTTTTGCATGTCCGTTTTTTTGTTGTTATTGCAGACGTGCAACATTTCATGCCCTTTTATTCAATACAGTAAGCAGTTGAATAAATAAACTTCCTTGAAGTGTTGGCTTGCTAGCTAGCAAACATTCCTTTGCTACTTTGCACAGTCGTTTCACCGCATTTCTAGGCCCGTCCAGAAACAACCCTTACTACCTGTCCTCTTTATTGTAGATCCACGCTTTGATCAACTCCCTTAAGTTCATCAAAAGGAAGACTCAATTATTCTAATAAGGGAAAGACCTAGGGGTTGTTTCTGGATGAATGATGTTTCTCACAACATTATTGACAATGAATCACATAGAATTGGAAAAATAGTTACACAAGCTAGAGTGTTTTGTGATGTGCAATAATAGGTGCGTATACATTGATTTGTGAAAAACGAAGTCAACTTCTCTTTTTCAGGTCTTCCTCTCCACTCTCTGCGCCTCATGGTCCCACCACTGCGGCTGGTCTCAGCTGCCATCTGGCAGACGGTCCAGCAGAGACACGTGATGGATTATGGGATGCTGGATGAGTTTGTTACCATGGTCACAGAGATGGTTCCAGAGCTTCTGAATCACAGTCAGAGGGCCCAACTTATTCTGGGTCTTCGAGCACGGGTGAGAAGAAGAGACAGAACTAGTGTTAATCATTATGTGGGGAACGATAGCATATGATCATATTTAGTCATGTTTATTGTCCCAAATAAGTATCCTAACTGGTTTGCTCTGGTTTCAGCTGGTCCTAGAGTTGTGTCGCTCCAAGCCGATCACAGACCTCCAGACCATTCAGCCACACCTGGACAGGATACAGACCCTCACACCTCTCTGGGGGACACAGGTGAGCTCCTTAGGGCAGAGACTCAGCTAATATCTAAATCAGTCAGTAATACACGATATGTACAAAAGTATGTGGACACCCCTTCAAATGAGTGGATTCGGCTATTTCAGCCACACCCGTTCCTGACAGGTGTATAAAATTGAGCACACAACCATGCAATCTCCATTGACAAACATTGGCAGTAGAATGGCCTTACTGAAGAGCTAAGTGACTTTCAAGGTGGCACCGTCATAGGATGCCACCTTTCCAACAAGTCAGTTTGTCAAATTTCTGCCCTGCTAGAGCTGCCCCGGTCCACTGTAAGTGCTGTTATTGTGAAGTGGAAACAGGTGCAAAACAGCTCAGCTGCGAAATGGTAGGCCACACAAGCTCACAACGGCACCATCGAGTGCTCAAACTGCCTCTGGAAGCAACGTCAGCACAATAATTGTTCGTCGGGAGCTTCATGAAATAGGTTTCCATGGCCGAGCAGCCACACCCAAGCCTAAGATCACCATGCGCAATGCCAAGTGTCGGCTGGAGTAGTGTAAAGCTCGCTGCCATTGGACTCTGGAGCAGTGGAAATGCGTTCTTTTGAGTGATGAATCACATTTCACCATCTGGCAGTCTGACAGACTAATCTGGGTTTGGCGGATACCAGAAGAAAGCTACCTGCTGAATGCATAGTGCCAACTGTAAAGTTTGGTGGAGGAGGAATAATGGCCTGGGGCTGTTTTTCATGGTTCGGACTTGGCCCCTTAGTTCCAATGAAGGGAAATTTAAACGCTACAGCAAACAATGACATTCTAGACAATTCTGCGCTTCCAACTTTGTGGCAACAGTTTTGGGAAGGCCCTTTCCTGTTAAAGCATGATAATGCCCCCGTGCACTAAGCAAGGTCCACACAGAAATGGTTTGTCGATTGGTGTGAAAGAACTTAACTGGCCTGCACAGAGCCCTGACCTCAACTCCATTGAACACCTTTGGGATGAAATGAAATGCTGACTGTTAGCCAGGCCTAATAGCCCGACATCACTAATGCTCTTGTGGCTGAATGGAAGCAAGTCCCTGCAGCAATGTTCCAACCTCTAGTGGAAAGCCTTCCCAGAAGAGTGGAGGCTGTTATAGCAGCTAAGGGGGGGGCCAACTCCATATTAATGCCCATGATTTTGGAATGAGATGTTCGACAAGCAGGTGTCCACATACCTTTGGTCATGTAGTGTATTTCTGATAAGACAATGATACATTATGGAAAAAATATATGCAGCCTAAATGACAAGCTATCATCTAGATGTCCTGATGAAGGCAACATGTTTATATTATGTGTTTCAGGCGACAGATGCAGAGGTAGGATTATCTGAATCCAACTTTCTGGGGCTGGTTCAAACCCTTCTGAAAGACCCTGATGAGAGAGAACATTTCTTCCAGGTCAGTCAGTATGTGGGTATGGAATAGCCGTGGATCATTTCCATATCACTGCTGTGTATTTCAACAATTTAAATAATAATCTCTTCTGAGAGGTTTTCATAGCTCATATTTCTTTACTCTGTTTTAGGATGTTTTTCCTGTAGAATTTGGTCCCAGTTATGATGCAGCCATTCAGAAACTCATGTGGCAATTTCTTTCGAGACTTGAGAAGCTACTTCCTGTATCAAACTTCCAACAGGTACTAGTAGAAATAAACTAAACCCGTATAGAGGGGTCTTCAACAGGTCGATCGCAGCCCACCTATGAGTAGCTTGCCTAACAATTCTGAAAGTACATGAAATGAGCAGCAGCAGTACAGAACCTTCGCACATTCCTCACTTACCAGATGCGCAATTAAAGGGGAATTACACTTGAAGAATTAAATTTGTTAGTTTTCTTCCAGACCTAAAAAGAAATGGTCTTCTGATGTGATTGAGCCATTGATATGGACTCAGAACATCACATTTCATTGTTTTTCTATGAACAATTGTAATTTTGAGAGTGAAAAACTAGAATCTAAAACCAGGTTTTTTATTTTAACTGAAAACATAATTTGGGGATAAAAATTGCAGGTGGAAGTTGTTTATTAACCATTATTTTACCAGGTATATTGACAGAAAACATAGTGTACTACTTTCTCTTGTACACTAAGGACCTGGTGAAGAGTTGCGCGGGAGAAGAGAACAATGTTTCTATTCGAAAGCTAGAAAACAAGTAACTTTTGACATGTTTCATTTTTTAAAGGTAGCTATCGTGCTAGAAAAGGTTAGACCACTGATATAGAGGAACCATGGACTTGACACTTAGGCATTGTGTGAATTCTACCTATGTTCCTTCTAACTCTGTATTCCTCGTTGTGTCAGGCTGCCTTGTTGCTCAGCGATGTTCCCTCTGTTCTGGAGGAATGTGTTGAGTCTGTGTCTCACCCTCAGCAGATGAATATCCTGCTTCAGTACCACAGAGACCTTGGCCCGCTGGACAACCATGGTAGGCATCTCACAGTACCCATTTTCATGCTTTATATGATGGATTTGTTTTGTCACACCCAATGGCAAATTACGTCTATTGAGCATTACTGGGTTGTTTTGGTTCCCTTTTTCCTTCTTTCACAGACCCTCCATCTTCCACCGATGGGGACTGCATTCTCTCAGCTCTCTGTCTTCCTCCTGTGGAACGGGTGGTGATTGCAACAGAGGTGGAGAAAGAAGGAATAAGTATGGATGTAAAAGAAAGAGAGGGGGTGGATAGCAGGTCAGGGGAATGTGAGAAAAACAAAACATCCTCTGTTAGTGATGAGGATGATGCAGAGTTTGTGGACCCCGAGACAGGCAAGGTGGAACCAAAGTACGAAACGGTGATGGTTATCGGGGAAGACGGGATGGTGCAACCTTTTGAAGATTTAAGTGTCGGGAAAAAGAGATCTTTCAAAAAGCCTAAAATAAAGACACACAAAGCCAGGGGAAGTCATGGAGAACAAATGCTTAGCATAATCAACAGCAAGTCTAATGTGATCATATCCTCTGTGCTTTACCAGCCCTCAGTGGATCTACAAAGGGTTGACACTACCAACCTGATATTATTGCCTTTTATACCAGTAAGAAGAAACAGAGGGCTGAAGATGAAGACATTTCTGACACAAGAACAGAAACAAACCGACACAGAATTTTCTGAAAAATATACATTCAAGCAGTGCCAGATTTGTGAGAAGACTTTCAGTCGAAGTGCAGACATGAAGCGGCACCAGAAAATCCACACAGGGGAGCCTATCCAGAATCCAAAACAGAAAGAGTCAAAAGTGTGCTGCATTTGCGGAAGGATGTTCGCAGACATAGAAAAGCTAGACAGGCATAAGCTGGTGCACAACCCCTTGAAATGCACCATGTGTGAAAACAGCTTCAATGGTGTCAAGCCACTCAAGAAACACTATCTGGATGTCCATAAATTCAGCGGGCCATTCCTCTGCACCTACTGTGAGAAAAGCTACACTGAGTTATCAGATCTTGTCAGACACGAGAGGACTCACACTCTCCCTTACCAGTGTTCCCACTGTCCAAAGAAATGTAAATCATCAACGACTCTTGCCGAACATGAAAGAATACACACAGGTGAGAAATGCCTTTGCTGGGAGTGTGGAAAAGCCTTTATCAACATAACAACGCTGAGAAACCACATGCTAAATGTTCACAGCAAACCTGAAGATAAACACTCCTGCTCCCAGTGTGACAAATCTTACGGGGAGAAGAGGGCATTGGTAAGTCATGTGAAAATCTGTCATGCTGGGGTGCGTTATCCATGCACATACTGCGGTAAGCTGTTTCTTAGCATGTCCTCATTGACAAGGCATGACCTGATTCACACTCAGGAGAGGCCTTTTAAATGCACAGAGTCTGAGTGCGGGAAGGGTTTCAGATCTCCAAAGGAACTGAGGGTACACATGAGATATCATACTGGAGAGCGGCCATATAAGTGTAAAATCTGTGGGAAGGGTTTTACGCAAAATTGTTATATCACTCGACACATGCGAACTCATACGGGGGAGAAGCCGTATCCGTGTTCTGTCTGTGGGAGAAACTTTTCTGACTTAAGGGTACGGAAAAGACACATGATGACTCACACCGGAGAGAAGCCCTACAAATGTTTAAAATGCGAGAAAGCTTTCAGTCGGACAGAACTTTTGAAAGCACATGACAAGAAAGAACACTGAGCAAATTCAAATCAAGGGATTATTTTTTTTGTGTATAGATGTTCTAGTCTCTGAAGACAGATGGGTTGCCTCCCACAATGTTCCATTGTCATGTGCTCCCAAGGTCTCGGATTTTCGAGACTATATAGATGTTAGTAATGAAAAATGTTGTCCCTGTGTTCTGAACTTATAACATAGTGGGGAACACTTATCCCTGCAATGCTTTTAGGGGCGAGAGTTGGAAATAATGCAAGCTATAAACACTGATGTAACACATCGAATGGTAGTTTAGTCATTGTGTTTGTTGAATGAATATATATATATGTATAAAAATTACTTTTAAAATCACACCCAATAATGTTTATTTTTAAGTTGGTCCATACGAGACCCCTGGGCCATGTTCTCGTGCATGAGTTTGATGGTTCAAGTGTAAATAAAAAGCCTTGAATTAGTGTGATTTAAATATTTTTTAATAATCATGCTCATAATCATAATCATGCTATAGTAGCTAGCTCATTTGTATTGTATGTATAATGTGACTAGTGTCTCTGATAGACTTATTCAGACGATTTAGACGTTGGCTGGAATAGACTCGATAAAATAATTGTGTGCTCTGGTTTCCCTACAATAAAGTAACACAATGCGCAGCTCCTGACCAAACTTCTCTGTACTGGCTCTTGCTTAGTGGCTACGCTGAGGAACTGGCTACATATGTTATTTTATAGCGCAATGGGATCTACACTCTTACAGGGCACAGAGGACAGGTACCTTTTGTCACAGACAGAACAATGAGACATATTTCACCGGATTTATTAATGAGAAGCATCCGGTTGGCTTGTCCACTCACTACCAAATATGAGACACATATTTCCCTCAGATTACACAGACCCACAGAAAACAAATCCAGTTTTGATATACTCCCATATCTATTGGGTGAAAAACTACAGTGTGCAATCACAGCAGCATGATTTGTGACCTGTTGACAACAAGAAAAGGGCAACCAGTGAGGAACAAACACCATTGTAAATACAATCCATATTTATGTTTATTTATTGTCCCTTTTTTAACTTGAACTATCATTACAATACTGCACATCGTTACGATACTGTACAGTGGCAAGAAAAAGTATGTGAACCGTTTGGAATTACCTGGATTTCTGCATAAATTGGCCATAAAATTTGATCTGATCTTCATCTAAGTCACAACAATAGACAAACAGTGTGCTTAAACTAATAACACACAAATTATTGTATTTTTCTTGTCTATGTTGAATACATAATTTAAACATTCACAGTGTAGGTTGGAAAACGTATGTGAACCCATAGGCTAATGACTTATTCAAAAGCTAATTGGAGTCAGGTGTCCGCTAACCTGGAGTCCAATCAATGAGACCAGATTGAATATGTTGGTTAGAGCTGCCCTGTCCCATAAAAACACTCACAACATTTGAGTTTGCTATTCAAATGCCTCAAACAAAAGAGATCTCAGAAGACCTAAGATTAAGAACTGTTGACTTGCATAAAGCTGGAAAGGGTTACAAAAGTATCTCTAAAAGCCTTGATGTTTATCAGTCCACGGTAAGACAAATTGTCTATACATTTTTATTTTTTTATTTCACCTTTATTTAACCAGGTAGGCTAGTTAAGAACAAGTTCAACTAAATGGGGAAAGTTCAACACTGTTGCTACTCCCTAGGAGTGGCCGTCCTGCAAAGATGACTAAGAGCACAGTGCAGAATACTCAATGAGGTTAAGAATCCTAGAGTGTCAGCTAAAGACTTACAGAAATCTCTGGAACATGCTAACATCTCTATTGACGCGTATATACCATACGTAAAGACTAAACAAGAATGGTGTTTATGGGAGGACACCACGGAAGAAGCCACTGCTGTCAAAAAAAAACATTGCTGTACATCTGACGTTCGCAAAAGAGTACCTGGATGTTCCACAACGCTACTGGCAAAATATTCTGTGGACAGATGAAACTACAGTTGAGTTGGTTGGAAGGAACACACAACACTCTGTGGAGAAAAAATGGCCCAGCACACCAACATCAAACTCATCCCAACTGTAAAGTATGGTGAAGGGAACATCATGGTTGGAGCTGCTCTGCTGCCTCAGGGCCTGGACAGCTTGCTATCATTGACGGACGTCTGATCCGCAACTACAGAAAACGTTTGGTTGAGGTTATTGCTGCCGAAGGAGGGTCAACCAGTTATTAAATCCAAGGGTTCGCATACTTGTTCCCACCCTGCACTGTGAATGTTTACACGTTGTGTTCAATAAAGACATGAAAACGCATTGTTTGTGCGTTATTAGTTTAAACAGACTGTTTGTCAATTGTTGTGACTTCGGTGAAGATCAGATCAAATTGTATGACAAACTTATGCAGAAATCCAGGTAATTACAAAAGCTTCACATACTTTTTCTTGCCACATATTATAATACATATAATACATAATACAATACATATTATTATACATAATATGACTTTTGGAACTTTTGTGAGTAATGTTTACTATTCATTTTTTGTTTGTCTATTTAACTTGCTTTGGCAATGTAAACAAATTGAATTGAAGCCCAGCGGCCAGCAGTGATAAATGGATTTTGGCCGAGATTCTGCTAATTTACTAATCGATGAAATATTTGACCTCCATACAGTTTTCTGTTCCCAAAACTATACGTCACGAACAGAGTGGACTACGTTTTGTGGACTTTGCACTCCTTCTAAACAAAGTTTAAAGGCGAATTGAGTTATTGTACACGCGCTTTTCACAGTACAGGCGTTCCCCTACGGAAATATGCAAATATATGCTATAAAGCGCCAATAGGATCTCGCTAGTTCGTGATTGGCTCTGCCCACCTCCTTACTTGTTCTGCCCACTATGGCAATTGTGTTCCCATTTGAAACGACAGGCTGTGGTGTATCTTGGTTTAGTTATAAAGGTCTTAGCTCTCGGTCTGATATTTAATGTCTTGTTTCTTATTTTTTTTGGGGGGGTGGATTATTTGTGTTATAGTATTGTATACTTACTGCACTGCTGGAGCTAGAAATAAGCATTTCACTCCACCTGCTTTAACATCTGCTCATATGTGTACGCGACAAACTTTGATTTGTGGTGTAACTTCAAAATGGGTCCCCCACAGTCTTGTTCGACAACGTACACACACAGTGGCACACATCGGCAGAAAAAGTTGCCATTTTCGATCCCCCTATCAAAGTTCCTGGTGAATGTAGTGGAGAGACATGCAAAAACACATGTCTGGGGGGAAAGGTAACATATTTATAGCTATGCATACGATACTAGAGCTAGATAGCCATACCTAGCTATGTCCTAACGTATTGTTTTGTGCGGCAACAGAACTCGTTCCAGAACGTCTAACATATATGTTTTGCGGGTCTGTTTTTGTTAGTTATTACAGATGTGCAGCAGCATTTCTGTTCCCTTCTGATTTCATTCCCGCTATTTTATTGAATATGGCAGTTGAAGAAACACTTCCTAGAAGTGTTCAGTTGCTATCTAACAAGCGAATTGCATTGCCTTTGCAGTCGTGTCACTGCTTCTCTAAACCCGTCCAGAAACAACTCTTCAAATCAAATTATATTGGTCATACACGTGATTAGCAGATGTTATTGCGGGTGTAGCGAAATGCTTGTGCTTCTAGCTCCGATAGTGCAGTAATATCTAACAAATTACACAACATATACACACAAATCTAAGTAGTAATGAATTAAGACGATATACATATGGACGAGCGATGTCAGAGCGGAACAGACTAAGATACAGTAGAATACAGTATATACATGCACTACCAGTCAAACGTTTTAGAACGCATACTCATTCAAGGGTTTTTCTTTATTTTTTACTATTTTCTACATTGTAGAATAATAGTGAAGACAAACTATAAAATAACACATATGGAATCAGTGTAACCAAACATTTTTTTCAACATATCAAAATATATTTTTTATTTTAGATTATTCAAATAGCCACCCTTTGCCTTGATGACAGCTTTGCACACTCTTGGCATTCTCTCAACCAGCTTCATGAGGTAGTCACCTGGAATGCATTTCAATTAACAGGTGTGAATATTTAAAATTTGTGGGATTTCTTTCCTTCTTAATGCGTTTGAGCCAATCAGTTGTGTTGTAACATGGTAGGGGTGGTATACAGAAGATAGCCCTATTTGGTAAAAGACCGAGTCCATGTTATGCAAAGAACAGCTCAAATAAGCAAAGAGAAACAACAGTCCATCATTACTTTAAGACATGCATGTCAGTCAATGTGGAACATTTCAAGTACTTTGAAAGCTTCTTGAAGTGCAGTCGCAAAAACCATCAAGGGCTATGATGAAACTGGCTCTCATGAGGACCGCCACAGGAATGGAAGACCCAGAGTTACCTCTGCTGCAGAGGATAAGTTCATTAAGAGTTACCAGCCTCAGAAATTGCAGCCCAAATAAATGCTTCACAGAGTTCAAGTAACAGACACATCTAAATATCACCTGTTCAGAGACAGTGGGAATCAGCCCTTCATGGTTGAATTGTTGCAAAGAAACCACTACTAAAGGATACCAATAAGAAGAAGATACTTGCTTGGTCCAAGAAACACGAGCAATTGACATTAGACCGGTGGAAATTTGTCCTTTGGTCTGGAGTCCAAATTGGAGATTTTTTTGTACCAACCGCCTTGTCTTTGTGAGACGCGGTGTTGGTGAACGGATATCCACATGTATTTCCCACCATAAAGCATGGAGGTGTTATGGTGTGTGGGTGCTTTGCTGGTGACACTAATTTATTTAGAATTCAAGGCACACTTAACCAGCATGGCTACCACAGAATTCTGCAGCGATATGCCATCCCATCTGGTTTGGGCTTAGTCCCACTATAATTTGTTTTTCAACAGGACAATGACCCAACACACCTCCAGGCTGTGTAAGGCTATTTGACCAATAAGGAGAGTGATGGAGTGCTGCATCAGATGACCTGGCCTCCACCATCCCCCGACCTCAACCAAATTGAGATGGTTTGGGATGTGTCAGACTGCAGAGTGAAGGAAAAGCAGCCAACAAGTGCTCAGCATATGTGGGAACTCCTTCAAGACTGTTGGAATAGCATTCCAGGTGAAGCTGATTGAGAGAATGCCAAGAGTGTGCAAAGCTGTCATCAAGGCAAAGGGTGACTTTTTGAAGAATCTCAAATACAAAATGTATTTAGATTTGTTTAACACTTTTTTTGGTTGCTACATGATTCCACATGTGTTATTTCATCGTTTTGATGTATTCAGTATAGTTCTACAATGTAGAAAATAGTAAAAATAAAGGGAAAACCCTTGACTGAGTAAGTGTTCTAAAACTTTTGATCGGTAGTGTATGAGATGAGTAATGCTAGATATGTAAACATTATTAAGTGAATGAGATACTGTAGCATAGTATAGAAAACAGTATATACATATGAGATGAGTAATGCCAGATATGTAAACATTAAGTGACTAAGATACCATAGTATAGAATACAGTTGAAGTCGGAAGTTTACATACACTTAGGTTGGAGTCATTAACTTGTTTTTCAACCACTCCACAAATTTCTTTAACAAACTAGTCTTGGGAAGTTGTGCATGACACAAGTAATTCTTCCAACGATTGTTACAGACAGATTATTTCACTTATAAATCACAGTATGTACATGGGCCAGAAGTTTACATACACTAAGTTGACTGTGCCTTTAAACAGCTTGGAAAATTCCAGAAAATGATGTCATGGCTTTAGAAGCTTCTGTTAGGCTAATTGACATCATTTGAGTCATTTGGAGGTGTACCTGTGGATGTATTTCAAGGCCTACCTTCAAACTCAGTGCCTCTTTGCTTGCCATCATGGGAAAATCTAAAGAAATCAGCCAAGACCTCAGAAATAAATTGTAGACCTCCACAAGTCTTGTTCATCCTTGGGAGCAATTTCCAAACGCCTGAAGGTACCATGTTCATCTGTATAAACAATAGTACTCAAGTATAAACACCATGGGACCACGCAGCTGTCATACTGCTCAGGAAGGAGACGTGTTCTGTCTCCTAGAGATGAACGTACTTTGGTGCGAAAAGTGCAAATCTATCCCAGAACAACAGCAAAGGACCTTGTGAAGATGCTGGAGGAAACAGGTACAAACGTATCTATATCCACAGTAAAACGAGTTCTATATCGACATAACCTGAAAGGCCGCTCAGCAAGGAAGAAGCCACTGCTCAAAAACCGCTATATAAAAAGCCAGACTATGGTTTACAACTGCACATGGGGACAAAGATCATACCTTTTGGGGAAATGTCCTCTGGTCTGATGAAACAGAAGTAGAACTATTTTGCCATAATGACCATCATGTTTGGAGGTAAACGGGGGAGGCTTGCAAACTGAAGAACACCATCCCAACCGTGAAGCACGGGGGTGGCAGCATCATGTTGTGGGGGTGCTTTGCTGCAGGAGGGACTGGTGCACTTCACAAAATAGATGTCATCATGAGGAGGGAAAGTTATGTGGATATATTGAAGCAACATCTCAAGACATCAGTTAGGAAGTTAAAGCTTGGTCGCAAATGGGTTTTCCAAATGGACAATGACCCCAAGCATACTTCCAAAGTTGTGGCAAAATGGCTTAAGGACAACAACGTCAAGGTATTGGAGTGGCCATCACAAAGCCATGACCTCAAGCCCATAGAAAATTTGTTAGCAGAACTGAAAAAGCGGGAGCGAGCAAGGAGGCCTACAAACCTGACTCCGTTACACCAGCTCTGTCAGAAGGAATGTGCCAAAATTCACCCAACTTATTGTGGGAAGCTTGTGGAAGGCTACCTGACACGTTTGACCCAAGTTAAACAATTTAAAGACAATGCTACCAAATACTAATTGAGTGTATGTAAACTTCTGACCCACTGGGAATGTGATGAAAGAAATTAAAGCTGAAAGAAATTATTTAAATAAATTCTTATATACTATTATTCTGACATTTCACATTCTTAAAAAATTTGGTGATCCTAACTGACCTAAGAAATTTTTACTAGGATTAAATGTCAGGAATTGTGAAAAACTTCTGACTTCAACTGTACATATGAGATGAGTAATGCAAGATATGTAAACATTTTTAAAGTGCCTAGTGTTCCATTCCTTAAAGTGGGCAGACTGCACCACCCTCTGTAGAGCCTTGCGGTTGTGGGCGGTGCAGTTGGCGTACCAGGCGGTGATACAGCCCGACAGGATGCTTTCAATTGTGCATCTGTAAAAGTTTTAGGTGACAAGCCAAAATTCTTTAGCCTCCTGGGGTTGAAGAAGCTCTGTTTGGCTTTCTTCACCACACTGTCTGTGTGGGTGGTCCATTTCAGTTTGTCAGTGACGTGTACGCCAAGGAACTACCTCTCCTCTTTATTGTAGATCCATGATTTGATCAACTCCTAAGTTAATATAAAGGAAGGCTCAATGATTCCAAGCAGGGAAAGGGCTAGGTGTTGTTTCTGGATGGATGAGGCGTTTCTCTCTCTCATTCACACCCCATTCTTGAAAATGAAACCCATAGTAACACAGTATTAATAGTAAACTAGTTAAAAAATTGTTCAACACGCTAGAGTGTGATATGCATTAAGAGGTGCTTATAAATAAGTCAATATCTCTGTTTCAGGTCCCTCTCTTCCTCTCCCCTCTCTGCGCCTCATGGTTCCACCACTGCGGCTGGTCTCTGCAGCCATCTGGCAAACGGTCCAGCAGAGACACGTGATGGATTATGGGATGCTGGAAGAGTTTGTTACCATGGTCACAGAGATGGTTCCAGAGCTTCTGAATCACAGTCAGAGGGCCCAACTTATTCTGGGTCTTCGAGCACGGGTGAGGGATGGAACTAGTGTCCATCATTATGTGGCGAACGATGGCATATGATCATATTTAGTCATGTTTATTGTGTCAAATAATGTCCCAAATAATTATCCTAACTGGTTTGCGCTGGTTTCAGCTGGTCCTGGAGTTGTGTTGCGCCAAGCCAATCACAGACCTCCAGACCATTCAGCCACACCTGGACAGGATACAGACCTTCACACCTCTCTGGGACACAGGTGAGGTTCAAAGGGCATATAGGCTCAGCTAACGTTTACGTCAGTCAGTCAGTCCTAGACATAACTCTTTTATGATAATGATCATCATAACAAAAGTGTTTTCTTTTTTGCAGACTGATGATGGAGATTTATCAGACTCCAACTTTCTGGGTCTGATTCAAACCTTGCTAAAAGACCCAGATGAGATGGAACACTTCTTTCAGGTAAGTGTGGCTGTGCGTATACTAGTACAGAAGTGCAGTCTCACAGTCCAGCTTATTCAGTGGTCACCAACTTTTTCTGCGTTAAGATCACTTTCTGAGTCAAAATGCAAGCTGAGATCTACCGCTCGGATTTTTATATTTTTTTAATGACTTTAAAAAAGTAAGCCTATGCAACAACCTCTTTGGGCTAGGGGGCAGTATTTTAACGTCCGGATGAAAAGTGTGCCCAAAGTAAACTGCCTGCTACTCAGGCCCAGAAGCTAGGGTATGCATATTATTAGTAGATCTGGATAGAAAACACTCTGAAGTTTCTTAAACTGTTTGAATAATGTCTGTGAGTATAACAGAACTGATTTGGCAGGCGAAATCCCGAGCACAATCCATCCAGGGTAAAAAATTTGAGGTCAATGTGTTTTCCATTAGGTTTCTATGGGAAACCCTTTTTAATAGGAATCTGGTTGGAGTTCCTATGGCTTCCACTAGATGTCAACAGTTTTTAGAATTTGGTTGATGTTTTTCCTTTGAGAAATGAAGAAGTAGTCCTGTTCTTTCCATGTGTCACTCAGATGGACTCCAGTCTTTTGTTGCGCGTGACCTGGAACGAGCTTCATGTTGTTTTTATCCAGAATGATGTCTGTGAGTAAAACAGAACTCATATGGCAGGCAAAAACCTGAGAAAAAATCCAAACAGGAAGTGGTAAATCTGAGGTTTGTAGTTTTTCAACTCTTTGCCTATCCAAGATAGTGTAAATTTGGTCTGATTGCACTTCCTAAGGCTTCCACTAGATGTCAACAGTCTTTAGAACCTTGTTTGATGGTTCTACTGTGAAGGAGGGGGGAATGGGAGCTGAATGAGTCAGAGGTCTGCCAGAGTGGCATGAGCTGATCACGTGGGCTCACGTGAGAGTTAGCTGCATTCCATCGCATTTCTACAGACAAAGGAACATTATTGAAAATTCATGTTAAAAACATACTAAAGATTGATTCTATACTTCTTTTGACATGTTTCTACGAACTGTAATATGACTTTTCGTCTAAACTTTCGCATGGACAATCCGCGCCTCATGAGTTTGGATTGTGTACTAAACGCGCAAACAAAAAGGAGGTATTTGGACATAAATGATGGACTTTATCGAACAAATCAAACATTTATTGTGGAACTTGGATTCCTAGGAGTGCATTCTGATGAAGATCATCAAAGGTAAGTGAATATTTATCTATTTCTGACTTCTGTTGACACCACAAAATGGCGGATATCTGTATGGCTTGTTTTGTTCTCTGAGCGCTGTACTCAGATTTATTGGATGGTGTGCTTTTTCGGTAAAGCTTTTTTGAAATCTGACAGCGGTTGCATTAACCTTTCATTGGTATCCATCCCGGATCCGGGAGCATCCTCATCAAAAAAGCTGACTAGATATAATATAATTTTCATGAAATCACAAGTTCAATACAGCAAATGAAAGATAAACATCTTGTGAATCCAGCCATCATTTCCGATTTTTATGATGTTTTACAGCGAAAACACTATGTATTTCTATTAGCTAACCACAATAGCAAAAGACTCAACCGCATTGAGCTGCAAACCGTGGTTATACATTGTGAATATGTAGCATCGATTCACCAGAATCTCCGGAGATATTTTGGACACTCACCTAATCTGACCAAAGAACTCATCATAAACTTTACTAAAAAATACATGTTGGACAGCAAATGAAAGATACACTAGTTCTTAATGCAACCGCCGTGTTAGATTTTTAAAAATAACTTTACCATAACAAACAGCTTACGTTATAGCGAGACAGCGCCCGCAAAAAGGGCGGAAAATAGAACTCTACATTTTCCACAGAAATACATCATAAATGGTTCTTACTTTTGCTGAGCTTCCATCAGAATATTGTACAAGGAGTCCTTTGTCCAGAATAAATCGTTGTTTGGTTTTAGAATGTCCTCTTCTCCTGTCGAATTAGCAACCTTAGCTAGCCATGTGGCGCGAACATGTCCATCTTCTCCTGACGCAAAGAAAGGAAAATGCCAAAAAGTCGCAATAAACGTTGAATAAACTGATACAACTCAGTTGAAAAAAACTACTTTATGATGTTTTTATCACATCTATCAAATAAAATCAGAGCCGGAGACATCCACCGTCTATACCGAACGCTTTTCAGAAGCCAATGCTGATGTCCTTCCCGCGCCTAGGTAGAGAAAGGAAATTGTGGTCACGTCATTCCAAGAGCTCTTGTTCGACCTCAGATCAAGCTAGACACCCCATTCCACCTTCCACTGCCTGTTGACATCTAGTGGAAGGCGTATGGAGTGCATGCAAATCCATAAATATTAAGCAATTGAATAGGCAGGCCCTGGAACAGAGCATCGTTTTCAGATTTTTCACTTCCTGTCTGGAAGTTTGCTGCCAAATGAGTTCTGTTTTACTCACAGATATAATTCAAACAGTTTTAGAAACTTGAGAGTGTTTTCTATCCAATAGTAATAATAATATGCATATTGTACGATCTAGAATAGAGTACGAGGCCGTTTAAATTGGGCACGATTTTTTCCAAAGTGTAAACAGCGCCCCCATATTGACAAGAAGTAGGAGAAGTGGATCTAAAATTCCATGCATAACACTTGTATCTTTTAGCAATGTTTATTATGAGTATTTCTGTAAATTGATGTGGCTCTCTGCAAAATCACCGGATGTTTTGGAACTACTGAACATAACGCGCTAATGTAAACTGAGATTTTTGGATATAAATATGAACTTTATCGAACAAAACATACATGTATTGTGTAACATGAAGTCCTATGAGTGTCATCTGATGAATATCATCAAAGGTTAGTGATTTAATTTTATCTCTATTTCTGCTTTTTGTGACTCCTCTCTTTGGCTGGAAAAATTGATGTGTTTTTCTGTGACTAGGTACTGCCCTAACATAATCGTTTGGTGTGCTTTCGTCGTAAAGCCTTTTTGAAATCGGACACTGTGGCTGGATTTACAACAAGTTTATCTTTAAAATGGTGTAAAATACTTGTATGTTTGAGGAATTTTAATTGTGGGATTTCTGTTTTGAATTTGGCGCCCTGCAATTTCACTGGCTGTTGTTGAGGTGGGACGCTAGCGTCCCGAATATCCCAGAGAGGTTAACTAACCTCCAGATGAGCTTCAATGCCATACAACACTCCTTCCGTGGCCTCCAACTGCTCTTAAATGCAAGTAAAACTAAATGCATGCTCTACAACTGGTCGCTGCCCGCACCTGCCCGCCCGTCCAGCATCAGTACTCTGGACGGTTCTGACTTAGAATATGTGGACAACTACAAATACCTAGGTGTCTGGCTAGACTGTAAACTCTCCTTCCAGACTCACATTAAGCATCTCCAATCCAAAATTAAATCTAGAATCGGCTTCCTATTTTGCAACAAAGCATCCTTCACTCATGCTGCCAAACATACCCCCGTAAAACTGACCACCCTACCGATCCTCGACTTCGGCGATGTCATTTAGAAAATAGCCTCCAACACTCTACTCAACAAATTGGATGCAGTCTATCACAGTGCCATCCGTTTTGTCACCAAAGCCCCATATACTACCCACCCCTTTGACCTGTACGCTCTCGTTGGCTGGCCCTCGCTTCATAGTCATCGCCAAACCCACTGGCTCCAGGTCATCTACAAGTCTCTGCTAGGTAAAGCTCCGCCTTATCTCAGCTCACTGGTCACCATAGCAGCACTCACCCATAGCACGCCCTCCAGATGATATATCTCACTAGTCACCCCCAAAGCCAATTTCTCCTTTGGCCGCCTTTCCTTCCAGTTCTCTGCTGCCAATGACTGGAACGAACTGCAAAAATCACTCAAGCTGGAGACTCATATCTCCCTCACTAGCTTTAAGCACCAGTTGTCAGAGCAGCTCACAGATCACTGCACCTGTACATAGCCCATCTGCAAATAGCCCATCTAACTACCTCATCCCCATACTGTATTTATTTATTTATTGCTCCTTTGCACCCCAGTATCTCTACTTGCACATTCATCTTCTGCACATTAATCACTCCAGTGTCTAATTGGTATATTGTAATTACTTCGCCACCATGGCCTATTTATTGCCTTACCTCCCTTATCTTACCTCATTTGCACACACTGTATATAGATTTTCTTCAACTGTATTATTGACTGTATGTTTTGTTTGTTCCATGTGTAACTGTGTTGTTGTATGTGTCGAACTGCTTTGCTTTATTCTTGGCCAGGTCGCAGTTTAAATGAGAACTGGTTCTCAACTAGCCTACCTGGTTAAATAAAGGTGAAAAAAATGTATAATTAAAACTTTGCTGTGCTTTCGAGGATTTTTTTCAATGTATGGTGCGAGGAAACTGTGCAGACACGTTGATCTGAGCTTTCTGATTGGCCAGCGGTAGGCCTATAGGTGCACTTGATTTGCTGTCTGGGCCTGTCAGGTATGCAGAGTTCTACCTTCAGACACATGAAATGGTTCAAAAAGGGAACACTTTACCTTCCCGGCACTAGGGCTGCTGAATCAAGTGCACCTGCCATCAACAACTCAAGGCTTTATCGTTGTTTTTGTTTTTTACAGAAATGTTTTGTGATCGACTAAGAATGCCTTTGAGATTGACCAGTCGCTATCGACCGGTTGGTGAACATTGATCTTATTTATAAACAATGCTGACCTTTTTCCAAGGTCTGCTTTTATTCTGCTTCCAAGGTCTCCTTTTATTCTGTTTACGGCTGTATGCTTCCATGTAAGTTGCAGATTACACTTTTTCTTATACCAAATGTGTTTTCTTTTATACTCATTTCTTATTCTCTATTAGGATGTTTTTCCTGTGGAATTTGGTCCTAAGTATGATGCCGCAATAGAGAAACTCATGTGTCAGTTTCTTTCAAGACTTGAGAAGCTACTTCCAGTATCAAATTTTCAACAGGTACTAAAATTATAATAATACCTTAATCAATTCAGTGAAGGATCACTATTCACAAAGTTTCGTATAGTATCTTTTGAATCATCCCTAAATCCTATCTATTTTCCTTCTGTGTCAGGCTGCATTCCTGCTCAGTGATGTCCCCTCTGTTCTGGAGGAATGTGTTGAGTCCATGTCTCACCCTCAGCAGCTGAAAACCCTGCTTCAGTACCACAGAGATCTCGGCCAGCTGGACAACCATGGTAGGCATCTCTCACAGAACCCATGTAGATGCTAGCTTTTCTTCAGTAGAGGACATTAAAATGTATTCTTTATTTAACCATTGTCTTTCATTAATCATCTTCCTTTTCTAGATACTCTGTCTTCCACTATTGGGGACTGCATTCTCTCTGCTCTCTGTCTCCCTCCTGTAGAAAGGGTGATTGCAACAGAACAGACAGAATCAGAAACACCAGTGTCATCCTTGAAATGTCTTCATGGATACATTCACCAAAGAGTTGGAGGTGGACTCTGCAACACTGACAGAGTACACAGAGATGGAACCGGGGACAAGTATGGATGTAGTAGAAAGAGAGGAGAGGGTGGAATGTGAGAGAAACAACAAACTATCTATAGAGTTTGCTGACCCTGTGGACCATGAGGACATGGAGGTTCATGCCGGTAATGAAGAAGAGAAGGTTGTGGGGATTGGACCAGTAAAAGATGAGACGGAAGATATTGTTGAAGAGGTGGACTCCAGGTACGAAACCGTGATGGTTATTGGGGCAGATGGGGTGGCGCAGACTTATGAAGATTTAAGTGTCAAAAGGAAGAGATCTTTCAGAAAGCCTAAAATAAAGACACATAAAGCCAGGGGAAGTCATGGAGAACAAGTTACAAGCATAGACGTGTCTGATGCGATCATATCCTCCATGCTTCACAAGCCTTTAGTGAAGCTACAAAGGATTGACTCTACTAACCTGATGTTGCCCTGTAGACCAGTTAGACAAAACAGGGGGCGTAAGCTGAAAACATTGCTAGCACGAGAATGTAAACAAACCGAAACAGAATTGACTGAAGAAAAAACATTAGAGCGGTGCAGACATGAAGCGGCACCAGAAAATCCACACACGCCCATTTCAGTGTCTCCAGTGTAGGAAGCGCTTCCAGTGCCATTTTGATCTGACGAGACATCAGCAAAATATGTGTAAAGTAGTTGTGTCAAAACCTAAAGGTAAAACACCAAAGCAGCTCAAAGGAAATGACGAAAGACCTGAAATGTTGAATAAGTGTCATAAGAGTTACAAGGACCCGCAGAGCTTGGAGAAACCAAGACTAAAATGTGAAAAAAACTCTAAGAAAAGGCGTAGCAGATCTCCAGCTAGTAATGAGAAGGACTCTGAGATGTCCAGTGAAACAGTCCAGAACCCTGAGGGAGGGGACACAGAGCTGGCCAGTGGAACTCCTCTTGAGGCAACACCTGAGGACAGTGACTCGTCCTCCACCAGTACACCCCAAGACCCATCTTACGAACCTAGCCAGACTGAAAAACGCAACCAGTCAAAAGTGTGCTGCATTTGTAAAAAACTTTTGCCAAAATCTTACAGCATGCAAGTTCTCATGAGATCCCACTCAGATCTGCACCCTCACAAATGTCCTCATTGTGGGCAGATGTTCAAAAACATCAATGATATGAGAAAGCACATTGTAAAGATAGTGTGCAAGGTGCTGCGAGCTGAGTCTGAAGAGGCCCAAGTACATGCACTCACCCACAGCCCTCTCCACTGCACTGAGTGCAGTAGGATGTTTGCAGACCCAGAAAAGCTAGACAGGCATAAATTGGTGCACAAGCCCTTGAAATGCACCATGTGTGAAAACAGCTTCAATGGTGTCAAGCCACTCAAGAAACACTATCTGGATGTCCGTAAATTCAGCGGGCCATTCCTCTGCAGCTACTGTGAGAAAAGCTACACTGATTTAGCAGCTCTCCTCAGACACGAGAGGACTCACACCGGAGACCTCCCTTACCAGTGCTCCTACTGTCCAAGGAAGTTCAACTTATCAGCGGTTGTTGTCGAACACGAGAGAATACACACAGGAGAGAAACCATGCCTTTGCTGGGAGTGTGGAAAGGGCTTTATCAACAATGCAAAACTGAAAATGCACATGCTATGTGCTCACAGAAAACCTGAAGATAAACACTTCTCCTGCTCCCAGTGTGACAAATCTTACGCGTTACAAAAGACGTTACAAGGCCATGTGGCGAGACATCATGCTGGGGTGCGTTATCCATGCACATACTGCGGTAAGCTGTTTCTTAGCATGTCCTCATTGACAAGGCATGACCTGATTCACACGCAGGAGAGGCCTTTTAAATGCACAGAGTCTGAGTACTGTGAACCATCAGATCCTCCTCTCCACCCTCTCCGAGTTGGGCATCTCCGGCGCGGCCCACGCTTGGATTGCGTCCTACCTGACATCGCTCCTACCAGGTGGCGTGGCGAGAATCTGTCTCCGCACCACGTGCTCTCACCACTGGTGTCCCCCAGGGCTCTGTTCTAGGCCCTCTCCTATTCTCGCTATACACCAAGTCACTTGGCTCTGTCATATCCTCACATGGTCTCTCCTATCATTGCTATGCAGACGACACACAATTAATCTTCTCCTTTCCCCCTTCTGATAACCAGGTGGCGAATCGCATCTCTGCATGTCTGGCAGACATATCAGTGTGGATGACGGATCACCACCTCAAGCTGAACCTCGGCAAGACGGAGCTGCTCTTCCTCCCGGGGAAGGACTGCCCGTTCCATGATCTCGCCATCACGGTTGACAACTCCATTGTGTCCTCCTCCCAGAGCGCTAAGAACCTTGGCGTGATCCTGGACAACACCCTGTCGTTCTCAACTAACATCAAGGCGGTGACCCGTTCCTGTAGGTTCATGCTCTACAACATTCCTAGAGTACGACCCTGCCTCACACAGGAAGCGGCGCAGGTCCTAATCCAGGCACTTGTCATCTCCCGTCTGGATTACTGCAACTCGCTGTTGGCTGGGCTCCCTGCCTGTGCCATTAAACCCCTACAACTCATCCAGAACGCCGCAGCCCGTCTGGTGTTCAACCTTCCCAAGTTCTCTCACGTCACCCCGCTCCTCCGCTCTCTCCACTGGCTTCCAGTTGAAGCTCGCATCCGCTACAAGACCATGGTGCTTGCCTACGGAGCTGTGAGGGGAACGGCACCTCCGTACCTTCAGGCTCTGATCAGGCCCTACACCCAAACAAGGGCACTGCGTTCATCCACCTCTGGCCTGCTCGCCTCCCTACCTCTGAGGAAGTACAGTTCCCGCTCAGCCCAGTCAAAACTGTTCGCTGCTCTGGCACCCCAATGGTGGAACAAACTCCCTCACGACGCCAGGTCAGCGGAGTCAATCACCACCTTCCGGAGACACCTGAAACCCCACCTCTTTAAGGAATACCTAGGATAGGATAAAGTAATCCTTCTAACCCCCCCCCCCCCTTAAAAGAGTTAGATGCACTATTGTAAAGTGGTTGTTCCACTGGATATCATAAGGTGAATGCACCAATTTGTAAGTCGCTCTGGATAAGAGCGTCTGCTAAATGACTTAAATGTAAATGAGTGCGGGAAGGGTTTCAAATCGAAATCTGAAGTGAAGGTACACATGAGATACCATACTGGAGAGCGGCCTTTTCAGTGTAAAGTCTGTGAGAAGGGTTTTACTCAACTGTTATATCACTCGACACATGCTAACTCATACGGGGGAGAAGCCGTATCCGTGTTCTGTCTGTGGGAGAAACTTTTCTGACTTAAGGGTACGGAAAAGACACATGATGACTCACACCGGAGATAAGCCCTACAAATGTTTCAAATGCGAGAAAGCTTTCAGTCGGACAGAACTTTTGAAAGCACATGACAAGAAAGAACACTGAGCAAATTCAAGTCAAGATTAATATTTTAGCGTTTAAGTTTTTGCCTATAGATGTTAGTTAAACATTTTGTCCCACACACGTCTCCAACTCAATCATTGAGTTTGCAGACGAGCCCTGGAGATGAGAGCCCTGATGGAGTGGTGCCAGGAAAATAACCTCTCCCTCAACGTCAACAAAACGAAGGAGCTGATCGTGAACTTCGACAGCAGAGAGACCACGCCCCCATCCACATCGACGGGGCCGCAGTGGAAAGGGTGAAAAGCTTCAAGTTCCTCTGCTTGCACATCACTGAACCTGAAATGGTCCATCCACACAGACAGTGTAGGGAACAAGGCACAACAGCGCCTCTTCAACCTCAGGAGGCTGAAAAAGTTTAGCCTGGCCCCTTAGACCCTCACAAACTTTCTACAGATGCACCATTGAGAGCATCTTGATGGGCTGTAGATTGGTTCTCCAGATTGTGGTTCAGTCAGCCCAACACATCACTGGGGGCACACTGCCTGCTCTCCAGGATATCTACAGCACCCGGTGTCAGAGGAAGATCATCAAGGACCTCAGCCACCCGAGCCATGGCCTGTTCACCCCCCTACCATCTACAACAGGATTTCCCAAACTCAGTCCTCGGGACCTCAAGGGTTGCACGTTTTGGTTTTTGCCCTAGCACTACACAGCTGATTTCAAATAATCAACTAATAATCAAGCTTTAATAATTTGAATCAGCTGTGTAGTGTTAAGGCAAAAACCAAAACGTGCACCCCTTGGGGTCCCGAGGACCGAGTTTGGGAAATGCTGAGACAATACAGGTGCATCAAAGCTGGGACCGAGAGTCTGAAAAACAGCTTCTATCTTCAGGCCATCAGACTGTTAAACAGTCACCATCAGCCCGCCTCCGCCCAGTACCCTGCCCTAAATCTTAGTCACTGTTACTAGCCGGCTACCACCCGATACTCTACCCTGCACCTCAGAAACTGCTGCCCTATGTACAGTTCATAGTCATTGAACACTGGTCACTTTAATGTCTAAGTACTGTTGTACCCACTTCATATATACTGTAGTCTAGTCTTATTTTATTTAACCTTTATTTAACTAGTCTAGGATCATCCTATATAGCTGTTGCTGTATACACATTTACTATTCATATACTGTCTATACACACCATCATATACATATACACTGAACTAAAGTAGAAACACAACATGTAAAGTGTTGGTCCCATGTTTCATGAGCTGAAATAAAATATCCCAGAAATGTTCCATACACACACAAATCGTATTTCACTCAAATGTTGTGCACAAATTTGTTTACATCCCTGTTTGTGAGCATTTCTCCTTTGCCAATATAATCCATCCACCTGACCGGTGTGGCATATCAAGAACATGATTAAACAGCATGATCATAACGCAGGTGCACCTTGTGCTGGGGACAGTAAAAGGCCACTCTAAAATGTGCAGTTTTGTCACAACACAATGCCACAGATGTCTCAAGTTTTGAGGGAGCGTGTAATTGACATGCTGATTGCAGGAATGTCCACCAGAGCTGTGTCCACCAAACCGTCATTTGAGAGAATTTGGCAGAACGTCCAATCGGCCTCACAACCACAGACCACATGTATAGCGTCATGTGGGCGAGCGGTTTGCTGATGTCACGTTTTGAACAGAGTGCCCCATGGTGGCGGTGGGGTTATGGTATGGGCAGGCATAAGCTACGGGCAATGAACACAATTGCATTTTATTGATAGAATCTCTGCGCATTCAAATTGCTGTGATGAGATCCTGAGGCCCATTGTCGTGCAATTCATCTGCCGCCATGACCTCGTTTCAGCAAGATAATGCACGGCACAATGTCGCCAGAATTTGAACACAATTTCTGGAAGCTGAAAATGTCCCAGTTCTTCCATGGCTTGCATACTCACCAGACATGTCACCCATTGAGCATGTTTGGGATGCTCTGGATCGAAGGGTACGACAGCGTGTTCCAGTTCCCGCCAATGTCCAGCTACTTCACACAGTTATTGGAGAGGAGTGGGACATTTCACAGACCACGATCAACTGCCGGATCAACTCTATGAGAAGGAGATGTGTTGCGCTGCATAGGGGGGGTAGTCACACCAGATAGACTGGTTTTCTGATCCACGCCCATACCTTTTTTTTTTAAGGTATCTGTGACCAACAGATGCATATCAGTATTCCCAGTCATGTGATATCCATAGATTAGGGCCCAATATATTCATTTCAATTGACTGATGTCCTTATATGAACTGTAACTCAGTAAAATCTTTGAAATTGTTGCATGCTACATTTGTATTTTTCTAGAGTATATATTTATTTTCCGGGCTCTGACATTGCTCGTTCTAATGTTATTGAATTCCTTTCTTTGTATTGTTAGGTATTACTGCAGTGTTGGAACTAGAAACATAAGCATTTCGCTACACCTGCAATAACAAATAGAAAATGTGTATGCGACCAATTAAATGTTATTTGATTTAACTTTTGCTGGATCTTAACTGTTAACTGATCTTTAATATTGTTGTTCGCTGTCTAAAAGCGCCCACACATTGCACCGAATGTGAATCTAGCGTTCGTCTGCTGATCGTTCAGCGCGCTGTGTATTTAGGGACCACCAGCTGTAGATGTCCCATTGCCAACATCGGTGCGCAAATTACGTTTAGAGGTGCTAAGTACTATCGGCCAGCAAACGCTGTTGGTTTGTTTGAGCCCTAACAATAAATGATCTAAGAAACAATATAACATTTCTGGGAATAGGTATCCCTGCGATGTGTTTAGGGACAAGAGTTGAAAATAATACAAACTATAAACACTCTGATGCAACGAATCGGATGGTGATTTAGTCAACGTATTTGTTTTGATCTATTCTCATTCAAAAAACAATGTGTATTTTGCTGCAGATCCCTATTCACCGCTGGAGGGAGTCGGTAATCTGTCTCATTCATCCATTCACCCACACTTCACTGAATGTAAGTGGATGGGAACATGATTTTGGAACATACTGTACCTTTGTTTTTGTCAGTCAGAATAAATTGTGCATTCTGAAACGTATGGTAAACGATATTTTCTTTTATTTATTTTTTGGGTTTTGTATGTTAGATAATTGGAGAGAAAATGAGGGCAGCGTCTGTTATTGAACAGTGATTGTCAGCAGCATCACATCACAAATGTGGCGTTCAAAGTTCAATATGTTCAGAGGTTTCTAAGATAAGGCTCTAGCACTGTATTATATATAGGCTACTGTCAGATAGATACTAGACTAGTATAGGTATGCTGTAGTGTAGTATATTCTACAATGGAATGGGTTTTTCCGCCAGTCACACCCAAGACATTTTGTGCTTTAATTGGTCCCTATGAGAGCCTGTTCTCATGCATATGGTTCACTTGTTTCAAATGTAAATAAAAACGATTGAATGAGAGTGAATTAAACGTCTTTAACACTAATAATGCTTACAGTAGTTAATTTGTCTATTTAGTTTATGTATAAGGTCTGTGATAACTGTCTTTAATAGGTAGGCTATATTCAGAGGATAGGCCATAAAGGTTGGCTGGAGTAGACATCAATTAAATAATCATGTGCACTTGTTTTCACAGACCCTACAACATGTACATAGTCCAGTAGTCTGCAAGGATGACACAACTATTCATACTCGATAATCCACTTATAAATCATCCAATAGCGAAAAGGTATTTATATTGGCTACCTATGCCACATCAAATGATTAGCGAGTGTAAAAGGGAGTGTGCAGTGTGAGTACACTGACGGTGCAGGTGTGGTAGCACAGTGCCACCGACGCGGCCAGCTACCAAGGACTGTTGGCTCTCCTTCTCCGTGGCCGACGTGAGTAAGACATTTAAGCGTGTTAACCCTCGCAAGGCTGCCAGCCCAGACAGCATTCATAGCCACGTCCTCAGAGCATGCGAAGACCAGACCAGTGTTCACGGACATATTCAATCTCTCCCTATCCATTCTGCTGACACCACATGCTTCAAGATATCCACCATTGTTCCTGTACCCAAGAAAGGAAAGGTAACTTAACTAAATGACTATCGCCCCGTAGCACTCACTTCTGTCATCATCAAGTGCTCTGAGAGATTAGTCAAGGATCATATCACATCTACCTTACCTGACACCCTAGAGTCTAGGGCCTAGACCCACTTCTATTTGTTTACCGCCCCAATAGATCCACAGATGATGCAATCGCCATCGCACTGCACACCGCCCTATCCCATCTGGACAAGAGGAATACCTATGTAAGAATGCTGTTCATTGACTATAGCTCAGCATTCAACACCATAGTACCCTCCAAACTCATCATTAAGTTCAGGGGCCCTGGGTCTGAACCCCGCCCTGTGCAACTGGGTCCTGGACTTCCTGACGGGCCGCCCCCAGGTGGTGAAGGTAGGAAACAACACCTCCACTTCGCTGACCCTCCAACTCAATCATCAAGTTTGCAGATGACATAACAGTAGTAGGCCTGATTACCAACAATGATGAGACAGCCTAGAGGGAGGAGGTGAGGGCCCTGGGAGTGTGGTCCCAAGAAAATAACCTCTCACTCAACATCAACAAAACAAAGGAGCTGATCGTGGACTTCAGGAACCAGCAGAGGGAGCACCCCCCTATCCACATCGAAGGGACCGCAGTGGAGAATATGGAAAGCTTCAAGTTCCTCAGCGTACACATCACTGACAAACTGAAATGGTCCACCCACACAGACAGTGTGGTGAAGAAGGAGCAACAGCGCTTCTTCAACCTCAGGAGGCTGAAGAAATTTGGCTTGACATCTAAAACCCTCACAAATTTTTACAGCTGCACAATAGAGAGCATCCTGTTGGGCTGTATCACCGCTTGGTATGGCAACTGCACCGCCCGCAACCGCAGGGCTCTCCAGAGGGTGGTGCGGTCTGCCCAACGCATCACTGGGAGAAAACTACCAGCCCTCCAGGACACCTGCAGCACCCGATGCACAGGAAGGTCAAAAAGATCATCAAGGACAACAATCACCCGAGTCACTGCCTTTTCACCCACGCTATCATCTAGAAGGCGAGGCCAGTACAGGTGCATCAAAGCTGGGACCAAGAGACTGAAAAACAGCTTCTATCATTTTTTAATTTATTTCACCTTTATTTATCCAGGTAGGCTAGTTGAGAACAAGTTCTCATTTACAACTGCGACCTGGCAGTTGGAATAAACAAACATACAGTCAATAATAGAGTAGGGGGAAAAAAGTCTATATACAGTGAGTGCAAATTATGTAAGATAAGGGAGGTAAGGCAATAAATAGGCTATGGTGGTGAAGTAATTACAATATAGCAATTAAACACTGGAATGGTAGATGTGCAGGAGATGAATATGCAAGTAGAGATACTGGGGTGCAAAGGAGCAAGATATATAAATAAATGCAGTATGGGGAAGAGGTAGTTGGATGGGCTGTTTACAGATGGGCTATGTACAGGTGCAGTGATCTGTGAGCTGCTCTGACAGCTGGTGCTTAAAGCTAGTGAGGGAGATAAGAGTCTCCAGCTTGAGTGATTTTTGCAGTTCGTTCCAGTCATTGGCAGCAGAGAACTGGAAGGAAAGGCAGCCAAAGGAGGAATTGGCTTTGGGGGTGACCAGTGAGATATACCTGCTGGAGCGCATGCTACGGGTGGGTGCTGCTATGGTGACCAGTGAGCTGAGATAAGGCGGGGCTTTACCTAGCAGAGACTTGTAGATGATCTGGAGCCAGTGGGTTTGGCGACGAGTATGAAGCGAGGGCCAGCCAACGAGAGCGTACAGGTCGCAGTGGTGGGTAATATATGGGGCTTTGGTGACAAAACGGATGGCACTGTGATAGACTGCATCCAATTTGTTGAGTAGAGTGTTGGAGGCTATTTTGTAAATGACATCGCCGAAGTCGAGGATCGGTAGGATGGTTAGTTTAACGATGGTATGTTTGGCAGTATGAGTGAAGGATGCTTTGTTGCGGAATAGGAAGCCGATTCTAGATTTAATTTTGGATTGGAGATGCTTAATGTGAGTCTGGAAGGAGAGTTTACAGTCTAGCCAGACACCTAGGTATTTGTAGTTGTCCACATATTCTAAGTCAGAACCGTCCAGAGTAGTGATGCTGGACGGGCGGGCAGGTGCGGGCAATGATCGGTTGAAGAGCATGCATTTAGTTTTACTTGCATTTAAGAGCAGTTGGAGGCCACGGAAGGAGAGTTGTATGGCATCTCAAGGCCATCAGACTGTTGAATAGCTATCACTAGGACCTAAGAGGCTGCTGCACTATATACATAGACTTGAAATCACTGGCCACTTTAATAATTGGAACACTAGTCACTTTAATAATGTTTACATTATTCCATAATGATGTTTACAACATTCCTCATCTCATATATATACTGTATTCTATTCAACTGTATTTTAGTCTATGCCGCTCCAAAATTGCTTGTCCAAATATTTATATATTCTTAATTCCATGCCATTACTTAAGATTTGTGTGTATTGTTGTGAAATTGTTAGATATTACTTGTTAGATTATTACTGCACTGTTGGAGCTAGAAACACAAGCATTTTGCTACACCCGCAATAACATCTGCTAAACATGTGTATGTGACCAATCAAATTGATTTGATTTGGTGAGATAATGCTGCGTTAAAGTGCTAGTCGGAACATGGAAATTTGATACTTGCTAACTAGTTGTAGTTACACACGTGCCACGTTCAACCAGATAGCAAGTCGAACATTTCTAAGTTTCCTAGTTCCGACTAGCACGTGAATGTGGCATAACTCGATCTGATGGAATACGACGATACGAACGCTTATTTCAAAGAGCGCTCAATAAGCCACGCCCCAGTGGGCAGAGCTAGGCATGTTGCACTGGAACACGTTTTAATACAAATAAAGCCGGAGGAAGCATGGCTCTCGACCTTCGCCTTTACCGAGTCCGTACGGGAGTTGCAGCGATGGGACAACACTGTAACTACCAATTGGATATCAAAATTGGGGAGAAAAAGGGGTGAACATTTTTTAAATATTAAATGTTTCATTTTACTATGTGTCTGTCCATAGCTACTCCTGCCTCCATGTAGTTTAATAGACGTTTGGATACTGTATATCAGGATTTTGTGGCCATTTACACAGATGGGCCAAAACAAACTAATTACAGATCACCTGGCTGTATATATACGGTGGAGCTGATGGCCATACTAACGGCCTTGCAGTGGGTGGAGGAAGTCAAGCTAGACAGAGTAGCTACACAACATAACCAAAAGTACGTGGACACCTGCTCGTTGAACATCTCCTTCCAAAATCATGGGCATTAACATGGAGTTGGTCCCCCCTTGGCTGTCATAACACCCTCCACTCTTCTGGGAAGGCTTTCCTCTAGATGTTGGAACATTGCTGCGATAACTTGCTTCCATTAATCCACAAGAGCATTAGTGAGGTCGAGCACTGATATTGGGCGATTCGGCCTGGCTCGCAGTCGGCATTCCAATTCATCCCAAAGGTGTTCGATGGGGTTGAGGTCAAGACTCTGTGCAGGCCAGTCAATTTCTTCCACATGGAACAAACCATTTCTGTATGGATCTCGCTTTGTGCACGGGGTCTTGTCATGCTGAAACAGGAAAGGGCCTTCCCCAAACTGTTGCCACAAAGTTGGAAGCACAGAATCGTCTACACTCTAAAAGGGAAACGTTCCTGAAGGCACCTTTAGGGGTTCCTCAGATTGCAACACCGGCAGAACCCCTAAAGATGCCTCCAGGAACCTTTTGCCTTAAGAACCTTAAAAATATCTATCTATATGTATAATAACAATATATATAATAACAATATATTGCGAACTGTCTGGGACTCGTTGTTTTTTCCCTGTTTACTAATCAAATATATTTTACTTATTGAGTCAAAGACGAAAATTAACTGTAATACACTGGTCTCAAATATATTAGCATAACTAGGCAAAACAGAACCACCGTGGACACATTTTAAAATGAGAGGCTTTTCTCCCTATTTAAACGTGTCCCAGTTTAACATGCCTAGCTCTGCCCACTAAGGCGTGGTTTACGGAGCTTTCTTTGAAACAAACGCTCGTATCGTCATGTTCCAAACGAGAGATGTTTCACCTTTCACCACACCGAGTGGTAATATGTGCTGTGGGATGGTTAAGCAGTTTCATAATATTGTAGTTGTAGCCGGTGAGTAGACATCGGCTTTGGACAGCGCCAGCTGATGAGGGGAAACGCACTTGGTGTATTCTTTGTTGCAAATTGAACACCTCAAAGGCAGATTAATGCATTTTCCGCGAAAATAGCCCCCTATTCCAGTGAAAGCTATTGATGTCGGTGAGTCATTGTGACCGAAGATGCTTACAGATATGATTGAGGTTGAAGAATTCGAAATCAAGGAGGAAGAACCATGGTATGACAACCAGGACCTTGAGCATGGTAAATATTATTCTTCTATCCATGATGACCGAGACTGTGAAAGCGCGGGCTCACTTGTGCTGTGCGTATCAAATGACAGCTACAACCTGGCAGTGACCACAATTTGACACTCCGGCAGCGTTAGGCTAATAAATTATTTTCTAGCAGGTGTGGAATCAATGAGCGCCTGGTGCACCCCTTTTTTCATAGGGCAGGTGCAGGTGTCACTAACGAATGCATTTTACAGGACACATTGGTAGGTTTAACTCTAGCCTACTGTACTGCGACAGAAAACACTGTCGGACTTCTGCCAAATATTTCAAGGTTATCTCAAGCAGAATTGGAACACCCGAGGCTACCATTCCACTGCCACGGATGTAACCAACCATTTGAAACAATGCATCCTTTGTCTTAAATTTTCTACAGATTTTTCAATGGTCTTCTCTGCATGTAATCTCCCGTGGGCAGATTCTGCATGTAGACCAAGGGTACGTGCTATCGCGGACCCTTGGGACGTCCCTACCCTATTGCAGTTGAAATGTTAAATGGTTTAGGGTAGGGACATCCCAATGATTCCGTATAGCACTGACCGTATACCAAGGGAGTTAATTGCGCAGTTGACCAAATTATGCGAGATTTTACTTCTAGGTTACCGCGATAGAGAATGATAAAGGTATCTAGTGGCCAAAATGCCATATTTGAATGGGCAGCACCATTGAGGGCTTCCACCATTTTAATGTAGTCAACTGGTTGGGACTTCCAACTTCATTGACTGATCCCTCCTGGTGACCCTGTTGGAGATGTACCACTGGGTCATCAGGAGGGATCAGCCAATCGTGAAGAAAATGGACTACTTCAAAATGAAGATTGCTGTCACAGGCACTATAATGGCACAGATCCAAAGATGAGTCCTCTATCATCTATGGTTAACACACCCTTAGCGGAGTTGCAAGCAACCTGATGCATCCGGTTTTCAAGGCAGCTAGATTCAACCTACAGTAGCTTTCTTTTCCCGCTGAAAACCAGATGTGGGCAGTCTCTTTTTTACGCATGCTGCAGAGATTACTCTGCATATAATAAGGTTTTGTTCCACTAATTTTCCTAGTTCAAGATCTTTTATTGACCATTTTTTAATTAATTCTTGAATAGAAATCTAAGGAAAGGAAATCGGGAAATATATAGTGGTGCTCTCTAGATTAGAAGATATTCAGTTTATATTTCATGCTTAGAGAGAAACTCCCCGGCACACATCCTGTAAATGAGAGACCATTTCACAACGCATGAATTAGGCCACAGTGATAAAGGTAGATTTATTTTGTACCATTCTGATTGTAAATGTCCTGACTTGGGTCAAATAGCTTACATATCTCAAATATATTTGAGGTGCGCTTGATTTATCCCTTTTGGGATCATGTTCCATTGTAAGCAAACTACTGTAAATCAAGGGCAGCACAAGTAACATGTATTTGACACACAAATGCAAGTAGGATGTCTGCAAGATCGATTTACCCACCTGACATTGAGAATTGAGGCACATGCACAGACACAGCCATAGATGCACTAGATGTCTCTGCCAGGTCTTGTCACACTAATGGCTTCATCTTTGCCCAACCTTTCATTTGATAAGTTATTTATAGAGCCTCTTTTGTGATCTCTCTTTCCTCCCATGCAGACCTCCACCTGGCAGCTGAGCTGGGGAAGACCCTGCTGGACAGGAACAGAGAGCTGGAGCAGGGTCATCAGCAGATGTACTCCACCAATCAGGAACAGCTACAGGAGATAGAGGTAAGGGTTTTAACCAGTCAAGCTGTAACTACCAGGGTAACGATAACTCGATTTGACCAATCAGAAGTATGTGGACACACAGTCCCTAACTGCAGCTAAAGGCACTTTCGGAGAGCTATTGTAGTGTTTGCAGGCTTTTGTTCCAGCCCAGCAGTAGCACACAGTATCCAGGTAATCAAGCACTAGTTGGCAAACCTGAGGCCTTTCCGTTAGGCATCAGTGTGTTCCTTGCGTGTTGAAAACAATAGAAACTCACCTCAGATTTCTGCTCCTTTAACTCCTAAATAAAATCAAGTGTTCCAGATTTACAAAAGGCAGGCTTCCATTTTTTTTGTTTTATTTTACCTTTATTGAACTAGGCAAGTCTGTTAAGAACAAATTCTTATTTTCAATGACGACCTAGGAACAGTGGGTTAACTGCCTTGTTCAGGGGCAGAACGACAGATTTTTACCATGTCAGCTCAGGGATTCAACCTTGCAACCTTTCAGTTACTAGTCCAACGCTCTAACCACTAGGCTACCTGCCACCCCATTAACTTCCTTTGAAGAAGAGATTAGTGGGTCGGATCCTGATTAATTACTTAATCTCTCTGCTGGGCCTGTTGCTTACCATGGGTCCATGTAGGGTATGACCCTAGAAGCACAAAGGTCATGGAATAGAATGTGAAATGTATAATGCAGACGTTTTGACTGAAATGGTTTTGTCAAGACTGCAAAATCCATATACGAATCCTTGTCTTTCGATACTGTAAAGCCCCAGGGAATAAGTCTTTTGTTTTTCCATGTACAGGATTACAACACCACCATTATCAGACAGTAGAGGAACAGTGGGGCTCTCACTCCTTTGAAAACAACATACTTCATTGCTTTTCACCTTGTCCAGTGAACTTTCAGAGGACTAGGAAAGATAAAGATGGCCCATATCAGTTGTCCTCTTTTTTTTGGGGGGGGGGGATATACCTTTGAACCTTTGACACACTCACATAGTCACCATTGAATTGTTGTGATTTATAGCAACTAGAGATTAAATAGCCTCTCAATGCTAGAGAATCTAAATATTTAACCAGTTATGTTGTATTTAAATATCACATTCACAGTCTTTGTGGTTTCTCTCTTATATCACCAGTGAAACCATCTTGTATGGTCAGCAGCAGCCATTCACTTCCATATGAGCTCTGGATTTAATTTCCTTGAGTAGGGTCAACTCCTAAATCCTTCCCCTCATCTTTGAAACTGCTGACTACCAGAATGAATCTCTCTAACGTCGCCATCCATTTCATGACCTGACTGCATGTAGAAACAGCCTGATGCTGTAAATTATAACATTATCTTGCCTTTAGAACATTGACCTCTCTCACTCTAGGAAAAACACTATAGATAATTGCCACTTTTTTATAATTGTATGATTAACATGCAGAATTCCAAAGAATATGTTGTTCTGTAACTGAGTAGCATTGCAAGATAATGTACATCTCCCATTTAGTGTAGTAGTATTGGTGTTTTAAGTTTAGCTTTCTGTGACTGATCAGGATCTTAATGAGCTTAAGGTTCACAGCGTTCTCCATAGATAGAACTGTTATATTGTCTATGGCATTCTCCCTGTTTTACCCTGATAAGATTGCCCTTTTCCATTGAGAACAGGTTGAGCCAGAGAAGAGCAGGATAGATGGAAAGAAGAGTATAGGGAGAATGATAGTTATGTTATACCAGCACCACTGTGCTCGTGTCTTTAGCACCTCAGTATGAATCAACTTGTCTTAATAAGAAGAGCCTGACCTTTACTGTGTGTTGGTGCCGTTCTATATTCCTCATCAGAGGTGTTGCGCTCTTACAAATACTAATTTGGCCCAGCAGAGGCTAGTACAGACATGTTGCTATCAAAGCAATAATAGTCGCCCAGACAGGAGGTAGTTGTCATTGATTCTTGCAAGTTTGATCTCGTTCATGGTTTGATAAGCAACCAAAATAAATCATGTGTATGCCTTGGCTTAAAACCAATCGTATTGACTTGAACAAGTACAATGGTGTAATCTTGATTCAATGTAAAATTGTGAAGTTGAAGGTGGGTTATGTGATGATACTATGTCCTGGTTTTCTACTCCATCTTCCTTCTCCAGTACCTGACTAAGCAGATGGACCTCCTGAGGCATGTGAATGACCAGCATGCTAAGGTCTACGAGCAGCTTGACCAGTCTTCCAGAGAGCTGGAGCAGAGCAACACCCGCCTGGTACAGGACAACAGGGCCGCCCAGCACAAGATCCAGGGGTAAGGCTGTTGTTGGGTTTAAAGCCTGAGGCTGTGTTCCAGTTCTTCACCCTTCTCGCACACTTTTCTCACATGGATCTAACAATGGTGGAAACTCCCTCCAGCCAATGCTTATGCTAATCCTATTCATCTAAATCCATGGCGGTTTGGAGAATCGGGACGCAGTCTTTCTCCAGATAATTAGAGATGGAATGGAAAACAACATGTGTTGGTGAGAGGAGAGCTAAATGTGTGAGGATTATTTTCTCTCTTCAGGCTGACCGAGATGATCGACGCTCTACAGACCCAGATAGAGGATCTTCAATGTCAGGTAGAGGATCTGAAGACCACCCCTGCCAATCCCAATAGGAAACCCCTTACAGAGGCATGTCGGCCCTACGGAGCGCAGAGTGTGTACTGCCTGAATGACCTGCAACCCACACAGAGGTGAGATCACTGCACTCATGAAATACAAACATAACCCACTCAACACACTGATTTTTAGATCTGGACAATCTGTACTGTTCCTTGAGCTGGAATAGACACATACTTTAACAAGTGGGCCAGCACTGGTCTGTCGAAGATAGAATCTGTGCTCTCCTCTTACTGGAGCTAGTGTCTGGCTACTCTCTGTTACTTCCTGTCTGAACTCTCCTCTATACCCTCTCCTTCACCTAATCTTCTGACGTAATATAAAGCTATATAGATCAGTCAGGTCTGCATGGGGTTAAATAGACATGGCACAATAAGGTCAGATTCATCAAATGGAAAATGATGCTAAATTGATTAACATTTTATGCATTTAGAACTCAATAGCTTGTGCATTAATCATTGTTTTTAAGCTGTAGGTAAAAAACTTTTTGTTGAAAATACGTAGAAAAGACTAGCCCACCTGAAGTTGCCATTAGTTCTGTTCTAGATGGCCTAAGGCCCTAAACCCTACTCTAGATGGCATTCATTCAATTCCACTTTGACTTCCAAAAGTCCCTCTTGGTCCTGCTCTAGTGGTGTGATTTGGCTCTGTCTCTGTGTGTTACCTCTCTTGCCGTTCACACTGGTTAAGGAGACTAGTACTACTGCTAGTACTCTAGCCCTCTTCCTGCCCTCTGAGGCCATAGCAGTTCAGACTGTGTAATCCAGTTAGGGTTGGGCCCCTCCTTTAATCGAGGCCAAAGCTCGTAGGTCACTGATCAAAACACATGCCAAGCAGACTATAGTACTCTCTCCCTACTGACTTCACTGAAACGTGGTCACAGTTGTCACCCAAAGGTCATAGTCCACTCGTAAGGACACTAATCTCTGCCCTACACGAAAGATCACTTCTGATTAGTCTGTTTGATACAGGATATCTTGCTACCAATTCATCAAACGCATGCTTGAATAACTTGTTGGCAGTTTATCAGTAACTTAATAAGACTAATTAGGTGTGTAACTGCTGGTCTAGACTGAAACAAAAGTTGATTCCCAATACTTAAAAAACAAAGTTCGATTTTCCTCTGACCCCTCTCAGGTACTCGAGTTACAACTCTGGCGACCAATCTGATGACCGCTGGTCTCCCTCTGACCTCTCGTGGCTAGAGGAGGAGCAGGAGTCGCTACGGCAATCGCTCCGCTCTCTACAGACCCAGCTGGCCAATGAACGTGCTCGGAGGGAGGGGGCGGAGCGAGATGCAGACCTGCTAGCCAATGAGAATGTGGTGCTGGAGCAGCGCTTGGGAATGATGGCGGGGTGCCAGGTGAGGAAGAGAAGCAACTCACACAGAGCATAATTTTAAGCCAATGCAATCTGTTTGCTCCTACTGTATGTAGTGAAATGGTAGTTACGAGTTACATTACTGAATCCTCTCTGTCTCTCTCTGTCTAGGCCAGACTAGCGGAGCTGGAGTGTGAGGCTGAGGAGCTTCGTCAGCTGTGGAGAGCCAACCATGCCACCAAAGCTTGGAGGTCAAGGGTCAGCCTGACAATGCTGCCCAATACCCTCTTCTTCCCCCTGAACCAGGAGAGGGGGATGGGGGAGGATGGAGAGAGCGAGGAAGACGTGTTGGACGTCAGCTACCTTTCCAACCCGAAAGGTTGTGACGTCTTGAAGAGATGCAACAGCGAGAAGCAGCTGAGGTCACCACGGGGTGATGGGTCAGAGGTAGACGAGAGTCATGACCATGAGCGTTCGTGCGTCCGCCATTCAGAGGTGGTGAAGCAGCGTGGGATCTCCCTCCTCAACGAGGTTGACGCTCAGTACAGCGCCCTGCAGGTAAAATATGATGCGCTGCTGCGGCTCTGCCACCAGGGGGAGCCGTACCCAAACCAGCAGAAAAACCACAAGGAGCTCCAGACACCCAGCGTAGCCCCGTTCGACTGCCCACAAAGCCCAGCCCCAGCCTCCCTTCGCAAGGCTGCAGGCACAGACACGAATGGCCAGGAGGATGAACTTCACCAGCCTGAGTACAAGGCCCTGTTCAAGGAGATATTTACCTGCATCCAGAAAACAAAAGAGGACCTGAGTGAGAACAGAGGAAAGCCCTGGCAGTTGGCGTAGTATGGCTTTTGTAGTAAACACGCAAAAATTGCTCTGCTTTTGCGCTGGACATGCAGTTGTTTCTTGTTGGAGGTGAGCTATTAAGCAAGTGCCTTACAAATTGTTTGTAAGGCCTGGTAACTGATGTACTGTGTCTGTATCTGGTGGAACTGCAGCTGAATCGATTACCATCTCTAAGGGCTCATCTCTATCTATGCTGGAGCAGCCAGAGAAAGGCAACAAACATCAGCTGATACACCAGCTCTTTTGCATGGCACGAACTGTGCCTAACATTCAGTCTACATCATTCTGCCTCAATCAACCAGCCCTACCCGAGCCATGTTGCCCTTAGATTAGCGTCTAGGGGCAATGTTCTTCTACTCAGGAACCAAGAACCTCTGGAAACTTTCTGTGGACTAGTGCTTTTCCATGGTACCTCTATGCACTGTTCAATCAAAAGCTACATATCCTTTTAAAGTGACAATGTCTGAGCCTGATGGTCAAAACGGTAACTTTGTATCATCTTTTTTGCCTCAAACGCCACTGTTTCTTACTCTTGGTGATGAGTAAAGACAAATTATGTGAATTTACATCTCAGATTTGTACTGTATGTCTTCAAAAAAGTTAGCATGATCCTAAAATGTAAAAACTAAAGTATTTGGGTATGAAGACTGAGTTGTATGTACATGATTGATGTAGTAATTAGCAATATAATCTAATGAGGCTATACCAGAACTCAGCTATGTGCTATGATATTAGTGTGCTTTCCAAATACAATGTTGACATTTCATAAACTAAGTCTTTTTCCAATGGTTTGTCAAACGGTCCGGTTAATTGTTTTTGCTGCCTAACTCATGCTATCCTAATGTATCATGATAAACACCCCCTTAGTTGACATCACTGTAAAATCACATTGTAATGAGATGCACTTTAGACTTGCACAGGGATGTTATTTTCTGACACTTTATGTAGCTAGCCACTGTACTGTATAAGAAGTGCTGTTAATAATTCCTGTTCAATGTATTAGATACAGTACCACTCAAAAGTTAACACATCTACTCATTCAAGGGTTTTTCTTTATTTGTAATTTTTTTTACAGTGTAGAATAATAGTGAAGACATCAAAACTATGAAATAACACACATGGAATCATGTAGTCACCAAAAAAGCGACGAATCTAAATATAGTTTATATTTGAGATTCTTCAAAGTAGCCACCCTTTGCCTTGACAGCTTTGCACACTCTTGGCATTCTCTCACCCAGCTTCATGAGGTAGTCACCTGGAATGCGTTTCAATTAACAGGTATGCCTTGTTCATTTGTGGAATTTCTTTCCTTCTTAATGCGTTTGAGCCAATCAGTTATGTTGTGATAAGGTAGGGGTGGTATACAGAAGATAGCCCTATTTGGTAAAAGATCAAGTCCATATTATAACAATTCAAATAAGCAAAGAGAAATGACAGTCCATCATTACGGAAGACATGAAGGTCAGTCAATGCGTAAAACATCAAGAACTTAAAAGTTCAAGTGCAGTCGCAAAAACCATCGAGCGCTATGATGAAACTGGCTCTCATGAGGACTACCGCAGCAAAGGAAGACCCAGAGGATAAATTCATTAGAGCTAACTGCACCTCTGATTGCAGCCCAAATAAATGCTTTACCGAATTCAAGTAACAGACACATCTCAACATGAACTGTTCAGAGGAGACTGTGTGAATTAGGCCTTCATGGTCAAATTGCTGCAAAGAAACAACTAAAGGACACCAATAAGAAGAAGATACTTGCCTGGGCCAAGAAACACAAGCAATGGACATTAGACCAGTGTAAATCTGTCCTTTGGTCTGATGAGGCCAAATTTGCAATTTTTGGTTCCAACCTACGTGTCTTTGTGAGATGCAGAGTACAGAAAGTGAAAGGCTGATCTCTGCATGTGTGGTTCGCACCATGAAGCATGGAGGAGGAGGAGGTGTGATGTTGTGGGGGTGCTTTCCTGGTGACACTGTCAGTGATTTATTTAGAATTCAAGGCACACTTAACCAGCATGGCCAACACAGCATTCTGCTGCGATACACTATCCCATCTGGTTTGTGCTTTGTGAGCCTATCATTTGTTTTTCAACTGGACAATGACCCAACACACCTCCAGGCTGTGTAAGGCTATTTGACCAAGAAGGAGAGTGATGGAGTGCTGCATCAGATGACCTGGCCTCCACAATCACCCAACCTCAACCCAATTGAGATGGTTTGGGATGAGTTGGACCACAGAGTGAAGGAAAAGCAGCCAGCAAGTGCTCAGCATGTGGGAACTCCCTGTTGGAAAAGCATTCCTCGTGAAGCTGGTTGAGAGAATGCCAAGAGTGTGTAAAGCTGTCATCAAGGCAAAAGGTGGCTACTTTGAAGAATCTAAAATATATTTAGATTAATTGAACACTTTTTGGTTACTATATGATTCCATATATGTTATTTCATAGTTTTGATGTCTGCACTATTAGTCTACAATGTAGAAAATAGTAAAAATAAAGAAAAACACTTGAATGAGTAGGTGTGTCCAACCTTTTGAGTGGTACTGTAAATACATACAGTACATGTATAATCTTTGATAAATGCAAACTCAGAGGATTCTGTGTCACTATTGGTCCATTATTATAACTGCAAAGTCCCGTGGTTTGTCAAGGTGGTAGCTATTATTATCTATGTAATCTGAACAACGCGGTTCATACAGGGCGGCGGAGCATCATCATCACAAGACCGGGACACAATTCTCACTTTGCGACAGGGACATAATGGAGAGCACAGCAGGGTGGGAGATAGTGTGTTTTTGTCTACATATTAGTGACTGATTCACAGGTTAGGCACCTTATACAAGGGTTAAAGGTCAGGCTAGTCTTAATGTAAATGCCAAGTAAGACAAGAATCTGGAGATTTAGTACTTATCATTGTTTGATGGCATAGGCCTTACAAACAACCACACAAAGCAATCATCCTCTGTCTAAAAATGCTATTACGAATTGAATTTGCACTTAGATTTCTACCAGTACATAAATATGGTAATATGTCTTCTTGAGACTGGGGGATGGGGTTTAAGGTAAATTCAAGGAAACTAGAGTAATACAAAGGCATTTCCTCATGGTGTCATTTTTTATGCTTACTAATGATGGCACTGAATGTAATGTTGACAAACTTGTTGGTGAACAAGATATGGTTTCTCACTGAGAAATCAACTGCTTGAAAAAATATATATATATTTTTTCCTTTATTTAACTAGGCAAGTCCATTAAGAACAAATTCTTATTTACAACGCCAGCCTAGGAACAGTGGGTAAACTGCCTTGTTCAGGTGCAGAACGACAGATTTTTACCTCGTCAGCTAAGTGATTCGATCTTGCCTTTTGGTTACTGGCCCAATGCTCAAACCACTAGGCTACCTGCCTCCCCATTTGAACCATATTTGATAAGCAAATATGGTGCAAATAAACAAATGGTGAACTTCAGTGTCACTTGTTGCTTAAGGAGTGAAATATGACTGCAGGTTAACTTTCTGGTAAACCATTCATTCACTTTTAAGTCTTCATGTTTGTACTCATGTGCTTACTGTAGGCTGGTAATAGCAGGAGTCTCTCTGGGGGAGGAGAGGAGAGAAACCCTGCCTCCAAAATGAGTATTTCTGAGGAGAACAACTCTGATGAACCCATGGGGTGAGAGGAGTGTTTTTGATTGTGCTGGATTCAATTGAGTTTATTGCATGTTTTCTATGTATTGATAACATCCCCAAGTACCCTATCCTTCACTATTTATCATCATGGGAAATACATTTGTGATCAATAGTGTTTCTTTATTGTATCAAAGCAAAATCCAACTAGAGAGACCAGACTCACCTGTACCCAGATGTGTGTCCATGAAGAGTGAACCTATAGAGAGAACCTATAGAATTTAGACAGGGACCATTCTCTCCTAAAAATGGGTAAGTAGTTTGGTTTGGAAACATTTTAATACCCTGTATTTTCTTGTTTTTATTTTGTAGCTTGATTGCTGAACAGATGTCGATATTATGCTTTTGACAGGGATCGATCCAACTCCCCTGTACCTAGCTGTGTGTCCATGAAGAGTAACCAGTCCATTAGAGAACCTATAGCTTTCAGAGAAGGACCTTTTCTAACTGACCAAAGGTAAGTGCTTCAGGACCAGGTTGTCTCTCTCAAAATGTTGACATACTAACACAGACCCATTTTAAAAGTAAGTCTGTCTCCTGATTGAAGATGTCTGTTCTGGTGTTTAACAGGGTCCAGCAGGAGAGACCAGACTCCCCTGTACACAGTGGTATATCCATGAAGAGTGAACAGTCAAAGAGAGAGCCTGTAGAATTCCGGAGTGGAGACTTTCCTCCAAAACAAGAGTAAGAAGTCTTGTGTTGTCATTTTAAGAAATCAGTGCGATTTCCAGAGAAAAAAAAGCTAAGCAACGGTACTTGCCTTGTTCCTACACAGAGTTCCCAGAGACCAATATGAGAAGGCAGTCAGAAATTCCAAATGGTCAGTCTGCCCCAAGTCATGAAATGGACCTGTTCTCCATATTTAAGGTGGGCTGTCTTAATTTGCTCGTGCTGGAAAATGGCTTTGAAACCTCGATTCTTACCTCCAAGACTGTTGTGACTTAGTTCTCTATGTCATTTTGAATTGTTTGTTGCAATTGCTTGAATTCACTTTTGTGAAGAATGAATTGAAGAGGTTCCAGAGGATTCTTTGTAATGATTACACAGATAAACATACTGAGAATGAGAAGCAGGAGAGCAGTGCCAGAGAAGGGGCTCTGAAGATCACACTGCACGTACTGAGGAACTTGAACCAGAAGGAGCTGGCTGACTCGCTGGAGAAACGTAAGAATTCAAGTCTTTGTTGGTCGGAGGCTAGATCCTCTTTACCTACAGCAAAAAATCTGATGCATCTGCAGTTCTTCCCTTGAGCAAGGCAGTTAACCTCCAACAACAACTGCTCCTCTGGCACCGATGACGTGAACGTAGATTAAGGCAGCCCCCGCACCTCTGATTCAGAGGGGTTGTATTTGTATTTGAGCTGTGTCTGAGCTGTGTGCTAGTAGTTTAAACAGACAGCTCGGTGCATTCAACATGTCAAAACCTCTCACAAATACAAGTAGTGATGAAGTCAATCTCTCCTCCACTTTGAGCCAGGAGAGATTGATAATGTTAGCTCTCCCTGTATATTTTAGGGCCAGCCGTGCTGCCCTGTTCTGGGCCAACTGGTATTTTCCTAAATCCCTCTTTGTGGCATCTGACCACACGACTGGACAGTAGTCCAGGTGCGACCAAACTAAGGCCTTTAGGACCTGCCTTGTTAAAGAGATGGCAAATAGGAGTGGCAATATCATCCTCAGTCATTTTCCATCCAAGTTGTCAAACCCAGGTGGCTTGTTATTGGTGATAGACAACAATAAATGTTTCACCTCTTCCACACTCACTTTCCTGAATTCCAAATTACAATACTTGTCTTTCATAATTTGGTCAGTTATGCATGGTTGTGTGGGTTCAGAATGTGTTGTGAGCATGTTATGCCTAAGTGAGCTAACCTTGCCAATCATTAAAGTAGTTGGCATCAGTGGGTTTAGTGATGAATGAGCCACCCCCAATTATAATTGTATTTTTTACATTTTTTGGGACATTGTTCTGCGGGCCAACAAAAGGGCTTAGAGTGCATTCGGAAAGTATTCAGATCCCTTGACCTTTTCCACATTTTGTTACGTTACAGCCTTATTCTAAAATGAATAAAATTATTTTTCCCCCCTCATCAATCTACACACAATACCCCATAATGACAAAGCAAAAACAGGTTTTTAGAAATGTTTGCAAATGTATTACACATAAACTGATATCACATTTCCATAAGTATTCAGACCCTTTACTCAGTACATTGTTGAAGCACCTTTGGCAGCGATTACAGCCTTGAGTCTTATTGGGTATGACGTTACAAGCTTGGCACACCTGTATTTGGGGAGATTCTCCCATTCTTCTCTGCAGATCCTCTCAAGCTCTGTCAGGTCTGATGGCAAGCATTGCTGCACAGCTATTTTCAGGTCTCTCCAGAGATGTTCGATCGAGTTCAAGTCCAGGCTCTGGCTGGGCCACTCAAGGACATGCAGAGACTTGTCCCGAAGCCACTCCTGCGTTGTCTTGGCTGTTTGCTTAGGGTTGTTGTCTTGTTGGAAGATGAACCTTCTCCCCAGTCTGAGGTCCTGAGCACTCTGGAGCAGGTTTTCATAAAGGATCTCTCTGCACTTTGCTCTGTTCATCTTTCCCTCGATCCTGACTAGTCTCCCAGTCCCTGCCACTGAAAAACACCCCCACAGCATGATGCTGCCACCACCATGCTTCACTGTAGGGATGGTGCCAGGTTTCTTCCAGAAGTGACGCTTGGCATTTCTTCCAGAAGTGACGCTTGGCTATGTAGCTAGCTACATAGCTAGCTACATAGCCGTCTTTGTATCAAAGATAATTGTGTAGTCTAGAGCGATTTTCTAGGTTAGCTAGCCAGCTATTGTCGTTCTTTTAACGCAACGTAACGTAATCAACACTGCTAGCTAGCCAGCTAGCCCCCGAATAGTGTAGTGTTAGCTAGCTACTTAGTTGTCTTTGCTGTCTTCGTATCCAAGATAATTGTGTAGTTTAGAGTGTGTAGTTTTAGAGTGATTATCTTAATTTACCGAGGTTAGCTAGCCAGCTATTTGTCGTCCTTAACGTAGGAGACACTGCTAGCTAGCCAACAGCTAGCCAACGTCTACCGAATAGAACTTCCGCACTCAACAACCCGGTCGCATTCCGCTTCGCTCCACAGGTAGTATCACATTTTCATTTCATTTCATTACAGTACAACGGTTTGATTTGTTTGATCGTAGCTAGCTACATAGCTAGCTACATAGCCGTCTTTGTATCAAAGATAATTGTGTAGTCTAGAGCGATTTTCTAGGTTAGCTAGCCAGCTATTGTCGTTCTTTTAACGCAACGTAACGTAATCAACACTGCTAGCTAGCCAGCTAGCCCCCGAATAGCAGCACTGTAGAAACTATTACACTCAACGGAACGACTTGATTAGTGTAGTGTCAACAACGCAGCCACTGCCAGCTAGCCTACAAAGTCAACAACGCAGCCACTGCCAGCTAGCCTACTTCAACAGTACTGTATCATTTTAATCATTTTAGTCAATAAGATTCTTGCTACGTAAGCTTAACTTTCTGAACATTCGAGACGTGTTGTCCACTTGTCATTCCAATCTCCTTTGCATTAGCGTAGCCTCTTCTGTAGCCTGTCAACTATGTGTCTGTCTATCCCTGTTCTCTCCTCTCTGCACAGACCATACAAACGCTCCACACCGCGTGGCCGCGGCCACCCTAATCTGGTGGTCCCAGCGCGCACGACCCACGTGGAGTTCCAGGTCTCCGGTAGCCTCTGGAACTGCCGATCTGCGGCCAACAAGGCAGAGTTCATCTCAGCCTATGCCTCCCTCCAGTCCCTCGACTTCTTGGCACTGACGGAAACATGGATCACCACAGATAACACTGCTACTCCTACTGCTCTCTCTTCGTCCGCCCACGTGTTCTCCCACACCCCGAGAGCTTCTGGTCAGCGGGGTGGTGGCACCGGGATCCTCATCTCTCCCAAGTGGTCATTCTCTCTTTCTCCCCTTACCCATCTGTCTATCGCCTCCTTTGAATTCCATGCTGTCACAGTTACCAGCCCTTTCAAGCTTAACATCCTTATCATTTATCGCCCTCCAGGTTCCCTCGGAGAGTTCATCAATGAGCTTGATGCCTTGATAAGCTCCTTTCCTGAGGACGGCTCACCTCTCACAGTTCTGGGCGACTTTAACCTCCCCACGTCTACCTTTGACTCATTCCTCTCTGCCTCCTTTCCACTCCTCTCCTCTTTTGACCTCACCCTCTCACCTTCCCCCCCTACTCACAAGGCAGGCAATACGCTCGACCTCATCTTTACTAGATGCTGTTCTTCCACTAACCTCATTGCAACTCCCCTCCAAGTCTCCGACCACTACCTTGTATCCTTTTCCCTCTCGCTCTCATCCAACACTTCCCACACTGCCCCTACTCGGATGGTATCGCGCCGTCCCAACCTTCGCTCTCTCTCCCCCGCTACTCTCTCCTCTTCCATCCTATCATCTCTTCCCTCTGCTCAAACCTTCTCCAACCTATCTCCTGATTCTGCCTCCTCAACCCTCCTCTCCTCCCTTTCTGCATCCTTTGACTCTCTCTGTCCCCTATCCTCCAGGCCGGCTCGGCCCTCCCCTCCCGCTCCGTGGCTCGACGACTCATTGCGAGCTCACAGAACAGGGCTCCGGGCAGCCGAGCGGAAATGGAGGAAAACTCGCCTCCCTGCGGACCTGGCATCCTTTCACTCCCTCCTCTCTACATTTTCCTCTTCTGTCTCTGCTGCTAAAGCCACTTTCTACCACTCTAAATTCCAAGCATCTGCCTCTAACCCTAGGAAGCTCTTTGCCACCTTCTCCTCCCTCCTGAATCCTCCTCCCCCTCCCCCCCTCCTCCCTCTCTGCAGATGACTTCGTCAACCATTTTGAAAAGAAGGTCGACGACATCCGATCCTCGTTTGCTAAGTCAAACGACACCGCTGGTTCTGCTCACACTGCCCTACCCTGTGCTCTGACCTCTTTCTCCCCTCTCTCTCCAGATGAAATCTCGCGTCTTGTGACGGCCGGCCGCCCAACAACCTGCCCGCTTGACCCTATCCCCTCCTCTCTTCTCCAGACCATTTCCGGAGACCTTCTCCCTTACCTCACCTCGCTCATCAACTCATCCCTGACCGCTGGCTACGTCCCTTCCGTCTTCAAGAGAGCGAGAGTTGCACCCCTTCTGAAAAAACCTACACTCGATCCCTCTGATGTCAACAACTACAGACCAGTATCCCTTCTTTCTTTTCTCTCCAAAACTCTTGAACGTGCCGTCCTTGGCCAGCTCTCCCGCTATCTCTCTCAGAATGACCTTCTTGATCCAAATCAGTCAGGTTTCAAGACTAGTCATTCAACTGAGACTGCTCTTCTCTGTATCACGGAGGCGCTCCGCACTGCTAAAGCTAACTCTCTCTCCTCTGCTCTCATCCTTCTAGACCTATCGGCTGCCTTCGATACTGTGAACCATCAGATCCTCCTCTCCACCCTCTCCGAGTTGGGCATCTCCGGCGCGGCCCACGCTTGGATTGCGTCCTACCTGACAGGTCGCTCCTACCAGGTGGCGTGGCGAGAATCTGTCTCCTCACCACGTGCTCTCACCACTGGTGTCCCCCAGGGCTCTGTTCTAGGCCCTCTCCTATTCTCGCTATACACCAAGTCACTTGGCTCTGTCATAACCTCACATGGTCTCTCCTATCATTGCTATGCAGACGACACACAACTAATCTTCTCCTTTCCCCCTTCTGATGACCAGGTGGCGAATCGCATCTCTGCATGTCTGGCAGACATATCAGTGTGGATGACGGATCACCACCTCAAGCTGAACCTCGGCAAGACGGAGCTGCTCTTCCTCCCGGGGAAGGACTGCCCGTTCCATGATCTCGCCATCACGGTTGACAACTCCATTGTGTCCTCCTCCCAGAGCGCTAAGAACCTTGGCGTGATCCTGGACAACACCCTGTCGTTCTCAACTAACATCAAGGCGGTGGCCCGTTCCTGTAGGTTCATGCTCTACAACATCCGCAGAGTACGACCCTGCCTCACACAGGAAGCGGCGCAGGTCCTAATCCAGGCACTTGTCATCTCCCGTCTGGATTACTGCAACTCGCTGTTGGCTGGGCTCCCTGCCTGTGCCATTAAACCCCTACAACTCATCCAGAACGCCGCAGCCCGTCTGGTGTTCAACCTTCCCAAGTTCTCTCACGTCACCCCGCTCCTCCGCTCTCTTCACTGGCTTCCAGTTGAAGCTCGCATCCGCTACAAGACCATGGTGCTTGCCTACGGAGCTGTGAGGGGAACGGCACCTCAGTACCTCCAGGCTCTGATCAGGCCCTACACCCAAACAAGGGCACTGCGTTCATCCACCTCTGGCCTGCTCGCCTCCCTACCACTGAGGAAGTACAGTTCCCGCTCAGCCCAGTCAAAACTGTTCGCTGCTCTGGCCCCCCAATGGTGGAACAAACTCCCTCACGACGCCAGGACAGCGGAGTCAATCACCACCTTCCGGAGACACCTGAAACCCCACCTCCTTAAGGAATACCTAGGATAGGATAAAGTAATCCTTCTCACCCCCCCCCCCCCCCTTAAAAGATTTAGATGCACTATTGTAAAGTGGCTGTTCCACTGGATGTCATAAGGTGAATGCACCAATTTGTAAGTCGCTCTGGATAAGAGCGTCTGCTAAATGACTTAAATGTAAATGCCAAAGAGTTCAATCTTGGTTCCATCAGACCAGAGAATCTTGTTTCTCATGGTCTGAGAGTCCTTTAGGTGCCTTTTGGCAAACTCCAAGCTGCTGTCATGTGTCTTTTACTGAGGAGTGGCTTCCGTCTGGCCACTCTACCATAAATGCCTGATTGGTGGAGTGCTGCAGAGATGGTTGTCCTTCTGGAAGGTTCTACCATCTCAACAGAGGAACTCTGGAGCTCTGTCAGAGTGACCATCAGGTTCTTGGTTATCTCCCTGACCAAGGCCCTTCTCCCCCGATTGCTCAGTTTAGCCGGGCGGCGAGCTCTAGGAAGAGTCTTGGGGGTTCTAAACTTCTTCCATTTAACAATGATGGAGGCCACTGTGTTCTTGGGGACCTTCAATGGTGCAGACATGTTTTGCTACCCTTCCCTAGATTTTTGCCTCGACACTATCCTGTCTCGGAGCTCTACGGACAATTCCTTCGACCTCATGGCTTGGTTTTTGGTCTGACATGCACTGTCAACTGTGAGACCTTATATAGACAGGTGTGTGCTTTTCCAAATCATATCCAATCAATTGAATTTACCACAGGTGGACTCCAATCAAGTTGTAGAAACATCTCAAGGATGATCAATGGAAACAGGATGCACCTGAGGTCAATTTCGAGTCTCATAGCAAAGGGTCTGAGTATTTATATAAAATATTAGTGTTTTTCATTTTTAATAAATTAGCAAAAATGTTCTTTACCAGGGCCCGAGACTTTATGTCCGGACGTGCACCGCAGAAGTCATAGTAAAACTGTTTTTTATCTCACTCTAAAGTAGGAGTTGTGTTCTGATATTATGAGGGGGTCCCTGATGAATTTGCTATCACAAAAGGGGTCCCTGGTGCAAACCAGTTTGGGAACCTCTGACCTTGTCCATGTGGTTCCACAGATGAGAAGAGTTACTAACAGTCGCTATACATCTGTGATTGGAGCAGTCATAACCACCATATAAAATATCTTTTGACATGTAGCCTAAATGTTTTATGACTTGTTTGGTTTTTAGATGAGCTTGCTATGGTCTGGCGAGAAACTCAAATCTACCTTGAAGAAGAAGTTTGAACATGTATTTGAGGGAATCGGGGGATCAAGGAAATCCAACAAGATGTCTCAACCAGATCTACACAGACCTCTACATCACAGAGGGTGAAAGTGGAGAGGTCAACAGTGAACATGAAGTAAGACAGATCGAGACAACATCCAGGAGACAAGCAACACAAGAGACACCAATCAAATACAACAACATCTTTAAATCGTTACCTGGACAAGACACACCAGTCAGAAGTGTGATGACCAAGGGAGTAACTGGCATTGGAAAAACAGTCTCTGTGCAGAAGTTCATTCTGGACTGGGCTGAAGGAAAAGCAAATCAAGACATCCAGTTCATATTCCCGTTCCCTTTTCGGGAGCTGAGTTTGATGAAAGGAAACAAGCACAGTTTGATTGAGCTTCTTGGTCATTTTATCATGATGAAAAACGTTGATTCCTCTGACTATGACAAGTGCAAAGTTTTGTTTGTCTTTAATGGTCTGGATGAGTGCAGACTTCCTCGAGACTTCCAGAACAATAAGAGCTGTTGTGACGTCACAGAGTCCACTTCGATAGACGTGCTGCTTACAAACCTCATCAAGGGGAATCTGCTTCCTTTTGCTCTTATCTGGATAACCTCCCGACCTGTAGCAGCCAATCAGATCCATTCTCAGTATATTGACCTGCTGACAGAGGTATGAGGATTCAACAACCCTCAGAAGGAGGAGTACTTCCGGAAGAGAATCAATGATGAGAACCTGGCCAAAAGAGTCATCACACACATGAAGTCATCAAGGAGCCTCTTTATCATGTGCCACATAACAGTGCTATGTTGGATCTCTGCCACAGTTCTAGAGAGAATTTTGGATGAAGCAGTGAGTGCCGACATCCCCAAAACTCTGACTCAAATGTGCACGCACTTCCTGATTTTTCAGACCAAACAGTGGAATCAGAAGTACGTTGGAGAGCGAAGTGGAGATCCTCTGTGGATGAGAGAGAGCATCCTGTCGCTGGGAAAACGGGCATTCCAGCAACTAGAGAAAGGCAATCTAATATTCTATGAGGAAGATCTAAACGAGTGTGGAATTGATATCAGAGAAGCATCAATCTACTCAGGATTGTGCACACAGATCTTCAGAGAGGAGTCTGGACTGTACCAGGGGAAGGTGTACTGCTTTGTGTATTTGAGCATCCAGGAGTTGCTTGCTGCTTTGTATGTGTTTCTCACTTTCAAGAATGGCGACAAAAGTCCACTGGTCCAACAGAGATCCTTATCCAGTAAGCTTAGAAAATCATCATTTGGACACAAAACTTTGACCGACTTACACAGGAGTGCAGTTGATCAGGCCTTACAGAGTGAGAATGGAGATATGCACCTATTCCTCCGCTTCCTTCTTGGCCTCTCGCTGGAGTCTAATCAGACTATCCCACGCGGTCTACTGACAGAATCAGGAAGCAGCTCAACCAGCATGGAGAGAACAGTCAAGTACATCAAAAAGAAGATCAGAAAGAATCTCTCTCCAGATAGGTGCATCAATCTGTTCCACTGTCTAAATGAGCTTAATGACTATTCTCTAGAGGAAGAGATCCAATGCTACCTGAGATCAGGAAGTCTCTCAGAAGGCAAACTCACCTGCACAGTGGTCGGCTCTGTTGTTTGTGTTGCTGTCTTCAGAAAGGGAGCTAGATGTGTTTGACCTGAGGAAATACTCAACATCAGAGGAGGGTTTTCTATGGCTGCTGCCAGTAGTCAAAGCATCCAGAACAGCTCTGTAAGTACCAGATCAAAATCACAGAATATGAAATGATACTGGTGTTTTAATTACTTGCTCAGATTGAGTAACCCAATGTGTTTGTTGTTCAACACTATTTTGTATTTCAGGCTGAATCAGTGTAACCTTACAGAGAGATGCTGTGAAGAGTTGGCCTCAGCTCAAACTCCTCACACCTGAGAGAGCTGGACCTGAGTCGCAATAACCTGCTGGATTCAGGAGTGAAGCTGCTTTGTGTTGGACTGGGGAATCCACACTGTAAACTACAGATACCACAGTCAATATTCATTCAGTTCTGGGATAGATCATTATTTTTACAATATCTTGGTCATTTTAACAGTGAAAAACATTCCATCAACTATTTTGTATTTTAGGCTGAATCGATGCTACATCACAGAGAAATGCTGTGAAGCGTTGGCCTCAGCTCTCAGCTCAAACTCCTCACACCTGAGAGCTGGACCTGAGTCACAATAACCTGCTGGATTCAGTAGTTAAGCTGCTCTCTGCTGGACTGGAAAATCTACACTGTCAACTGAAGACTCAGAGGTCAGTACACATGGGATGTAAGATACACTCTGAGGTCTTGCTTTTAGGGAATATTAGTTTTACAGATTGTTTTACCTCTTGCAGGTTGACATGTTGCAATGTTACAGAAGAAGGCTGTACTTTTCTGGCTTCAGCTCTCAGTTCAAACCCTTCGCAACTAAGAGAGCTGGACCTGAGCTTCAATTACCCAGGAGACTCAGGAGTGAATCTGTTCTCAGCTTTACTGGCTGATCCACGATGTAAACTGAAAAATCGAAAGTAAAAATGAATGTGGTTGGGTGAATGAATTCGATTTTTGTAAAATAATATATTTCCCCTACCGGTTGCATGTGCCAATAAATCATTGTCTGTTTTTCAACAGAATGGACATTGCTGAAAAGAGCAGGCTCAACTTCAGGCTTAGGAAATATAAGTCATGTCTGATGTGGACAATATGGCTCTGAAGTCAGCAAAACAATAGTACAAACTGAGAACCAATTTGGTTGAATATCAGAAAACTAACATATTTTACAAGGCTATTTTTTTTCTCCTGTGGAAAACGATACATATTCGAGTTAACATTCAGTGCAGGGTTGAGTGGGAAAAAACTGATAGACGTTCTGTGAATGGTGTTTTTTTCCCTAAACCAGTTTCATATTTTCAATCAGATCACTGTGAGCTCACACTGGAGCCGAATACAGCACACAGACTGCTCTTGCTGTCTGAAGGGAACAGAAAGGTGACAAGGGTGAGGGAGGAGAAGCCATATCCTAACCATCCTGAAAGATTTGACCACTCAAAACAAGTGCTGTGTAGAGAGGGTTTGTTTGGGAGATGCTACTGGGAGGCAGACTGGAATGGGGAATGGGTCGTATAGGAGTGGCATACAAAGGAATCAATAGAAAAGACAAGTTTGATGACAACTGGCAAGGATGCAATGCCAAGTCCTGGAGACTGAACTGCTCTCATTATTTTACCCAATCAATTACTGGGAGGTTATATGTGGAGTGTGCGACTGTTTTTGTAGCTTAGTTTATTCACCGTTAAGAGAAAATTATTTTGTGTGGAGGTGCTGACTATGTATGTGCCAGCTCCTACTTTTTTATTATACTACACTGAACAAAAATATAAACAGAACATGTAAATTGTTGGTCCCATGTTTCATGAGCTGAAATAAGATTCCATATTTTTCTCATTTTGTGCACACATTTCTGTTAGTGAGCATTTCTCCTTTGCCAAGATAATCCATCCACCGGACAGGTGTGTGATGTCAAGAAGCGGATTAAACAGCATGATCATTACACAGGTGCACCTTGCGCTGGGGACAATGAAAGGCCACACTAAAATGTGCAGTTTTGTCACACGCCACAGATGTAAGAAGTGTGCAATTGGCATGCTGACTGTAGGAATGTCTGCCAGAGCTGTTGCCATAGAATTTAATGTTAATTTCTTTACCATAAGCCGCTTCCAATTTCGTTGTAGAGAATTTGGCAGTACGTACAACCGGCCTCACAACCGCACACTACGTGTAACCACGCCAGCCCAGGACCTCCACATCCGGCTTCTTCACCTGCGAGATCGTCTGAGACCAACCACCCGGACAAATTATGAAACTGGGTTTGCACAACCAAAACATTTCTGCAGAAACTGTCAAAAAACATCAGGGAAGCTCATCTGCGTGCTTGTCATCCTCACCAGGGGCTTGACCTGACTGCAGTTCGGTGTCGTAACCTACTTTAGTGGGCATATACTCACCTTCGATGGCACGCTGGAGAAGTGTGCTCTTCACCGATGAATCCCGGTTTTAACTGTACTGGGCAGATGGCTTCATGTGGGCGAGCAGTTAGCTGATGTCAATATTGTGAACAGAGTGCCCCATGGTAGCGGTGGGGTTATGGTATGGGCAGGCATAAGCTACGGACAATGAACACAATTTTAATTCAGAGATACCGTGACGAGATCCTGAGGACCATTGTCGTGCCATTCATCCGCCGCCATCACCTCATGTTTCAGCATGATGCACGGCCCCATGTCGCAAGGATCTGTACACAATTCCTGGAATATCCAGCAACTTCGCACAGCCATTGAAGAGTGGGACAACATTCCACAGCCTAAAACTATGTCCAACAATATTTGAACTTTTGTTGAATTAGCATCCTTTGAATTCAACAAAACGTAAATTTAATTCATCTCCCAGACATTCAATAACCGCAAACCAATCATTCTCAATAGTTTTTAATTCACATTTTCCATGAGTTCCACTTCCATGTGCTTCTCTGCAACTCGAAACAGGCCTTACCCGCCCTGACTGTCTAGTTTTCAACTGTATCAAATATAAAATAAATGTGTGAAAGTAAAATTCACCTCCACCTTATGGTAAAACTTTGGGTTAAGTTTCAAGGATTTGCACAAAAAACCTCAGGTCAAAACAGTTTTGTTTTAAATGATTGCGATCACTTCAACATCAATTCACTCCTGTAAGCAAACTCCTGCTTTTAGTTCACTCACAACAGTAGTTTAAAGTGCCTGTTGCTATATAGGTTGATCCAGCTATTGATTGATCGCTGTGCTGATCGCTCTGTATGGCCTTTATCAGTGACAGTGCGTGGAGTGAATATCAAACCAAAGTTATCATTCCTCCCTTCTCCCTGAATGAAAGTCAAGAAAAGAGGAACAAGAATAGAAAAAACTAAACTCAAACTAGCAATGTGCTACCCTAGTTAAGGCCTTAAACTGAATGGTAAAATGACTCAAATGTGTTTCTTTTTTCCCCAAAGGCCACCGTCAGGATAAAACTACAGGACTGAACTGAACTCCTTAGACTACCCTCAGTCTGGTAAAATAAAGTTAATTCAAAAACAAAATAAAGCGTCACTTTATGAATTCAAAATATAGTCTAGTTCTCAATGGCATAGTAGTGTTCCCTAATCCATTCTTCGAGTACCTCCAGGACTGCACATTTGTGCTCAGACCTTAACCAGCCCACCCACATTAGTTGAATCAAGTTGACCTGTTCTGGGCTAGAGCACAATGAGCTGTTCTTGGGCTACTAAAGTACAGATTGGGAAATAATAGCATTGTAAATCTAGTTTTTCAGTATTGTCTCACTCGAATACACAGACATCTGTGCTCCTGCTCCAGCCCTTGTGAATATGGAAGGTCTTCTGTCCACCAGGCCGCCTCCATTTGGACCATGCTCAAGTGTCTTATTCAGCTGCAATAACAAGCATTATGTTCTGACAGGAGCAGATGGACGTCTCAGTCCTCCAATCCAGGTCCTGAGAGCTGGGGGCAGGAGGGTTGCGATTGGTTCGTGTGTCTGACTGCCCTGCCTCCCCGTACAGAGCTCTCCCACTAAGCTCTGGGGGAGTGGGTTTGGTTGGGTGGTGGCGGCCACAGGGGCGTGTCCTCAATGTTGTCAGGACTGTTGGGTACCCTTGAGGTACCACATCCCACCTAAGCTCACACAGCACTCCTAAATAGACAGGACCAAACAGACAGTTTAACATTACCACATCTGATTCTTCAGACAGTTCTAAATGGTGTTCCTACAGCCCACTCAGCTACTCAATGCCAGTTCTAGAGCAGATTCCAGAACCGGTTCTGAAGATGGTTCCAGAACCTATTCTAAAGTTGGTTAACTTCTCTAGGGTAGGGGGCAGCATTTTCACGTTTGGATAAAAAACATACCCAAATTCAACTGCCAGTTACTCATCGCCAGGAGATAAGATATGCATATTATTAGTAGATTTGGATAGAAAACACTCTGAAGTTTCTAAAACTGTTTGAATCATGTCTGTGACTATAACAGAACTTAAGTAGCAGGCGAAACCCCGAGGACAAACCATTCAGATTTCTTTTTTTGAGGTCACTGTCTTTTCAATGAGTTTTCATTGGGACACCAGATTTCTAAGCAACTTGCTTGCAGTTCCTACGGCTTCCACTGGATGTCAACAGTCGTGAGAAATAGGTTGAGGTTATTCCTTTATGTAATGAAGAAATACGGCCATCTTGAAGTCGAGGCACTCCTGGTGTCCTAGACATGCGTTTCAATCAAACAGAAGGCATACTACATATCGTTTTAATCCTGTATTGAACACATATCATCCCGTCTTCAATTGTATCAATTATTAACGTTAAAAAATACCAAACGTTGTATTACATAAGTAGTTTGACATTTTTTGGCAAAGTTTAAAGGTAACCTTTGATATATTTTGTCGTCATGTTTGAGCAAGTTGGAACCGGTGTTTTTCTGGATCAAACGCGCCAAATAAATTGACATTTTGGACATATATCGACGGAATTAATCGAACAAAAGGACCATTTGTGATGTTTATGGGACATATTGGAGTGCCAACAACAGAAGCTCGTCAAAGGCATGAATTATATTTTTATTCTGCGTTTTGTGTCGCTCCTGCAGGGTTGAAATGTTTTCTCTTTTGTTTACAATGGTGCTATGCTCAGATAATAGCATCGTATGCTTTCGCTGAAAAGCCTATTTGAATTCTGACATGTTGGCTGGATTCACAACCAGTGGAGCTTTAATTTGATATCTTTCATGTGTGATTTAATGAAAGTTTGATTTTATAGTGATTTTCATAGTCATTCATTTTAATGTGGCGCTATGCATTTTCTCAGGCTTTTTGCCAATTGATACAGTAGCGTCTTGCCTAAACTCTGATTTTTGGATATAAATATGAACTTTACCGAACATAAAATACATGTATTGTGTAACATGAAGTCCTATGAGTGTCATCTGATGAAGATTATCAAAGGTTAGTGATTCATTTTATCTCTATTTCTGCTTTTTGTAAATGCTCTCTTTAGCTGGAAACATGGCTGTCTTTTTCTGTGACTTGGCTCATACCTTACATAATCGTTTGGTGTGCTTTCGTCGTAAAACCTTTTTGAAATCGGACACTTTGGCTGGATTTACAACAAGTGTAGCTTTAAAATGGTGTAAAATACTTGTATGTTTGAGGAATTTAAATTATGGGATTTCTGTTGTTTTGAATATGGCACCCTGCAGTATCACTGGCTGTTGATGAGGTGGGACGTTACCTAGAGAGGTTAACAGCCCATTCTAAAGCCAGTTCTAGATACTGTTCAGCAGTCTGTTCTACACTTTGTTCTGAGGCAAGTCGTACCTTGAGCAGGCGGTCCATGTCGGCCTTGGTAGTCTGGTCTCCCAGCTCCTGCGTCAGCCTGGTCTGGATCACGTTCCTCCTTACCCGGTAGTTCTTCATGAAGATCTCATACAGGACCTGACGGTGCTGGGGGGGATGACAACAATAATGAAGATCTTTTAAAATGTAGAGGCAGAAAAACGAAAAGGGAGCTCAAACACATCCACATTTCTGAAACTAAGTAAGGGAGGGCGTACAGTGCCTTGCAAAAGTATTCATCCCCTTGGCGTTTTTCCTATTTATTTTTATATTTAAAAAAAAAAATACAAAAATAAATATGAACCTTTATTTAACTAGGCAAGTCAGTTAAGAGCAAATTCTTATTTACAATGACCGCCTACCCCGGCCAAACCCGGATGACGCTGGGCCAATTGTGCGCCACCCTATGGGACTCCCAATCACGGCCGGATGTGATACAGCCTGGATTCGAATCAGGTACTGCAGTGATGCTTCTTGCACTGGGATGCAGTGTCTTAGACCACTGTGCCACTCGGGAGCCCATTTTGTTGCATTACAACCTGTAATTTAAATTGATTTTTATTTGGATTTCATGTAACGGACATACACAAAATAGTCCAAATTGGTTAAGTGAAATGAAAAGAATTACTTGTTTCCAAAAAAAAAGAGTCATAATTAAAAACAAAAGTGGTGTGTGAATATATGTATTCACCCCCTTTGCTATGAATCCCCTAAATAAGATCTGGTGCAACCAATTACCTTCAGAAGTCACATAATTAGTTAAATAAAGTCCACCTGTGTGCAATCTAAGTGTCACATGATCTCTAAATATACACACCTGTTCTGAAAGGCCCCAGAGTCTACAACACAACTAAGCAAGCGACACCATGAATACCAAGGAGCTCTCCAAACAGGTCAAGGACAAAGTTGTGGAGAAGTACAGATCAGGGTTGGGTTATAAAAAAATATCAGAACATTTTAAACATCCCACGGAGCACCGTTAAATCCATTATTAAAAAATGGAAAGAATATGGCACCACAACAAACCTGCCAAGAGAGGGCTGCCCACCAAAACTCACAGACAAGGCAAGGAGGGCATTAATCAGAGAGACAACAAAGAGACCAAAGATATGATCCAATGTCTCATTATTTGTTTAATAAATTTAAAAAAAAAGAGGACTTTTGTATTTTTGTATATATAATTAAAAAAAAAAATATTATGCTCATCTGTTACTGTCACTAATATCTTTTCATTTTTGTTTTGAATGTTCTTAATTGGAAAATGCAACAAACAAAAAATTTAAGAGACCAAAGACAACCCTGAAGGAGCTGCAAAGCTATAAAGCGGAGATTGGAGTATCTGTCCATTGAACCACGAAGCCGTACACTCCAGAGCTGGGCTTTACGGAAGAGTGGCCAGAAAAAAGCCATTGCTTAAAGAAAAAAATAAGCAAACACGTATGGTGTTCGCCAAAAGTCATGTGGGAGACTCCCCAAACATATGGAAGAAGGTACTCTGGTCAGATGAGACTACAATTTAGTTTTTTGGCCATCAAGGAAAATGCTATGTCTGGCGCAAACCCAACACCTCTCGTCACCCAGAGAACATCATCCCCACAATGAAGCATGGTAGTGGCAGCATCATGCTGTGGGGCTGTTTTTCCATCGGCACGGACTGGGAAACTGTTCAGAATTGAAGGAATGATGGATGGCGCTAAATACAGGGATATTCTTGAGGGAAACCTGTTAGTCTTCCAGAGATTTGAGACTAGGACAGAGGTTCACCTTCCAGCAGTACAATGACCCTAAGCATACTGCTAAAGCAACACTCGTGTGGTTTAAGGGGAAACATTTAAATGTCTTGGAATGGCCTAGTCAAAGCCCAGACCTCAATCCAGTTGAGAATCTGTGATATGACTTAAAGATTGCTGTATACCAGCGGAACCCATCCAACTTGAAGGACCTGGAGCAGTTTTGCTTTGAAGAATGGGCAAAAATCCCAATGGCTAGATGTGCCAAGCTTATAGAGATATACCCCAAGAGACTTACAGCTGTAACTGCTGCAGAAGGTGGCTCTACAAAGTATTGACTTGGGGGGTGAATAGTTATGCGAACAAGGTCAGTTTTTTGGTCTTATTTCTTGTTTGTTTCACAATAAAAAAATATTTTGCATCTTCAAAGTGGTAGGCATGTTGTGTAAATCAAATGATACAACCCCCCCCAAAAAAATATTTTTATTCCAGGTTGTAAGGCAACAAAATAGGAAAAATGCCAAGGGGGGTGAATACTTTCACAAGCCACTGTACAGGCCAAGACATGCAGACTTGTGATCAGAGTATTTCTGCATGACTTCAAAACACAGGTTACATCCAGTGGGTGCAGTGGGCATGTGGAATGATGAGTGAAAAGGAAAACAAAATTATTACAGACTTGACTAGAAGAAGAACCCTGACCCAGGTGTTGTTACCTTGTCGAAGGTCTCTCCTGTCTCCCACACAACAAACACCTTCTGCTCATCCGCAGCTGCCGTGCTCTGGGCTGGAAACTACAGGGAAAAAGAGACCAAACCGATGAAAATACATGGAGAAAGACAACTGATGAAACTGCAGGAGAGGGGACAGGAGTGAAACCACTGCAGTGACCCGAGTCTTATAGCACTGGGCTTTACAGACACGGGATACCTTATATTACAAGAAACTACACTTTGGATTAAGTTATTCCCAATCAACAAAACAGGCATGCTGTGTTAAGAAGATGACTAAGTCACTCTTGATAAGAGCATCTGCTAAATGACCAACATGTAAAATGTAACAGGATCTCTAATCCATCCCAAGACCATTAAGCAAATCCCTGATTCAACCCTCTCCACTCCCAGAAAGCATTAACCTCTGCTGGGATAGGATAAAGTTGCCCCTCGAAGCTGATCCAAAGTCAGTTTTGCGTTCATCTGACTATTGTTTAGTCAGTATTTGGGGAGTGGGATCTGATCCTAGATGTGTGTACAGGCAAATTCTACACAGGGCTTAATGGTTAACTCCTCCTGGAACGGTAATAGGCTTTGTGCTCTCAGCCAATAATAGAAGCTATTTAACAGTGGACAGTTTCCTCCATCCAACCCCTCCCCATACCTCCCTACCTCATTCCTCCTTCCAGGATCTAAATCCTACAACATCCCGAGGAGCGCAAGGGGGATAAGAACCTAAGCCAGGTTAAAAGGGGGGATTTGATACTCAAAAGGGAGGAGACTAGCTCCTTATCCACACAATAAGTAGCAGTGTCTCAGACCTGAATACAATAGGTAGCAGTGTCTCAGACCTGAATACAATAGGTAACAGTGTCATGGGTATTAATGCTAACAATGTAAATTCAACTACTTCTCTGATGCGTACTATGGCATTAAGACAACCATGAGAGCAACGTTTAAAGAGCCACACCTCATTAGGAAAATGTAGGCTTCCCCTAAGGTACAGTGTAGGCTGGTGGGGTGTAATAAAATTGAACAGTTAGATTCTACAATCACACAGCCATCAGGCTCTATTCAGAGAGCTGAACCTGAGAAGGCCAACCCTCCATCGCCTCACTGCTTTCACTCTACTTCCTACCTACTACCCTCAGGAGTAAAGCCGGTGTGCTGCTACAGGGATAGATCACACACCAAAACCACCGTTAGTTTGTTGTTCTGTTTAGGACATGTGATAGCTGCACTCCTGAGGCAAGCAAGAGACCATCATTGCAGCGGAGAAGAGAACCCGGGCAGGCTGAGTTTAATCTGGCCGGGAGCCAAAAGCTGATCTCTTTAGTCCAAGGAGAGGATCTTTATCTCTGGATATCCAGACTTACTCACCGGGTGGAAGACTGGGCCGATCTTTAACTGAAATTCTCCAGTACCACAGGGGGTTGTCTGTTTTTCAGGGGAACTGACCCCAACCCCCTATCCCCATCTAATGCCAGTTTCAAAACCCAAAACCTGAGGTAGCCCTGGTGGGGTGGTAGTCATGCAGCAGGGATAGGGTCTAATACTCACAGGCACCAGTATCTGTTTGCATTGGCTCATCAGTATAGTATCCTGTAGCAGGCGGTCTGAGATGGAGTGGAACAGGCTGTGTCCGGGAGGCAGGGAGGCCAGGTGGAGATTGAACAGCCTCTTGACTTCGCTCAGCGTCAGCACGTGCTGCTTCCTGAACGTGTTCCACACAAAGTCCCTCAGCTCAGGGGACGGTGAGGGAGTGGGGGTCCCGCCGTGCCCGTTACGAGGGTTCGAGGCGGGGCAGGTAGCGGAGGATGAGGGGTAACCGTTACCCAAACCATTAGGGTGCACGGATGAGCACGAGTCCATGGGTTCGTCTTCACTGACGGGTTCTTCTTTGACCCGAACCCCAGTTCCGCCACTCCCCCCGGCGCCACCCTGTCGACGAGCGCTCAGGTCCTTCTCAAGAGAGGGCTGGTTATGCCGTGCACGTTCATGGGCAGCCTTCAGCCGCTGCTCGCCACTCACGTGCACAGTTTCTGTAACGGACAGAGAAACAGTTTTCAGCTAGAGACAATTATAAAACACATTACGCTGCTATAAGCACACACACCTGTTTCTAGGTCCTTTTTGGATACCAGGTCATCCTTAGAAAAGTTGAAGACCTTCTCCAATCTGCAAACAAAACATGAAACATAAAATCAACAATCTCTGTCCATGTTACCTTACCAAGGGAAACAGTGAGTGATAATGTGTGTGTTTGCGTATGTCATGTCTTACTTGCTCTGTATCCCCATCCACAGCATGTGCTGCCGCTGGGCCACGTCAGGGTGCTTCTTGATGAAGGCGCCGTCGCTTGGCAACAGGAACTCCCAGCCACGGTTGATACGAGGCACCGCCATATGTTCCAGGAAGTCCTTCACGTCCTCCGGGGGGAGCTGGAAATAACGGAGGACAAATAGTTAGCAACACCCTCTGGAGCAGAGGAGGCTGGTGTGAGGAGCTATAGGAGGAGAGTCTCATTGTAACGGTGGAGTGGAATAAATGGAACAAAGTCAAACATGTGGTTTCCATTTGTTTGATACCGTTCCATAATTCCATTCCAGCCATTACAATGAGCCCATCCGCCTATAGCTCCTCCCACCAGCTTCAACTGCTCTGGAGGTAACGTATTGGGGGGGACAGATGTTTAGTAACACCCTCTGGGGGTAACTGTTACTGAGGGGAGGAACAAACTTAAACTTGAGTGGGTTGAGTCACTGACATGATCTTCCTGTCCGGGTTGGCACCCCCCTTGGGTTGTGCCGTGGCGGAGATCTTTGTGGGCTATACTCGGCCTTGTCTCAAGATGGTAAATTGGTGGTTGAAGATATCCCACTAGTGGTGTGGGGCCACAGTGTCTCCCGACCCCTCCTGTCTCACCCTCCAGTATTTATGCTGCAGTAGGTTGTCTCGGGGGGCTAGCGTCTGCTAAATGACTTAAATGTAAATGTTATATCTGGAGTATTTCTCCCGTCTTATCCGGTGTCCTGTGTGAATTTAAGTATGCTCTCTAATTCTTTCTCTCTCTCTCTCGATTCTTTCTCTCTCGGAGGACCTGAGCCCTAGGACCATGCCTCAGGACTACCTGGCCTAATGACTCCTTGCTGTCCCCAGTCCACCTGGCCATGCTGCTGCTCCAGTTTCAACTGTTCTGCCTGTGGCTATGGAACCCTGACCTGTTCACCGGACGTGCTACCTGTTCCAGACCTGCTGTTTTCAACTCTCTCGATACAGCAGGAGCAGTAGAGATACTCTGAATGATCGGCTATGAAAAGCCAACTGACATTTAGTCCTGAGGTGCTGACCTGTTGCACCCTTGACAACCACTGTGATTATTATTATTTGACCCTGCTGGTCATCTATGAACATTTTGGCCATGTTCTGTTATAATCTCCACCCGGCACAGCCAGAAGAGGACTGGCCACCCCTCATAGCCTGGTTCCTCTCTAGGTTTCTTCCTAGGTTCTGGCCTTTCTAGGGAGTTTTTCCTAGCCACCGTGCTTCTACACCTACATTGCTTGCTGTTTGGGGTTTTAGGCTGGGTTTCTGTACAGCACTTTGAAACATCAGCTGATGTAAGGGCTTTATAAATAATTTGATTGATTGACTTATAGGAACACTTGTGAAGTGTGTTACACCATATACTTTAAATAAAGTGGTATTTGAATTGGGCATCTTTGGCCAGGTGTGAGACACTGCAGGTGGCTTCAGTAGCACCTCCTGGTGCAGTGAACTGTTTAAACAGTTGATGATTACCTTGATGATGGCTGCAATCTCCTTCCTCATCACCGAGCGATCCTGAGTGAATCTCCACATCTGAGAAGAGAAACAAGAACATAAAACACACACATATATACACAAAACATGTTTCTATTCCCGTTTAAATTTCACCATGAAGTCTTGAAATTTGAACCTCTTGTCAATGAACATGCACAATTGTACTGTGGACCTGTGCAGGAAGATCTGCTCGGAGATATGGTAGGGGTATAAAAAGTGTGACTCACCACAAAGTCTCTTCCTCGACACAGCACCTCAGCAGGCACACCACTGTGGGCACTACAGCTGTTCTTAGGATACAGCACGTCACTGAAGGAACAAAAGAGTTCAACTGCTTTCAGGGACATGACCTGAAATATTTCTGGGACAATAGTTCACTTTTTTTTTTTTTTTTAAGTATCCAAGCATAATCTTTGTTCATGAAATCACACATTTAGATTTTGAATAATTAAACCAGAAGAAGGAAGACTTTTTTGGATCTATTTAATTTGGATCTGTAAACCTGGTCCGCCACAATCCTGCTCTGCTTGTCTCACCTTTTGACCACCCAGTTGCCCTGCACCAGTAGCGCCACCTGCTGGATGCAGCGCAGCACTGCAGTGGAGTCTGTCCCAGGGGTCAGCAAACCCATCAGGTTGGCAAACGGCATCACCTTAACTAGAGGGGAAGAGAGAAATGATGGAAAGAATAAGATGGAGAACATGGGCTCGTAAGCAACAATTTCACAGTTAAGTCTACACCAGTTGTATTCGGCACATGTGACAAATAAATTTGATTTGAAAACATTTCCCTTGGGGAAAATAAAGATTTATTGGAGCAAAAGTAAGGTTAGTGTACCGTTCTTCATCAGGGTCTTGATCTGGTCACCAAGCGGCAGCGTCCGGAGCTGGGCCATGGACAGCATGTTACTGGGACCTACGGGCCTCACACTGACACACACACACACCAAGGACTCATCAGTTTCATACCTGAAATGTTACATGGCTTAATACATTACACACCATGCAAGTTTGACTTACATCTTCTCCTCTGCGACAGGAGGCATGAGCATGGCCAGGTACTCCCTGAGGGAGAAAAGAGGGAAAGGGTTGAATAAAGGGAGCAGGAGAAAAGAGAGGGATGAATAAAGGGAGCAGGAGAAAAGAGAGGGATGAATAAAGGGAGCAGGAGAAAAGAGAGGGATGAATAAAGGGAGCAGGAGAAAAGAGAGGGATGAATAAAGGGAGCAGGAGAAAAGAGAGGGATGAATAAAGGGAGCAGGAGAAAAGAGAGGGATGAATAAAGGGAGCAGGAGAAAAGAGAGGGATGAATAAAGGGAGCAGGAGAAAAGAGAGGGATGAATAAAGGGAGCAGGAGAAAAGAGAGGGATGAATAAAGGGAGCAGGAGAAAAGAGAGGGATGAATAAAGGGAGCAGGAGAAAAGAGAGGGATGAATAAAGGGAGCAGGAGAAAAGAGAGGGATGAATAAAGGGAGCAGGAGAAAAGAGAGGGATGAATAAAGGGAGCAGGAGAAAAGAGAGGGATGAATAAAGGGAGAAGGAGAAAAGAGAGGGATGAATAAAGGGAGCAGGAGGGAAGAGAGAGAAGGAATGACACACAAAAGCAACTTGACAGTTCAAAAAACCAAAACGGCACAAAAATTAAACAAAAGAAGCCACTTTCAAATAGGGACACTACGTGTTAGTACTCACTTTGGAGTTTTCACCAGTTCTGTGTTCTCGGAACCTCCCATAGCCTGGCAGTACAGGTATTGCCTCTCGTGGTCCGAACGCCCGTCCTAAACACACACACACAAAGTAGGTGTTGAGTTGAGATTGGCTGTGACTTGGATGAACAGAGGTCACATAAAACAGTGTGTGATAGCGCCTCCTTACATTGAGGCCGTGGTAGTGCAGGTGAACCCAAGATTCCTCTGCCTGTTTCTTCTGAAGGAAGTCGTACGACTGGATACGCCTCTGACGAGCCTGCTCCGACTCAGGACGGGAAAACCTCACCTAAAGGAAAGAGACAGGTTTAATTTGACCATCCCAATACTGACAAAGAAAACAGAGCTCAACAATTGATTTAAGAGAGCCATTGTGTGAACTGTTATTGTGTGTGTGTTTCCTTACAGTGACGGCCTTGACATCTTCCTCTGCCTCATCCTGAGAGGAGTCTCCCCCCTCGTTAGCAGCCTCCCGCTCTCTGTGTTTGCAGTCAGCCTTGTCCAGATAGGAGAAGCTGGGTCGCATCTGGAGGATGCCCTGCAGCGGCGTGATGTGGAGCTCACCTGATGACATCATCAACACCCGTCAGTGACATCACACCGAGTCAGAGACAAACATTTAGATATCAAGACTAACATGAACACACGCAGGAGAGCAATGACAGTGCTGATGGATATGAATGTACAGAAACACAGCTACCTTTCCTGAAGATGGCAGCAGCGTATCTGGAGGTGTTGGTCGTGGACTGGATGGATGTGAACGTCTGCTTGTCCATCATCTTCCTGCAACGAGATTGATCAATGACCAGCATGTCACAGACACAGCATATGACAGATGACATACACAAATGAGACTAACACCGAGTACTAAGAAATGAACCAACACAACGTGTACAAAGTCATGGGTGGGCAGCATATGAGCCAATTCAATCTGGCCCGCAGGATATTTACATTTATATACATAGTATATGGGACTGATTAAGAAATTTTGCTTAATTCATTTGATTAATATTATGGTGTTTCTACTCCAAGAAAAACCCTCTGGGTTTCCGTTAGGATGGAATGTAAAATATGGTGCTGTACAACGTGACGGTCGGGAGTAGGCTACAGTGCTGGGCTATTGAGCTAAATGATCCCTGTGTCATGCGGGCACACGGGAGACCGGGGTTCAATTCCCTGGCGGTGGGGAAGGAGTAGGCTGTCCTTGTAAATAAGAATTTGTTCTTAACTGACTTGCCTAGTTAAATAAAGGTTACACTAAGAGCATAACATTTCAACACCCTAACTAATACCCAAACGGAGATTCAGTCAAAATAAAAATCTCATTGATTTATCAAGACCCGTCCCCCATGCTTGTCTCAGAGCAGCGCGAAACGGTGAGAAAATAGTTGTAGGCTATTGCTTCTAACTTCAATATGCTCTTTAAATAAATAAGACCTACACCACTTTTAACAGCACATTACACAACACTAGCGAGACTCGTGTCGCCTACAGTAGGCCTACAGTATATTGAAAAATATGCGGTGACTCTCCGACCATAATTACATATAGAGGATTGGAGGATTCTAAATTAAAACCAAAAGCCGCCTCATGGGTCTCCCAGTGGCGGCCGGCAAGGGTATTTGTAGCAAGAGAGGCCCCATCCACAAAGTATCAAAATACAGAGAGGTGTTGGTAAAGGTACATTGTCCTGCTACTAGCCGATAACAGGCTATTATAATACTGTACATGGTGTCCAGGTCAGGATAACCAAAACATGCATTTATTAAAGACTATCAGAAAGAATGTTGGGACTTATTTATTTTGATCCAAATATTTTTGAGGTTGCTTCGTTTTCAAAAAAACGCAAGTGAGCGATAGTAATCTGAATAAAGACCAAAACATTTTTTTCTGTTTTTAGAGGGCGAGAAACACTGGGCCAATTATGTACCGCTCTATGGGACTCCCAATCACAGTCGGATGTGATACATATTATTATTATTACTACTACATAGAACCTAACTTAGAAAAACATTTGACAATAGAATTATCCTCCTACCCTCCATCTTGGCAAGTCTATTGACCAGCTACCTGCTAGAACAGCAGGAACGTTACTCTAGTCAGCACTATTATTAGTGCAACGCCCCTTATAGTGTTGCTCTGTGCTACCCAGTGTGGCGGGGGTCCACCTCTCCTCCTCCGTTCCCCATGGGCTAAGTCTGTCTTCTGTGCGCGACGACTCTGCGGCTCATCCCGTGCCCCCTGCCCTCATCCCTTGAACCTCGCGCACTTTCCGTGGATACAGCTGGAGAACTGCAAGGCAATCCCATTTGTGCGCCACTCGGGAGCCATGACCAATATATATTGTCCTGCTAATAACAGGGTTAATAATATATCTGTGAGAATATCCAAGGGGCTTTTATATCATTCTAAATTAATAATAAATAATGAATCGCTTTGTTTAAAAAAATATATTTTGGAGATGATTTTGTTTTCAAATAACGTAAAATGAGGGAGAAAAAGGCCATTATTGAACATGGGGTGAGACATTGCTACTAATTTGTAAATAAAGCCAGTTTGTTATTTAGAATGATTCATTTCTGTTTTTAGAGGGAGAGAAACCAAAAACCTAGTCATCTCATGGGTCTCCCAGTCGAGGCCGGCACAGGTATTGAACCAGCATCTGTAGCAACACAGCTTGCACTGCTATGCAGTGTCTTAGACCGTTGCACCACTCAGGTGCTGTATAACGTGCCCGGACGGGAGTGGTCTACAGTACTACAGTAAGAGCAAAATAATCCTAACAAAATAAAATAAAAACCTTAGTGTAACAACAGTTTTAGTAAGTAATACTGAAGTTGTGCACAATTATCAGTTTCTATGTAGGTTTATGCCGCCCATTCATTGTCAGTTAGAGACACAGTAGGACCCCAAAGCATAATCAGTGCTCTAACTCCACCATGTGCTGGTCTGGAGCAATGAAGTGGTGACGCAGGGTACCGTACTAAACCACAAATTACCTCTAAGTACCACAGCATAATCGCAAAACTTTCAGTGGAGCAACCACTGTATGTAGTGCACTCACACAGAGTAGGTGTTGGAGTCCTCTGAGGTAGTTCCGTCCACATTGAGGGCGATCTGCTCGCCTTTACTTCGACAGTAGTTAGGACTCAGAGTGTTGATGGCTATCTCCAACTCCACCTACACAAAGACACAAATGATAAACTGAGAATATTGTTTAATAATAGGACAGGCTAGGGAAGATGGATAATATGGTTTGGCCTTCATACAGTACCAGTCAAAAGTTTGGACACACCTACTAATTCAAGGGTTTTTCTTAATTTTTTACTATTTTCTACATTGTACAATAATAGTGACGACATCAAACTATGAAACACATGGAATCATATAGTAACCAAAAAAAGTGTTAAACAAATCAAAATATATTTTAATTTTAGATTCTTGTAAGTAGCCACCATTTGCCATGATGACAGCTTTGCACACTCTTGGCATTCTCTCAACCAGCTTCACGAGGAATGCTTTTCCAACAGCCTTGAAGGAGTTCCCACATATGCTGAGCAATTGTTGGCTGCTTTTCCTTCACTCTGCGGTCTAACACATCCCAAACCATTTCAATTGGGTTGAGGTCAGGTGATTGTGGAGGCCAGGTCATCTGATACAGCACTCCATCACTCTCATTCTTGGTCAAATAGCCTTACACAGCCTGGAGGTGTGTTGGGTCATTGTCCTGTTGAAAAACAAATGATAGGCCCACAAAGCACAAACCAGATGGGATAGCGTATCGCTGAAGAATGCTGTGGTAGCCATGCTGGTTAAGTGTGCCTTGAATTCTAAATAAATCACTGACAATGTCACCAGCAAAGCACCATCACACCACCTCCACCATGCTTCCCGGTGGGAACCACACGCGGAAATCATACGTTCACCTACTCTGCTTCTCACAAAGACACGGTGGTTGGAACCAAAAATCTCACATTTGGACTCATCAGACCAAAGGAAAGATTTCCACCGGTCTGATGTCCATTGCTCATGTTTTATGGCCCAAGCAAGTCTTCTTATTGGTGTCCTTTAGTTGTGGTTTCTTTGCAGCAATTCGACCATGAAGGCCTAATTCCCGCAGTTTCCTCCTTGAGATGTGTCTGTTACTTGAACTCTGAAGCATTTATTTGGGCTGCAATTTATGAGGCTGGTAACTCTAATGAACTTATCCTCTGCAGCAGAAGTAACTCTGGGTCTTCCTTTCCTGTGGCGGTCCTCATGAGAGCCAGTTTCATCATAGCGCTTGATGGTTTTTGCGACTGAACTTCAAGAAACGTTCAAAGTTCTTAAAATTTTCCGCATTGACTGACCTTCATGTCTTAAAGTAATGATGGACTGTCGTTACTCTTTGCTTATTTGGGGCGGCAGGTAGCCTAGTGGTTAGAGCGTTGGGAGTAACCGAAAGGTTGCTGGATCGAATCCCCGAGCTGACAAGGTAAAAATCTGTCGTTCTGGCCCTGAACAAGTCCCACTGTTCCCCGGTAGGCTGTCATTGTAAATAAGAATTTGTTCTTAACTGACTTGCCTAGTTAAATAAAAAGGTTAAATAAAAAAATAAGAATTTATAATAATTTGAGCTGTTCTTGCCATAATATGGACCAACAACTGACTGGCTCAAACGCATTGAAAATGAACTTTTAACAAGGCACACCTGTTAATTGAAATGACTAACTCATGAAGAAGGGTGGCTACTTTGAAGAATCTAAAATAGAAAATACATTTAGATTTGTTTAACACTTTTTTGGTAACTACATGACTCCATGTGTTATTTTATAATGTTGATGTCTTCACTATTATTCTACAATGTAGAAAATAGTAAAAAAATTAAGAAAAACAACTGGAATGAGTAGGTGTCCAAATGAGATGGATATCCATATGAGATGGAAATCTCTTAAACAAGGGAGCCCCGTCACACCTTCTGCTGCTTGGGCTTGATCTTGGCAGACAGATGAGTGATATCATCATAGGTCATAGAGGAAGGGCGTACTGGATACTATGAAGGAGAAAAAAAACAAGCAAACTGAAGATTAGATAGCTGTACAAAATCTTAACCAGGAACATATCAAATCCATACAGCTTGTTGCAGAGTAGATGCAGAACTTACCTGGAACAGATAGAGCTTGTCCGCAAGGCTTTTGGCCAGGTATACATCAATCTAAAAGACACAGAAAGAGAGAGGAATCTTAGGTTCATATTCTTTCCATCACTTTTCTCTTTCTCACCAAGACAATAAAACCTAGGTTTGGGAAGAAACAGACTGGTAAACAGGAGTGCTGGGGAAACTGGTCACTCACCTCTTGTATGATGGGGTCATCGTCCTCCCCGCTGGCCATGGTGAGGGGAGGGGGCTGGGGGAGATGTCACAGAAGAGCAGCAGGAGACCTCCGGAGAGCCAACCTAGGATAACAGTGATGCTGAGTGACCGACAACCTAAGTAGCAACGTAATACAGTGTCACTACTCATTACTATGGCTGTGTTGAGCCAGGTTGGCCAATTCTGAGCAATTATTCTCCATTTGGTCTTTTGACCACACACAGCTCATTTTTATAACTCTGCTTGTGACTATTGTCTGATGTGAGTGAGTGACCGAGTGATGCTGCCAAAATATGGTGACGTAATAGGACAGTAAGTAAATTTACATTTACATTTAAGTCATTTAGCAGACGCTCTTATCCAGAGCGACTTACAAATTGGAAATCTAACGTTAAAGGAATTGTTAATAGCTAACGTTACGTGAGCCAGAAACAGTGACACTGGCTATCTAGCTAGCAGTCAATACATCATTCAAAACGCCGACATTCCAGTACCATCGAGCTCGTTAGACAGACACATCACATCAGCAACATGGCTATTTTAGCCATCTAGCTTGCTAGCTAACACTTGTGCAATGATGTAACGTGTATAAGTGGTATGCCGAAGCTGAAAAACTTGAAGTTGATCGAACCCCGTCAAGGGAGGAGCACATTTTTTGGTATATGACAGTAAAACATTCTTATGATGACTATACAATTTGTTGGCATCTTAAATTCTTGCACATAAAAAGTATATTTCTAACACTGTCTGCTCAGGCAAATTTGCCGAACAGCTAAACTTGGAACCAATCAGAAATCCTGTACATACACCCCGGGATGAAGGCAGCCAATGGCCTGCTTCAATCTAAAACGTAAACAGCTTCTTCTGAAAACGCAAGCTGCTGTCTGATGAAGAGGAACAGATATAGCTAGCTCCCAGACTGAAATAAGATAAATATCTGTTTGAGTGCACTTGAAATATGCAGCATGCAATACAAATTGTCTTGACCACTTAGCCAATTTATTGAAAGCTAGCAAAAAGTCCGTTTGACTAGCCTAGCCGGCTACTGTAAATGTCAATGTGTTTCAATAGCCATCTCTGTCAGTAAATTACATTTTTGAATCATGGTTGTATTGAGGCAAAGATCTGGGGAAGGGTACCAAAAAAATGTCTGCAGCATTGAAGGCCCAGAAGAACACAGTGGCCTCCATCATTCTTATATGGAAGCAGTCTGGAACCACCAAGACTCCTAGAGCAATCGGGGGAGAAGGATCTTGGTCAGGCTGGTGCACTGACAGAGCTCCTGAGTTCCTCTGTTGACATTGGAAAACCTTCTAGAAACCTCAGCAGCACTCAACCAATCAGGCCTATGAATACTTATGTAAAAAACCTTTTTTTGCTTTGTCATTATAGGGTATTGTGTGTAGATTGCGAAGAAAAAAACCAATTTAATCCATTTAGAACAGAATTTGGAAAAAGGGGTCTGAATACTTTCTGAATGCACTGTACCGGCAGGCTAAACAGAAACATTCAATCATATACAGTTCCTTCAGAAAGTATTCAGACCCCTTGACTTCTTCCACATTTTGTTACGTTACAGCCTCAATCTAAAATGTATTCAATTGTTCCCCCCCCCCCCCATCAATCCACACACACTACCTCGTAATGACAAAGCAAAAACAGGTTTTTATAAATTCTACCAAATTTATTTAAAATAAAAAACAGAAATATCACATTTACATAGGTATTCAGAGCCTTTACTCAGTACTTTGTTGAAGCACCATTGGCAGCGATTACAGCATCAGAGTCCTCTTGGGTATTGTGCTACAAGCTTGGCACACCTGTATTTGGGGAGTTTCTCCCATTCTTCTCTGCAGATCCTCTCAAGCACTGTCAGGTTGGATGAGGAGCATTGCTGCACAGCTATTTTCAGGTCTCTCCAGATATGTTCGATCAGGTTTAAGTCCAGGCTCTGGCTGGGCCACTCAAGGACATGCATGGACTTGTCCTGAAGCCACTCCTGCATTGTCTTGGCTGTATGCTTAGGGTCGTTGTCCTGTTGGAAGGTGAACCTTCACCCCAGTCTGCGGTCCTGAACGCTCTGGAGCATGTTTTCATCAAGGATCTCTCTGTACTTTGCTTGGTTCTTCTTTGCCTCGATCCTGACTAGTCTCCCAGTCCCTGCCGCTGAAAAACATCTCCACAGCATGATGTTGCCACCAACATGCTTCACCGTAGGGATGGTGCCAGGTTTCCTCCAGACATGACGCTTGGCATTCAGGCCAAAGGGTTCAATCTTGGTTTCATCAGACCAGAGAATCTTGTTTCTCATGGTCAGAGTCTTTAGGTGCCTTTTGGCAAACTCCATGCGAGCTGTCATGTGCCTTTTACTGAAGAGTGGCTTCCGTCTGGCCACTTTACCATAAAGGCCTGATCTGGTAGAGTGCTGCAGAGATGGTTGTTCTCCTATAAGGTTATCCCATCTCCAGAGGAACTCTGGAGCTCTGTCAAAGTGACCATCAGGTTCTTGGTCACCTCCTTGACCAAGGCCATTCTCCCCTGATTGCTCAGTTTGGCCTAACAGCCAGCTCTAGGAAGAGTCATGGTGGTTCCAATCTTCTTCCATTTAAGAATGATGGAGGCCAATGTGTTCTTGTGGACCTTCAATGCTGCAAAAATCGACACAATCATGTCTCGCTGCTCTACGGACAAATCATTCGACCTCATGGCTTGTTTTTACTCTGACCTGCACTGTCAACTGTGAGACCTTATATAGACAGGTGTGTTCCTTTCCAAATCATGTCCAATCAATTGAATTTACCACACATGGACTCCAATCAAGTTATAGAAACATAAAGGATGATCAATGGAAACAGGATCCACCTGAGCTGAATTTTCATAGCAAAGGATCTGAATACTTATGTAAATAAGGTATGTTAATTTTTAATACATTTGCAAAAAATAAATAAACATTTGCCTTTGTGATTATGGGGTATTGTGTGTAGATTGCTGAGGATTTGTATTTATTTAATCCATTTTAGAATAAGGCTGTAAACGTAACAAAATGTGGAAAAAGGTCAAGGGGCCTGATTACTTTCTGAAGACACTGTACTTTGCATAGAAACCCAAATAAATGCATGTAGATAGAAAGGGATGTGTGTCATGTGCATATTAGCCAATACAGATGGCATAGCCTACACATATAGCATACCTTGCAATATAATCTTCTCTAAAAACAGTTGTACAAAGTGCTCTGTAATAAGATGAGTGTTCTAAACCAGATGAGTTCTCCAATACCATGGTGGACATGCATAACGTTGGATGCACTGGGATATAAGGTACGGAGAATATAGATATAGATTATAGAAAAAACAGTTGAGAAATGAACGTGAAATACTAAATGTTAAATGTGAGTATATTTAAGTGTTTAAATTATTAACTTTCCTACTAACCCAAAAGTTGTCAGTGCCAAAGTCTTGCCAATCCATTCATTATTCTACTAATCATGACAGTGCGAGACAGGTTTTCCATAATGTACGTTTCATGCATATGAATTCAAACAAATAACCATCAGAAAGTGTTTCACTATTCATTGAGTACGAAGACAAATACAAAGGTGTCTCAGGCAGTATTTGAAATATCTAAATATAGTGAACCAAATATTGAGTTGCACCCCTTTTGCCCTCAGAATAGCCTCAATTTGTTGGGGCATGGACTCTACAAGGTGACGAAAGCTGGCCCATGTTGACTCCAACGCTTCCCACAGTTTTGTCAAGTTGGCTGGATGTCGTTTAGGTGGTAGAACATTCTTGATACACACAGGAAACTGTTGAGCATGATAACCCAGCAGTGTTGCAGTTCTTGACACACAAACCGGTGCGCTTGTCACCTACTACAATATCCCATTCAAAGGCACTTAAATCTGTTGTCTTGCCCATTCACCCTCAATGGCACACATACACAATCCATGTCTCAATTGTCTCAAGGCTTTAAAATCCTTCTTTAAACTGTCTCCTCCCCTTCATCTACACCGATTGAAGTGGATTTAACAAGTGACATCAATAAGCTTTCAACTGGATTCACCTGGTCAGTCTATGTCATGGAAAGAGCAGGTGTTCATGTTTGTACACTCAGTGTATATCAAGTGCCGTGGGGGGCACAATCTTACAATACTGCAGTCCAGAAATGAGCACTTTACAATCTACGCCAAAAGCCTGGACTTCTGATGGAGACCATCGAACTGTCATCAACTCATGCAGTATTACCCTTTCTCTCCAGGAGCATGTGTGTGCCCAGGCCCCATAGGCGTATCGAAATGATCCCCCTGGTCACCAATGTAACTGACCGATGTAGAGAGTGACAAGTGCCTTAGCAGAATGAAATCTAAGCCGTGTGTGGTCCAGAGACGAGAACTCTCATCTATGGCACATGTCAAACTCATTCCACAGAGGGCTGAGTGTCTGTGGGTTTTCGCTCCTCCCTTGATGAATTAAGGTCACTAATTAGTAAAGAACTCCCCTCACCTGGTTGTCTAGGTCTTAATTGAAAGCAAAAACACGCAGATACTAGGCCCTCCATGGAATGAGTTTTACACTCCTGATCTATTTCAAAAGCCTGGGCTCCTGACAGGAACAATAGAATTCTCCCCACTGCATGTTACAATAGTAAAATAATCTGTCACCCGCTAAACTGATTCAATAATGAATTTAGTCTTTGAGATGCTCAAACAAGCACGTGTATCTGTAGTTGGAGTTCTTCAACTCTAAAATGCATTAGACTGTCTAAAACTAAACCCACAAACAAAACACAACAGGGAAATGCATACATGGTCTCAATGTCTATATAGTGACGGAAAGGCTAGTTCAAACTGCAGCAGGATGGTTCTCACATGCGAGTGAACCAGCCCAAGCTTGGTGAACAGCACTTGTTTGATCTCTGGGAGCAGGACACAGGGAAGCTGAATAGATCATGTGAGACAAAAGTGCGAGACAAGAATGAATAAAATAATGTTTGCAGACATGTAAAACGTAAAACTGACTATCCTACCGATCCTTGACTTTGGCAATGTCCAACACTCTACTCAGCAAACTGAATGTAGTCTATCACAGTGCCATCCGTTTGGTCACCAAAGCCCCATATACTACCCACCAACGAGACCTGTATGCTCTCGTTGGCTGGCCCTCGCTTCATATTCGTCGCCAAACCCACTGGCTCCAGGTCATCTGTAAGTCTTTGCTAGGTAAAGCTCCGCCTTATCTCAGCTCACTGGTCACCATAGCAACACCCACCCATAGCAGGAGCTCCAGCAGGTATATTTCACTGGTCATCCCCAACGCCAACACTTCCTTTGGCCACCTTTCCTTCCAGTTCTCTGCTGCCAATGACTGGAACGAATTGCAAATTGCAAAAAACACTGAAGTTGGAGAAATATCTCCCTCACTAACTTTAAGCATCAGCTATCTGAGCAGCTTACCGATCGCTGCAGCTGTACACAGCCCATCTGTAAATAGCCCATCCAACCAACTACCTACCTCATCCCCATATTCGTTTTTGTTTTTCTGCTCTTTTGCACACCAGTATTTCTACTTGCACATCCTAATCTGCACATCTATCACACCAGTGTTAATTGCTAAATTGTTATTACTTCGCCACTATTGGCCTATTTATTGCCTTACCTCATTTGCACACACTGTATACAGATTTTTCAATTGTGTTATTGACTGTACGTTTGTTTATCTCATGTGTAACTCTGTTGTTTTTGTCGCACTTCTTTGCTTTATCTTGGCCAGGTCGCAGATGTAAAACCCATACGGCAACTGCTCCGCCCACAACCGTAAGGCTCTCCAGAGGGTAGTGAGGTCTGCAGAACGCATCACCGGGGGCAAACTACCTGCCCTCCAGGACACCTACACCACCCGATGTCACAGGAAGGCCATAAAGATCATCAAGGACAACAACCACCCAAGCCACTGCCTGTTCACCCCGCTATCATCCAGAAGGCGAGGTCAGTACAGGTGCATCAAAGCAGGGACCGAGAGACTGAAAAACAGCTTCTATCTCAAGGCCATCAGACTGTTAAACAGCCACCACTAACATTTAGCGGCCGCTGCCAACATACTGACTCAACTCCAGCCACTTTAAAAATGGGAATTGATGGAAATTATGTAAAAATGTACCACTAGCCACTTTAAACAATGCCACTTAATATAATGTTTACATACCCTACATTACCCATCTCATATGTATATACTGTACTCTATATCATCTACTGCATCTTGCCATCTTTATGTAATACATGTACCACTAGCCACTTTAAACTATGCCACTTTATGTTTACATACCCTACAGTACTCATCTCATATGTATATACCGTACTCTATACCATCTACTGCATCTTGCCATGCCGTTCTGTACCACCACTCATTCATATATCTTTATGTACATATTCTTCATCCCTTTACACTTGTGTGTGTGTATAAGGTAGTAGTTGTGGAATTGTTAGGTTAGATTACTTGTTGGTTATTACTGCATTGTCGGAACTAGAAGCACAAGCATTTCGCTACACTCGCATTAACATCTGCTAACCATGTGTATGTGACTAATAAAATTTGATTTGATTTGCTCTCAACTGGCCTACCTGGTTAAATAAAAGTGGGGGGAAATTATATATATAATCACGTTTCTATAACTAAATAGTATTTTTCTTGTTGTAATCTAACTAACTGATAACAGTTAGTCTGAAGCAGATCTCTGTCTACTACCTTAAATACGGATAACGTGATTGGCAGATGTGATCAGCAGAGCTACTACCAAAGATTTGTTATACCGAAGCCAAGAGACCCCAGCCTGTTGTTTCAAATGGGTCATTTGAGTCATAGTTGGCAGACCAAGCAAGGTGGGCAGAGCCAAGCACGAGCTAGCAAGATCCTATTTGCGCGTTCTACCACTATTTGCATATGTATGTTAAGGAACGCCCACTCTGAAGTGAGCGTGTGCAATAACTAAATTCGCCTTGGTACTCCTAAACAATTTTTTTAAACTTTGGCAAAGGGTAAAGTCCACTCTGTTCGTAACATATTATAGTTTTGGGAACAGAAAACTGTAGAGATCAGATGTTTCATCGGTCAAACCCCATGTTGTTCCATCTTCTCCCATATTTGGTAGCGAATGGAAACGCCAAGCGGATGCTTCACAATTATACATCCGGTGAAATCTGTCTCTTTGTTCTATCTGTGATAGTAACGTACATGATATTACGAGTTGCTCGGTTTTACAGTTTAGTACTCTGCGGCGTTTGCCTGTCCAACTAGCTTACATAAAAGTAAGTATTTTGAAAAAATGTGTATGAATTGACATTGCCAACAAACGTATATGTTTATAAGAAATACATATGCACAAAATGTTTAAAAAATAAAATTAAAAAACAGCACCTCCCTCAGATCGATCGTCTTAACGTTACCATTCATCTAACAGCCCAGCACCAAGTAATACATTTTATCATCGTGAGTAGTCCTCGCAGTTCATTGTAAGTTTAAGGTCGCTAAATTAACTAGCTACCGTACATTAGTTAGCTAATTTACATTGACAACATGACAAGTCATCTGCTAGAGGCGACTAATAGGTAACTACTTAGCATAGCGGCTGTGTTGGTGAGCTACTTATTCGATCAAACCGTTTGAGCCAAACCAACGCTAAAAACAAAACTAATCCGTAAAATAACCAGGGTAACACGTAAAAAAATCTATAACGTTAAGTAATTATGGATAACCAGCTAAATCTTTAGATATGGCTGTTTACTTAAGTACTGGCTAGCAATTTACCCGGTTGTGTTGGCTAACGTTTACTCGAAACTCTAGCTTGCAAGCTATCAAATATAATTGGAAGTCATTTGCCAGGCCTCGATTTTGTGAGTTTTCCCGGTATTTCAATAATAGTTAAGGGCTAGATCTCACCTGCACACTTCACCGTTCCCCTCAGTTTATTTCATTGACGTATGTTAATGGATGCTATGTTGAAATACTTCATGTGATCGAGTTAAAGAAGTGAGTAGCTGTGGCTATCTGAGCGCTGCCATGTCGTTGCTTGGCTCCACAGAGACACGTGGGGAGGAGCTGCTATTTGTATTCCCACAATGCAAAGCGATAAAGGTTTACGTTTTTAGCCTACATATGTCGCAAAGGCGTTTAACATGAGATTGTGTTAAAATGTTTCATATAATCCATAAGGATTTATGACCATGTCGCGATTTCCAACTCACTGGACTGGAGAAGTAGATAGCCCGCGATCCGAAAAATCTTCCTGACAGCGGTGGGATTCGAACCCACGCCCCCGAAGAGACTGGAGCCTTAATCCAGCGCCTTAGACCGCTCGGCCACGCTATCATGTACCGGTACCACCGAATATGACAAGATTAATAGATTCATAAATGTTGTAAAATGACTTCCAGCTAGTAGCTCCAAATGCGATGTGACATGACACATCACATCAGTCCGCTAAGTATGGTTATGTTATTTAAGTGATAATGCCGGAAAAGCAGGTGTTTGGAGGATATATTGGCAATTGTCGATGGCCGGGTTGTGCGGATAAGCTCCCCCTGCCAGAACCTCCCCCTTTCGCGCACGCACTCAATTCTTCATTGCTGCGACTTGTTGCTCGTTGAGATTTCTGAACACGTTAGGCTGCGTTTCATTTAATTATTTATCTCTATTTATCTCGCAGCTTTCGGTTTGGCTATATGTTTCAAGTGTATTAGTCTAAATAAATCTCTTTGCTAAAATTCGTCATCTCTCACATGTCTTATTTGACTAGTAGTTGTTCCGAAATGTTTATTGCTTGCCTACATTTTACTCCATCTATGTTTAATATAACACACATACATCAACTATTAATTTCAGTTGCCTATCCTGACGTGAAGTTTGTTCTATAGAAAGTATTTTACTTTGATGTGTGCCACAGAAAGTATTTGACTCTAGCCACAAAATTAAGGAAATTAGAAGGGGGGGATTTTGGCAAGGCTATTTTCTTGCCGGCCTAAATTCTCTCCCCCCTTCTATCTTGGGACTGCAAGGCCTGGCACACTTCAGAATCCTTTTGGTAGCTCATGTTGACCAGTAGTGTGTGCCACAGGAAGTATTTGACTTTAGCCACAAAATTAAGGAAATTAGAAGGGCAGGAGGATTTTGGTAAGGCCATTTTCTTGTCTGCTGAACCCCCCCCCCCCCCCCCCCCCCCTCTATCTTGGGACTGCAAGGCCTGGCACACTTCATAATCATTTGGTGACCTATCATGCCCTCTGATGTGTGCCACAGGAAGTATTAGACTCTAGTCACAAAAGTAAGTGGTTATTTCAGCAATAATAGTTTTCAGAGCCCTCTACTGTTCTCTCTACCCATTCCTCAATCCCCCATCCCATCGTGATTTTCCCTCTAAAGGCTTTTCCTACATTTTTTTACACTTTTTCTGTTTTCGTTTTTAAGAATGTAGGTACAGTAGTAATAATAATAAATCAAACATTTGTACTCTGGACAAAAAAATAAAGTTCAAATATATAAGTCAACATGAGCGCATATCCATAATCACAGTAAACTGTTATAATAATAGAACATTAAAAATATTATATTATATAATAATATAATAAACAAAACTATGACTGAATGTGCCTCCAAGAAGAATCCCCTCCCCAATAGGTCCCTTCGCCCTCAATAGGACACCCCCAGCACATCCATTATCCCCATCAACCTCCCCCACCTCTCAACCACAAAACACAATAATGATAATAATAATTGAAATAAAAAAATATATATATATACCAAGATATATATACACATACACAGATGTACAGTACATATACATATCCACAGGACACTCAACTTATTTATTTTCCTACATCAGATATGCAGGTGACATTTCCACCTGGATGACATCGCATAATCAGCAAGATGCTCTTCATACGAGGGAATGCCTGCCCATTCTCAGATGTTAGATAATCCGAGATGATCACGTCATTTACATTTCAGGCCTAACATGAACGTTCTGCTTCTTCTTCCACACCATCCAGCGATGCCCCCAAGATGCTAAGTCAGAGCCTTGTCAGCTCCAGATTTGACTACTTGTTGAGGGAATTAAATAATTCCTCTAATGTACTCATTAATTAAAATCAATCTGTCTATTTATAAGAATTTGTAAGATACTTATTAACATAAAATAGACAGGATACAGTCTTATTAAAATTAGATAATAGTATTTATTCTCGGAGCACGCTACCATTTGACCATAAACAACAGTTTATATACAAGATATGACGTCATAGGTTACAGAATAAATCTCCTCGTCCTGACCAATATAAAACAGGTTCAAAAGTTCATTCCAACTTCCCAGCGCACACACATGACACACAATATAATCTATTCTCCTGAAGCCTCACTATAATTTATTACCACTTTAGCAGACAACTCAAGATAATGGAAGACCTAAAAAGTTACTCACTACCTTATCTAAACATCTCAGGGCTAAGTTGGGTCAGTTCAACCATAGTTTAACGACCCTTTCTGCTTACTTTATAACCCACAGCACAAATCTCTTTTCACTAGGCATGCAGAGTTCAATTAGTTACAGTTTTATCTAAATCTAGAAATTGTTTTAATTATTATTAACAAAGTTCCTAACACTACTTCAACTCACACCCTGCTGGAATCCCTGCATTCTCTGATTCCCCTCCACTGATTTGTACCCTGGATGGCCTCCCTATTGCAGCTCACATTATGTTCAGGATTCTAATTCTAGCCTACAGGGCCAGAAAATGACCAGCTCCTTAATACCTCTTGGTCTGGATAAAGTGATGTACTGTTTTTCTTTTTCTGTGATCTACAATTGTGTCATTCTTGAAGTTGTCTTCTCTTTAAGGATTCAGTGGACAATCACCAAGACTTCACTGTGTACTGTTGCCTAATTGGTTGAATAAGTTGAGCTGCAGGCATCATAACTGCAAAGTCCCTTGCTGTTTGTAAATGCTGATTCAATAACCACCTAACCACTTTGATTCTGATTTACTTTTGGTCTTGGAATACACTTCTACACCTGTTGCTCTATGTTTATAATAAAAACATATGTTTGTTGTGCTTTTACTCTAGCAGTGAACAGGTTAGGTAGCAGTTTTCTACATATTGCATATCATTTACTGTATATGTTACATTTTAGAACATGGTAGATTTCATAATGTAATATGACATCTACCATAACATGTATTTATGGTTTCAGCATATACTGTACAAATTGATAACTCCAAATATATTTGATTTGCTAAAGGTACATTGATACTCCCCTGATCCTTATCAAATACGGTCAAAGATGTTAACATCATGAGAGAAGAAATAGCAGTCACTCTCCTCCAACACTGGTATGTTCAATTTATAATTCAATATAATTGTAGATAAAATAAAAATTTATAAGCATCTTTCAAGGTTATCATTGATCCAACTTCTGACTAGATGGCCACTAAAACACATGTATTTAAATAATTATGTTACAAGAAACCTATACTATTCCCTTGTTCCCTGTTCCCTGTTTGCTCAGAAAAATACATGTAAAGATGTTATAGACTACTTGACATTATGTTTTGCTACATGACCTGAGCCAACTGTGCCGCTTCTGTGGGGAGGTGGACAATAATGAGGAAGACACTAACTGGGTGATTGCTTGTTCACTTCTAAAGGCACATTTTTAGGAGTACGAATTTGTATAAGCAGTAATATTTATAGGAGGTAGTATCATCCACTTTGTCTGAAAATGAAATAATTGTAATTCAAGAAAATATATTTAATGTTTTAAATATATTAAAACTTTTCAACATAAATTACCGATTGTGATGAAAACTTGAAATCAACCCTAATTAATTGGCCATCCTGATTAATCGGTCGACCTCTAGCACAAACCCACCGTCGCTGGACCAGACAGGACTGGCAAAAAGTGCTCTTCACTGACAAGTCGTGGTTTTGTCTCACCAGGGGTGAGGGTCGGATTCGCGCTTATCGTCGAAGGAATGAGCATTACAACGAGGCCTGTACTCTGGAGCGGGATCGATTTGTAGGCTGGCAGGTGTGTTTAGGGACATATTCAACCAATCCCTATCCAGTCTTGTCCCCACATGCTTCAAGATGACCACCATTGTTCCTGTTCCCAAGAAAGCAAAGGTAACTGAACTAAATGACTACCGCCCCATTGCACTCACTTCTGTCATCATGAAGTGCTTTAAGAAACTAGTCAAGGATCATATCACCTCCACCCTACCTGATACCCTAGACCCACTCCAATTTGCTTACCGCCCCAATAGGTCCACTGACGATGCAATCGCCATCACACTGCACACTGCCCTATCCCATCTGGACAAGAGGAATACCTATGTAAGAATGCTGTTCATCGACTACCGCTCAGCATTTAACACCATAGTACCCTCCAATCTCGTCATTAAGCTCGAGACCCTGGGTCTCGACCCTGCCCTGTGCAACTGGGTCCTGGACCTTCTGACGGGCCGCCCCCAGGTGGTGAAGGTAGGAAACCACATCTCCACCCCGCTGATCCTCAACACTGGGGCCCCACAAGGGTGCATTCTCAGCCCTCTCCTGTACTCCCTGTTCACCCATGACTGCGTGGCAATACACGCTTCTAACTCAATCATCAAGTTTGCAGACGACACTACAGTGGTAGGCCTGATTACCAACAACGACGAGACAGCCTACAGGGAGATGAGGGCCCTCGGAGTGTGGTGTCAGGAAAATAACCTCTCACTCAACGTCAACAAAACAAAGGAGATGATCGTGGACTACAGGAAACATCAGAGGGAGCACCCCCCCATCCAGATCGACAGTAGTGGAGGAGGTGGAAAGTTTTTTAAGTTCCGCGGCGTACACATCACGGACAAACTGAAATGGTCCATCCACACAGACAGCGTGGTGAAGAAGGCGCAACAGTGCCTCTTCAACCTCAGGAGGCTGAAGAAATTTGGCTTGTCATCTAAAACACTCAAACTTTTACAGGCAGCGATCGGTTGAAGAGCATGCATTTAGTTTTACTTGCATTTAAGAGCAGTTGGAGGCCACAGAAGGAGAGTTGTATGGCATTGAAGCTCATCTGGATGTTAGTTAACACAGTGTCCAAAGAAGAACCAGAAGTATACAGAATGGTGTCATCTGCGTAGAGGTGGATCAGAGAATCACCAGCAGCAAGAGCGACATCATTGATGTGTACAGAGAAGAGAGCCCTCAGTGCAGTGGGCAGCTGGGAGGAGGTGCTCTTATTCTCCATGGACTTTACAGTGTCCCAGAACTTTTTGAAGTTCGTGCTACAGGATGCACATTTCTGTTTGAAAAAGCTAGCCTTTGCTTTCCTAACTGCCTGTGTATATTGGTTCTTAACTTCCCTGAAAAGTTGCATATCGCGGGGCGTATTTGATGCTAATGCAGTACGCCACAGGATGTTTTTGTGCTGGTCAAGGGCAGTCAGGTCTGGAGTGAACCAAGAGCTATATCTGTTCCTGGTTCTACATTTTTTAAATGTGGCATGCTTATTTAAGAGGGTGAGGAAAGCACTTTCAAAGAATAACCAGGCATCCTCTGCTGATGGAATGAGGTCAATATCCTTCCAGGATACCTTGGCCAGGTCAATTAGAAAGGCCTGCTCACTGAAGTGTTTTAGGGAGCGTTTGACAGTGATGAGGGGTGGTTGTTTGACCGCAGACCCATTACGGACGCAGGCAATGAGGCAGTGATCGCTGAGATCCTGGTTGCAGACAGCAGAGGTGTATTTGGAGAGCAGGTTGGTTTGGATGATATCTATGAGGGTGCCCGTGTTTACGGATTTGGGGTTGTACCTGGTAGGTTCATTGATCATTTGTGTGAGATTGAGGGCATCAAGCTTAGATTGTAGGATGGGCGGGGTGTTAAGCATGTCCCAGTTTAAGTCACCTAACAGCACAAGCTCTGAAGATAGATGGGGGGCAATTAATTCACATATGGTGTCCAGGGCACAGCTGGGGGCAGAAGGTGGTCTATAGCAAGCGGCAATGGTGAGAGACTTGTTTCTGGAAAGGTGGATTTTTAAAAGTAGAAGCTCAAATTGTTTGAGCACAGACCTGGACAAACTTAGGGAGGAGGGCTTCTAATGTTAACATGCATGAAACCAAGGCTTTTACGGTTACAGAAGTCAACAAATGAGAGCGCCTGGGGAATGGGAGTGGAGCTAGGCACTGCAGGACCTGGATTAACCTCTACATCACCAGAAGAACAGAGGAGGAGTAGGATAAGGGTACGGCTAAAGGCTATAAGAACTGGTCGTCTAGTACGTTCGGAACAGAGAGTAAAAGGAGCAGGTTTCTGGGCACGGTAGAATAGATTCAAGGCATAATGTACAGACAAAGGTATGGTAGGATGTGAATACAGTGGAGGTAAACCTAAGCATTGAGTGACGATGAGAGAGATATTGTCTCTAGAAACATCATTTAAACCAGGTGAGGTCACCGCATGTGTGGGAGGTGGAACTGAAGGGTTAGCTAAGGCATAATGAGCAGGGCTAGAGGCTCTACAGTGAAATAAGACAATAATCACTAACCAAAACAGCAATGGACAAGGCATATTGACATTAGGGAGAGGCATGCGTAGCCGAGTGATCATAGGGGTCCAGTTAGTAGCTAGGCGGGCTGGAGACACGGCGATTCAGACAGCTAGCGGGCCGGGGCTAGCAAGCTAGCAGAGGGGCCTTAGAGGGACGTCGCAACAGAAGAAATCTGTTGTAGCCCCCTCGTGCAGTTACGTCGGCAGACCAGTCGTGATGGATCAGCAGGGCTCCGTGTAGTAAAAGGGGTCCAGGCCAATTGGCAAAATAGGTATAGTGGCCAAAGAAATTGGCTGATGGGCATCTTAAGCTAACAGTCCGATATGCTCTAGACAGCTAGCGGGCCGCGGCTAGCAGGCGCGCATTCAGGGGACGTCGTGACGGAGGAGCCTGTTGAAAAACCCCCTCGGGCAAATTACGTCGGTAGTCCAGTCGTGATGGATCGGTGGGGCTCCGTATCGGCAGTTAAAGGGGTCCAGGCCAACTGGCAATTTGCCTTGATGACAGCTTTACACACTCTGCTTTATGACAGCTTTACGGGCCGACTCTCCTTGATGACAGCTTTACACACTCTGGCATTCTCTCAACCAGCTTCATGAGGTAGTCACCTGGAATGCATTTCAATTAATAGGTGTGCCTTGTTAAAAGGCACACCTATTAATTATGCGTTTGAGACGATCAGTTGTGTTGTGATAAGGTAGGGGTGGTATACAGAAGATAGCCCTATTTGGTAGAATACCAAGTCCATATTCTGGCAAGAACAACTCGAATAAGCTAAGAGAAATGACAGTCCACCATTACTTTAAAAGACATGAAGGTCAGTCAATCCAGAAAATGTCAAGAACTTTGAAAGTTTCTTCAAGTGCAGTTGCAAAAACCATCAAGCGCTATGAGGAAACTGGCTCTCATGAGGACCGCCACAGGAAAGGAAGACAGAGTTACCTCTCCTGCAGAGGATAAGTTCATTAGAGTTAACTGCCCCTCAGATTGCAGCCCAAATAAATGCTTCACAGAGTTCAAGAAACAGACAAATCTCAACAAACTTTAGCATTTCGCTACACTCGCAATAACATCTGCTAACCATGTGTATGTGACCAATATAATTTGATTTGATCAACTGTTTAGAGGAGACTGCGTGAATCAGGCCGTCATGGTCGAATTGCTGCAAAGAACCCACTACTAAAGGACACAAATAAGAAGAGACTTGCTTGGGCCAAGAAACAAGCAATAGACAATTGACCAGTGGAAATCTGTCCTTTGGTCTGATGAGTCCAAAATAAAAATTTTGGGTCCCAACGCCGTGTCTTTGTGAGACGCCGAGTAGGTGAACGGATGATATCTGCATGTGTGATTCCCACCGTGAAGCATGGAGGTGTGATGGCGCTTTGCTGGTGACACTGTCAGTGATTTATTTAGTATTCAAGGCACACTTAACCAGCATGGCTACCACAGCGATACGCCATCCCATCTGGTTTGCACTTCGTGGGACTGTCATTTGTTTTTCAACAGGACAATGACCCAAAACACACCTCCAGGCTGTGTAAGGGTTATTTGACCAAGGAGAGTGATGGAGTGCTGCATCAGATGACCTGGCCTCCGCAATCACCCGACCTCCACAATCCCCAGAACGCAACCCAATTGAGATGGTTTGGGATGAGTTGGACTGCAGAGTGAAGGAAAAGCAACCAACAAGTGCTCAGCATATGTGGGAACTCCTTCAAGACTGTTGGAAAATCATTCCTCATGAAGCTGGTTGAGAGAATGCCAAGTGTGTGCAAAGCTGTCATCAAGGCAAAAGGTGGCTACTTTGAAGAATCTAAAATATATTTATACTTTTTTTTTTTGGTTACTACATGATTCCATATGTGTTATTTCATAGTTTTGATGTCTTCACTATTATTCTACAATGTAGAAAATAGTAAAAAAAAATTTTTTAATAAAAACTTGAATGGGGAGGTGTGTCCAAACTTTTGACTGGTACTATATACTCAAATTTACAATGCAATAGACGTTTATTTATTCCAAAGAGACATTTACATATAGCTAGTTCCATGCATTAATTTATACACAAGCATGCAACAAGTGCACTCGATAAGTCTATTACTAACATACAGAAGTGTTAGGCAAAACCAACAAAGTCAACAAAAACTATTTGTTCATGAAATGTTCATTTTACAAATCAAACTTCAAATAGCTTCTTTTCAGTTTAGTAATTTGCTTCTAAATTGCAACCACATTCATACAGTGCGTTCAGAAAGTATTCAGACCCCTTGACTTTTGACACATTTTGTTACCTTATTCTAAAATGGATTGTTTTTCCTCATCCATCTCCACACAATACCCCATAATGACAAAGTGAAAAAAGGTTTTCAGAATTGTTTGTAAATATATTTAAAAAATACCTTATTTACATAAGTATTCAGATCCTTTGCTATGAGACTCGGAATTGCGCTCAGGTGCATCCTGTTTACATTGATCATCCTTGATGTTTCTACAACTTGATTGGAGTCCACCTGTGGTAAATTCAATTGATTGGACATGATTTGGAAAGGCACATACCTGTCTACATAAGGTCCCACAGTTAACAGTACATGTCAGAGCAAGCCATGAGGTCGAAGGAATTGTCCTTAGAGCTCCGGGACAGGATTGTGTCGAGGCTCAGATCTGGGGAAGGGTACCTTGGTCAGGTAGGTGACCAAGAACCTGATGGTCACTCTGACAGAGCTCTAGCGTTCCTCTGTGGAGATGGTTGTTCTTCTGGAAGGTTCTCCCATCTCTACAGCACTCCACCAATCAGGCCTTTATGGTAGAGTGGGCAGACGGAAGCCACTCCTCAGTAAAAGGCACATGACAGCCAGCTTGGAGTTTGCCAAAAGGCACCTCAAGACTCTCAGACCATGAGAAACAAGATTCTCTGGTTCTGATGAAACCAAGATTGAACTCTTTGGCCTGAATGCCAAGCGTCACGTCTGGAGGAAACCTGGCACCATCCCTACGGTGAAGCATGGTGGTGGCAGCATCATGCTGTGGGGATATTTTTCAGCGGAAGGGACTGGGAGACCAGTCAGCATCGAGGGAAAGATGAACGGAGCAAAGTACAGAGTGATCCTTGATGAAAACCTGCTCCAGAGCGCTCAGGACCTCAGACAGGAGCCAAGGTTCACCTTCCAACAGGACAACGACCCTAAGCACACAGCCAAGACAACGCAGGAGTGGCTTCAGGGCAAGTCTCTGATTGTCCTTGAGTTGCCAAGCCAGAGCCCGGACTTGAACTCGATCAAACATCTCTGGAGACCTGAAAATATCTGTGCAGCGATGCTCCCCATCCAACCTGACAGAGCTTGAGAGGATCTGCAGAGAAGAATGGGAGAAACTCCCCAAATACAGGTGTGCCAAGCTTGTAGCGTCATACCCAAGAAGACTCAAGGCTGTAATCACTGCCAAAGGTGCTTCAACAAAGTCCTCACTACTTAGGTTAATGTGATAATTCCGTTTATTTTAAAAAATATATAAATTTGCAAAATAATTCTAAAAACCTGTTTATGCTTTGTTATTATGGGGTTTTGTGTGTAGATAGATGAGAAGAAACAAATAAAATAATGCATTTTAGAATAAGGCTGTAACGTAACAAAATGTGGAAAAAGTCAAGAGGTCTGAATACACTATATTCAAAAGGGCAATGGGGACAGGAATAGAAAAAAGGGGAAAATGGATGAAAAGACAAAGACCAGCTCCAAACAGAAAGAGTGTAAAATAAAGACAATTCCTTCAGTTATCACCAAGAAACATAGCTAGGCCAGAGGACAGCTGCATAATTGGTCACACACAGATCATACACTCACACTGCATTTTGGAAATCACAGTAAAAGTGTCTGTAAACTTTAAAACATTAGGGACAAGTATCCATCACTACATTAGCCGATTCCTTTGGCCTTGCAGAGTGACGTCCCCTCTGTCTCCTACTCCTCTTCCTCCATCATGCCCCAGGCCTCCTCTGCTTTCATATAGTACTGGTTGGCCAGTCGGCCTTTCATTGCTTCCATGGCTGCGTCTGCTGCCTGTGTGAACAGATCACCTGGGCCAGAGAGAGAGTCTGTGGTTAGTCACTAAGTACAACAGAGGTTATCACACTGAGGGCTCAAGTTAGGGTTTAGTTCTAGTTTAAGTTCAGCTGTGTTTCTCTCTGCTTACTTACCTGCTCTCTGTGGGTCTCGGTCCAAGCCAGGGCCCCCCTCCTCGTACATCTCAGCCTCTCTGGCCAGCAGCAGGTAGGGAGGCTCATCCTGCATGCCGTCAAACTCGCCTGCCTCGTCATAGTCCGTCATGTTCAGGGCACAGTCGTACCAGCTCACCGCCTCCTTCCAGTCCTGGGACCTGAGAACCACAGAGGTTTTTATAGGTTTTCTATGAAGAAGCGCTTTTCATTTAACACCCATTTAACAGTCCTGATATAGTCTGTGTCTTGGGGACTGCTCTCTATTAGTTTTATTTGTGTAATTTGTATTGTTCTGGGTTGATAGCTTCTCATCATAGATGGTCCCATCATTAGTTGATATCTGATATGTCCCCCCAGTCTCTGACCTGTCTGGTGAGAGGTTGATGCCGGTGTCGAAGGCCCTGGCCACCAGGATCATACAGGGTCTGTCTCCTGCCTCAGCAGCCTGCAGCAGGAACTTAAAAGCCTTCATACGGCTCCCTGAGTTGTCCTGATCACAAGGAAACAACATACAGCATGGAATTACAACATAGAGAAGGGGTCAAAAGACACATTGTGTATTAGAGAGATAGAGAGAAAGAGATACCTCTAGCTCAATCTCTGACAGTATATGGTGTGGCAGCTGTAGGTAACACTGTCCCAGGGCAATGATAGCCTCTAGTTCCCCACACATGGCTGCCGTCTCCAGGTGGTACATGGCTGAGTCCTGGTCCCACTGCTCCTCCTTTTCACAGAACCGACCAACCTCGTGGTAATTCACCATCGCCAGGTGGACCTGGGGAAGAGGCAAAAGGAGATTTATTGTGTGTTTTTAGTGTGTGTACACGCGTGTGTGTGTGTTCCAGCCACTCACTTTCCCCAAGATGGACTTCCCGGTCTTCTTCTCCAGGATCATAGAGTTGAGTCTCTCCATCTCCACAGCAACACAGGATGGCCGGTGGACGTGAGAACGAGAAGAGTGGTAGACACTCCATTTCTCATCTGTCAGCTAGACAGACAGAGCATAGAAAAGGTCAATGAAGCACTGTATATGTATGCATGTTCATAGTACTCAAGCCTCAACGTGTACATATCTGATTTAACACTAATGCTAATCATACCCCAGGTCTAGGATAGGATAAAGTAATCCTTCTAACCCCCCCCCACCCTTAAAAGAGTTAGATGCACTATTGTAAAGTGGTTGTTCCACTGGATATCATAAGGTGAATGCACCAATTTGTAAGTCGCTCTGGATAAGAGCGTCTGCTAAATGACTTAAATGTAAATGTAAATGTAGGTATGCAGTGAGACGGAACAGGCAGTTACAGACCTATTGATTGGTGAGGTGATTTGATCAGGGAGGGGGCAGGTGAACATGTTGACATGGAGAGGCCAAACAAGGACACACATAGAATAAGACCAAAACACAGGGCGGCTACTGAGTTTGCATTCCTTTTCTTCGGTGCAATAGAACTTTTGCCCCTACTAAGCATACATCCTTAGAAAACAAGCATGTGTCAAATCATCAGCTGACACAGTGCAACGTCAGTGCTCCACCCTGCAAAGGCCTGGGTTACACCACTTCATGCAGAGGCCAGGGCTGTTGGCTGTTGGAGACGTTTACAGCAAGAGAATTTAGGTTTGGGTTAAGGGAGGATCTGCTAGGAACCTTTCTCTAGCAAGGAGACAGACACAGCAGCAAAACCCCAGTTAGCTGTCGGTTATCTCATGGAATGGAGCCATAGATTAGACAGCAGGAACACTACATTAGTGAGCAAAGGCTAGGGGGTGACAAAGATGAGCAAGGGGTTATTTGATTATAGCGAAGGTGGCTTTGATGATGGTCATTTATTTTGTTTACCCGTCCGACTCAGACTGCTGTAGAGGTGGGGCGGGCCTACACGGTGACATAAACGGAGCTAAAGAGAAGGCCAGGTTCACACTCACATGGCTATACAGAGAGTAATAGGTTAACAGCTTTCGATGTTGGGGCGTCAGAGAATCCATGTCATGGTGGTCCAGTGTGGCTCAGTTGGTAGAGCATGGCACTTCCAATGCCAGGGTTATCGGTTTGATTCCCATGGAGGACCAGTATGAAAATGTATGCACTCACTACTGTAAGTCGCTCTGGATAAGAGCATCTGCTCAATTACTAAAATGTAAATGGTGAGCAAACAAACAATAACTTTGGTGTCAGCTATAAACAATACAAGACTAAAGAGGAAGTAGTTGACTCTTGTCATAAAGTATTTATGACTGACAAGCTCACCAAGACTGAGTGTTGGTGTAGAGAAGAGTAATGTCCCCCGTCTGCATGGTTGTTGGGGTCCCCTTCACTCCTCCTCTCACTTGGACACCCACTGTCTCCTCCATTCTCTGAGTCCTACAGAAAACAAGCACAGGTCTCAGTTTGTCAACCACAACTAATGTCATTCTTGTGATCAGGATCGTAAGAGCCATTCCCACAAAGCCTTCACTGACCTTGTGTTCTGGGCTGTGGCTGCGGTTGTTGTGTTTCTCCCGTTCATCCCTCTCATTTACGAAAGACCAACCTGAGGGAAACCAGATGTTAGAGTAGAAGAATGGCAGATTTTCTTTTAAAGAGTTGAAGTAGTTCAACTATATCTCAAACAGAGCCCTTGTTCATTCAACCTCTAGTCTAGGGTATCAAATAACAACACCGTTTAGTTAGTTTTTAATGGGGCTTTAGGCATGCTATTTGGAACGTCATGCTAATGCTGGGCTGCAGCTAATAAAACAAACCCAGATGTTGGGTCACTGACATTACAGGCCCACAGATAACCTTCTAGATTAACATAAAATTAGATAGAGGTTATCGTTCACCCAACTAACACTTAAGCCCTGTTCCTACCCAGAGTAGACTTGCCCATGGAGCCCATAGAGAAGTGCTGTCCTAGGGGGGAGCCAGGGAAGGAGAGGGGCGAGCAGGGGATGGAGTCACTTATAGTGTCGTCCCCAGTCGAGGTCTCTGACAGATGGGAGAGAAGTGGGGGCGCACGGCCCACTGAGATGGTACGAACACGAGCTGAACCACACTGTTCCTCACTACCCCTCAGTACCGTCTGGGCCGACCTCTGATTGGAGGGGAGGGTTGAAAATATTGTTAAATATGACGACTAAAAGACACTTCTAAATAGCTGCATAAAAGTTGCATACAGTAGCATGACGTCTCGGGCCTGTGTTGAAATAATTTCCGAGGTCGTATCCTGTCTGTGATGTGCTAATATAATTTCTGTGGTAATACGATGCCTGTGGCTACAACTAGGATGATATGTGATGCTATGTGTCATCGGTCTCACACACTTTGATTCTACTTCAATATATTTCTATGGTCTCACCAGCAGTCTGTTGGTGCAGTCCAGCTGGCTTTTCTCTGCAGTGGAGAGGTCAAAGGGTGTGAGGCCCATACTCTTACAGATCTTATTACACAGGTGGGAGTGGAAGAACAGCGCCATGCCCCGCACACCTGTAATACACACACAAGTATGTTGCAATCTATTTGAAAGTCTTTCGCTAGGTGGGTCACAACTGAAAATGTCAGTCTACCTTTGTGTTGCTAACAGTGTGACTGTGTGAGAGAAAGCCGTACCCAGGTTTCCGTTTCCGAAGTCTTTGCCCTTCTCTGTGTGGATCTGGGGGTCCGTGTAGAGGTCCCCCACCCCCTGGATGTCCACCACGATCAGCTGGTGGGCCGAACGCTCAAACGAGAAGTGACTAAATGCCTGCAGGCAGACAGAAAATCACTAGTTACCAGCAGACAACGAGAATATGGTGGTTTACAGGCATTTTGATAGGTTGGAATTTCACACACAGAACAAAGAAAAATGATTAAATTTAAAACCTAGCATCTTCAATTCATAACAAAGATGAAGATGCATTGTTGGGTTCTGCAGCTTAGGAGTAATCCATGAAGTTGGCCTACACATTTACAGCAGTAACAGCCTGATGTTTTCGTCCTTGACGAAGAAGTACCTGTGGAGTGAGCCTGATGTTGTCATCCTTGACGAAGCCGGAGTTGGAGTTGTATTTGGTGTACTTCCCCTCGATGTAGTGCTCCAGGTGGTACAGAGGTTTACCTGGACGCTGCATCATCTCAATCACACACATCTGCATGATGTCCACCTGGGATTGGGAGAGAGTGACAGTGGGAATGGTTAGTTTAATTGTTAGAAAATCGTGGAAAATCCACAATCAATCATCTAATCCAGGGGTTCTTAAACTTTTTCAGCCTGGGACCCAAATGAGAAATTCTGTGTTTTCCTGGGACCCCCTCTTTTGACACCTGCAACTATACGTAAATATCGGTACTTTTCATTGCCCTTATGCCTCAAACAAATGCAATATAGACAAATAACAATGAAATATAATAATATAAATAGCTATTCATGTTTATTTTACCTCATTAAAAACACTCTTATAGTGCATTCGGAAAGTATTCACACCTTGACTTGTTCCACATTGTTACGTTACAGCCTTATTTTAAAATGGATTAAATTGTTTTTTCACCCTCATCAATCTACACACAATACCCCATAATGACAAAACACTAATAGGTTTTTAGAAATGTTTGCAAATGTCAAAAATTAACAAACATTCAGACCCTTTACTCAGTACTTTGTTGAAGCACCTTTGACAGCAATTACAGCCTTGAGTCTTCTTGGGTATGACGCTACAAGCTTGGCACACCTGTACTTGGGGAGTTTCTCCCATTCTTCTTTGCAGATCTTCTCAAGCTCTGTCAGGTTGGATGGGGAGCGTCGCTGCACAGCAATTTTCAGGTCTCTCCAGAGATGTTCGATCAGGTTCAAGTCAGGGCTCTGGCTGGGCCACACAAGGACATTCAGAGACTTGTCCCGAAGCCACTCCTGCGTTGTCTTGGCTGTGTGCTTAGGGTTGTTGTCTTGTTGGAAGGTGAACCTTCGCCCCCAGTCTGAGGTCCTGAGCGCACTGGAGTAGGTTTTCCTCAAGGATCTCTCTGCACTTTGCTTTGTTCATCTTTGCCTCGATCCTGACTAGTCTCCCAGTCCCTACCACTGAAAATCATCCAGAGAATCTTGTTTCTCATGGTCTGAGAATCCTTTAGGTGCCTTTAGGCAAACTCCAAGCGGGATGTCATGTGCCTTTTACCGAGGAGTGCCTTCCATCTGGCCACTCTACCATAAAGGCCTGATTGATGGAGTGCTGCAGAGATAGTTGTCCTTCTGGAAGGTTCTCCCGTCTCCACAGAGAAACTCTGAAGCTCTGTCAGAGTGATTATCGGGTTCTTGGTCACCTCCCCGACCAAAGCCCTTCTCCCCCGTTTGGTCAGTTTGGCCCGGTGGCCAGCTCTAGGAAGAGTCTTGGTGGTTCCAAGCTTCTTCCATTTAAGAATGATGGAGGCCAATGTGTTCTTGGGGACCTTCAATGCTGCAAAAATATTTTGCTACCCTTCTCCAGATCTGTGCCTCAACACAATCATGTCTCGAGATCTACAGACAATTCCTTTGACCCCATGGCTTGGATTTTGCTCTGACATGCACTGTGTACTGTAGGACCTTATATAGACAGGTGTGTGCCTTTCCAAATCATGTCCAATCAATTTAATTAAAAAAATTATAATTTTAAGGGGTAGATCAGCTTAATATTGCGGAAAGAATGTTGCTTCCATCAATGTAATTGTCTGCATCATTTCCAATCCCCCATATATTTTTGGGGTAAATATATACAGTATATCCATACACGCATGCATACATATACACATATATTCATACACATACCTATATACATACTTTTTAAAAGAATATACCTTTATTATTATTCCCCGCAAACCCTACCACCGATCTCCCAATTGGAGTAAACTAATAAACACTTCGGCTTTTACCTTCAATTTATACATATTATACACATTTTACAGTCTATTTTACAATAGTTCTCTCTTGTTTGTTCTTAGTCCTTCCTCTATTTCTGATGTCCATCCAGTTTGATTTCTATTTGTAACTGTGCTATTTCACAAAAGTTCTGAACCTATATACATTTTACAGATCCCGTATGTTATACATTGTTTATCTTGTTATTAGTCCCACCCTTCAGCTCCATTCAACCCCTCCCATCTATCTCTCAACATCATCCATTTCGGATTTCTATTTGCCATATATTTTTCAACTGTGCTGTGATGCTTCACAAAATAATTGAACCTTTCTATTCTCATAGCTTCTACAGATTGTAAATTAAAAATAAACATTTTTGCTAAAATAATTATTATATTATTGATTGATTGACTATGGCTTTTCAAATCACCCAGTATTGCTATCTGTAGCGTTAGTTCTAGGCAAATGTTCCAATTCTTCAGCCATTCCTGGACCTGTGACCAAAAATGAGCTACATATGGACAATACCAAAATAACTGATCTAATGACTCTGCCTCCTCACAGCAGAATCTGCAGAGCTGGGAAGATTGTATCCCCCATATACACTGCTCAAAAAAATAAAGGGAACACTTAAACAACACAATGTAACTCCAAGTCAATCACACTTCTGTGAAATCAAACTGTCCACTTAGGAAGCAACACTGATTGACAATAAATTTCACATGCTGTTGTGCAAATGGAATAGACAAAAGGTGGAAATTATAGGCAATTAGCAAGACACCCCCAATAAAGGAGTGGTTCTGCAGGTGGTGACCACAGACCACTTCTCAGTTCTTATGCTTCCTGGCTGATGTTTTGGTCACTTTTGAATGCTGGCGGTGCTTTCACTCTAGTGGTAGCATGAGACGGAGTCTACAACCCACACAAGTGGCTCAGGTAGTGCAGCTCATCCAGGATGGCACATCAATGCGAGCTGTGGCAAGAAGGTTTGCTGTGTCTGTCAGCGTAGTGTCCAGAGCATGGAGGCGCTACCAGGAGACAGGCCAGTACATCAGGAGACGTGGAGGAGGCCGTAGGAGGGCAACAACCCAGCAGCAGGACCGCTACCTCCGCCTTTGTGCCTTTGTGCAAGGAGGAGCACTGCCAGAGCCCTGAAAAATGACCTCCAGCAGGCCACAAATGTGCATGTGTCAGCATATGGTCTCACAAGGGGTCTGAGGATCTCATCTCGGTACCTAAAGGCAGTCAGGCTACCTCTGGCGAGCACATGGAGGGCTGTGTGGCCCCACAAAGAAATGCCACCCCACACCATGACTGACCCACCGCCAAACCGGTCATGCTGGAGGATGTTGCAGGCAGCAGAACGTTCTCCACGGCGTCTCCAGACTCTGTCACGTCTGTCACATGTGCGTGTGAACCTGCTTTCATCTGTGAAGAGCACAGGGCGCCAGTGGCGAATTTGCCAATCTTGGTGTTCTCTGGCAAATGCCAAACGTTCTGCACGGTGTTGGGCTGTAAGCACAACCCCCACCTGTGGACGTCGGGCCCTCATACCACCCTCATGGAGTCTGTTTCTGACCGTTTGAGCAGACACATGCACATTTGTGGCCTGCTGGAGGTCATTTTTCAGGGCTCTGGCAGTGCTCCTCCTTGCACAAAGGCACAAAGGCGGAGGTAGCGGTCCTGCTGCTGGGTTGTTGCCCTCCTACGGCCTCCTCCACGTCTCCTGATGTACTGGCCTGTCTCCTGGTAGCGCCTCCATGCTCTGGACACTACGCTGACAGACACAGCAAACCTTCTTGCCACAGCTCGCATTGATGTGCCATCCTGGATGAGCTGCACTACCTGAGCCACTTGTGTGGGTTGTAGACTCCGTCTCATGCTACCACTAGAGTGAAAGCACCGCCAGCATTCAAAAGTGACCAAAACATCAGCCAGGAAGCATAAGAACTGAGAAGTGGTCTGTGGTCACCACCTGCAGAACCACTCCTTTATTGGGGGTGTCTTGCTAATTGCCTATAATTTCCACCTTTTGTCTATTCCATTTGCACAACAGCATGTGAAATTTATTGTCAATCAGTGTTGCTTCCTAAGTGGACAGTTTGATTTCACAGAAGTGTGATTGACTTGGAGTTACATTGTGTTGTTTAAGTGTTCCCTTTATTTTTTTGAGCAGTGTATATAACATTCTATTAGTTGCAAGAACTTTGTATAGTAATTTAAATTGAAAAATTTGAAGTTTTGAATCCGGCGTTGTTTTGCGTATCAATTCATAAACCATGTGCCATGGAATGGGTACATCGAAAATCTCTTCCCAACTATTTTGCAATTTATATGGCACAGCGGTCAGTTTTTTGGTCCTTAAATGAAATTGGTATGTTTTTATTTATCACACTTTTCTTTAACCATTTATGTTCTTTAATACAGGGCCGACATACAAGTTCCTTACTTTTTTCTCCTTCTACTTGCCTCTTCCATTTTTGTGGTAATGCTGCAATTAATTGGTTGTAATTTTGGGTAGAGCAGACATTTCCATATGTCTGTGTTAGCTGCATGTGTGACGTAAATCCACCAGTCCTATTTATGATATCATTCACTAAAATGTATACTTTTATTTTTATTTTTTTATTTTTTAAAATTTTATCCCCTTTTCTCCCCAATTTTCGTGGTATCCAATCGCTAGTAATTACTATCTTGTCTCATCGCTACAACTCCCGTACGGGCCCGGGAGAGACGAAGGTCGAAAGCCATGCGTCCTCCGAAGCACAACCTAACCAAGCCGCACTGCTTCTTAACACAGCGCGCCTCCAACCCGAAAGCCAGCCACACCAATGTGTCGGAGGAAACACCGTGCACCCGCCCGCCTCGGTTAGCGCGCACTGCGCCCGGCCCGCCACAGGAGTCGCTGGAGCGCGATGAGACAAGGATATCCCTACCGGCCAAACCCTCCCTAACCCGGACGACGCTATGGCAATTGTGCGTCGCCCCACGGACCTCCCGGTCACGGCCGGCTGCGACAGAGCCTGGGCGCGAACCCAGAGACTCTGGTGGCGCAGCTAGCACTGCGATGCAGTGCTCTAGACCACTGCGCCACCCGGGAGGCCAAATGTATACCCTTTTTAAAAATTTCTTCGAAAAAAACAGTTTTTTAAATCAATTAGTATATTTTAATTTAACCACAATATTTGTTGTATTATTTGTTCTGTCTTTTCAGGTGGATTAAACTGAAATTGCAACCAACTTTCTAAGGTTTGTTTAAAAAATAAAGATATTTTGGAGATTATTTCCTTTTCAAACAATCGAAAGTGAGCAGGTGTAATCTGAATAAAGGGAAAAAGGCCCTTCTTGAACATAGGATGAGACATTCGTACCAATTTACTAGAGAACCAGTTTGGATTTAAGTATAACTTTTGTATGACTGATGCCTTTAGTGAGAGGTCTAATGCTTTAATATTTAATAATTTATGCCCTCCGAATTCATATTCGTTATATAAATAGGCCCTTTTGATTTTATCTGGCTTGCCTGTCCAAATAAAATTGAATCTTTTTTGTTCATATAATTTAAAAAGCAGGTCACTAGGTGTATGCAAAACCATAAGCAAATAGGTAAACTGTGATATGACTAAAGAGTTAATCAGGGTGATTTTTCCACAAATAGACAGGTATTTTCCTTTCCATGGTAGCAAGATCTTATCTATTTTTGCTAACTTTCTATAAAATTTATTGGAGTGAGATCATTTCTTTCTTTTGTGATTTGTATACCGAGTATGTCCACATCTCCGTCAGACCATTTAATTGGTAAACTACATGGTAATGTAAAATTGGCATTTTTAGTGATCCAATACGTAATATAGTACACATCATTATTTGGTTTTAATCCAGAGAGGATAGCAAAAGTATCTAGATCCTCTATGAAGCCGTGGAGAGACTCTAATTGTGGTTTTAAAAGAAAACATGAATCATCAGCGTACAATGACACCTTAGTTTTTAAGCCACGGATTTCTAATCCCTTAATATTATTGTTTGATCTATTCTTAACAGCTAACATTTCGATGGCAATAATAAATAGATATGCCGATAGTGGACAACCTTGTTTTACTCCTCTAGATAGTATAAAACTTTCTGAGATGTAGCCATTGTTTACTATTTTACACCTAGGGTTACTATACATAACTTGAACCCATTTTATAAGAGATTCCCCAAAATTGAAATATTCTAGGCATTTATATATAAACTCCAGTCGTACTTTATCAAAAGCCTTTTCAAAATCAGCTATGAAAACCAGGCCTGGTGTCCCCGATATTTCATATTATTCTATTGTTTCCAGTACTTGTCTTATATTATATCCAATGTATCGTCCATGTAAAAAACCTGTCTGATTAGGATGAATAATATCTGACAATACTTTTTTAATTCTAATTCTATTTTTTTATCAATTGAATTTAAAGGAGAGCCACACACTCTTGGGAGTTTGTCTGTCGAAATGTTGGATATTAGGTTATTACATAAAATTATTTAATCTGAGCTCCTAGAGTGTGCAGCTCTCCTTTAATTTTTCAAGTGTTCTACTCCATTAGCCAGCACCTCACCTAAATAGATGTGCTTTTCTTTTGCCTCTAGATCAATCAATTGAATTTACCACAGGTGGACTCCAATGAAGTTGTAGAAACATCCTAAGGATGATCAATGGAAACAGGATGCAATTGGCCCAGCGTTGTCCGGGTTTGGCCGGTGGAGGCAGTCATTGTAAAGAAAAAAATGTGTTCTTAAAACGACTTGCCTCATTAAATAAAGTTTAAATAAAAAATAAAAATACTAACGTAACAAAATGTGGGAAAAGGGAAGGGGTCTCAATACTTTATGAATGCATTGTACTCATCTGCCTAGGTTGGAACTGTTGCTGTTATAATAAAACATTTTAATTCTAAACTGGAATAAGCTGATTGATCACATCACAGAAGTAGACCAGAAAACACACACACAGGCTCAGTTTTTGATAGAGCAACCCTAAGTAACAGTACAGAAGAAACATGATCAGGCCTACTGTACATCTTACTGTAGAAACTATTGGTGAAAAAAAAATCTAGGTTGGAACTGTTGTTAAAATACAATAATATGCATTCTGAATCGGAATACACTGATTGAGCACATCACACAGATGTAGACCAGAAAACACACACACAGTGCTAATGAGGTGTGTGGCTGGTTGAAGCTTTCAACAAGCATTTATATTCTGGGCTCAGTTTTTAAACCTGAGCCCAGAATATAAATGCTTGAGAATATAAAACTGAGGTCATGCTCAGCACGGAGTCAGTTTCTGTACTTGTTTTTTAAGTATGCCAGAGTTGAGAACCCTGACTCACATAGGTATGTGGTGCTAAACTGGATCAGAACATCTACTGCTTCCTCAGTCAGTCAGGAGACCGCTTCCTGCTGTAGATAAACAACCCAGAACTATGTGTGGGTTTGCCTTAAAAAGCATCTTGCTTCAATCAGTTTATTCCAGTTCAAAATAAAAATTATTACTTGTATTTTAACAGCAACAGTTCCAACCTAGACTTGTTTTCAACAATCCTTTATACAGTAAGACGTACAGTAGGCCTGATAATTTTATAATAATGTACTGTAACTTAGTGTTGCACTATCAGTAGCTAGCTAGCTTGCTTGCTTTGGCTAATATTAGCAATCTAACTAACGTTAATAGCTGTGTACAACGGAATTGTTTGAAAGAGAAACTCACATCTACTACTTTGAGAGATAGTATTCCCTTATTTCTGCTTATCATCACCTGTTATAAAACAACAATGCCTTGCTAGTTGACTTACTCACTGTCGTTCAGCAGTTTCCTGTTTCCTGAAGCATTCTGCCCTGTTCAGAAAAAACTCCCTGGGTTTACCATCATGCTGTGGATGTTTGGTCAGAATGTGTTGTTTTAATTTGTTCGTTTTGAGAGACTCATTACTAAGCACTTCCCCGCACCAAACACATTGTGGGTGCCCCTCGTTATTTCTCAAAGTTTTTTATTAAACCAAGAGAGAGAACCTCATCGCTGTATTTGCGTTTCATGACAATTGAGCTGTCAGAACTTGTGGCAAACGTGACTCCATTTGATGACAGCGGTGAGTGAAGGCGAGTGAGAATGACAAGTCATTGGCTGACAGCGCATCATCTGCTGCTGAACGACAGCGCTGTGTCGTGTGGGTCGCAGAGTGATCTTCAAGAAAACTGCAGAAAAAAGATCCGGTAAACTGCGAAGCACACATGCATCTCCCACTCACGCAGCTGCCAAACTGACACGGCTGCTAAGCAGAGAGCGCAATGAATAGAGTCCATTTACACTTGGCCAAATAAATTCCAGTAATTAATGAAATCATACTTTTACTCTAACACGTTGCGACCCACCATTAACAGGTTCGCGACCCACCCATACTTTAAGAAAGGCTGATCTAATCAATCAATCAATTGACCAATCAACTGGATGACTCATTGGTTAATTAAATGTTCCATCCATACCTGTTTGGGTGGCCTGTGGCGGTTGTACTCTTCTCCCCAGAGTTTGGCCTCCATCTGCAGCCTGACATCCTCAAAGTACACATCCCTGTCCACAGGCTCCATGTAGCGCTTCGTCACATAGTTACACGCACTCTTCCAGTTACTACTGTGGGAGAAGTTAGACAGCTTCTTCCTGCAGAAAGATGGAAAGGAAATATGGAAAAATGACAAAGATTAGAAGAATGGCACTGTACTAAAATGACAGGAACATTTAAATGTGTAAATCCAGAAGAATGTTAGTTGAGTATCAGAATGACAAACTAAGGTGAAATACTCCTAAGGGTTTGAGTGGCGTATCTCTTGGGAATTGTGTATTTTTGCTGATAAACCATAAACATGTTTTCTATGGTGAGAACCTGTGTGTGAGCTTGTTAGTGGGTGAGGGTTTATTTATTGGACTGCCAGTGGTCTGATATAGACAGGATGGATGCCTCATTGCCTCCCCTACACTGTTCCCACAGAAAGAGATTGCATCATAATAAGGTCACAATATTAATAATATCCCAGTTGTGAACATCAGGCTACACCAGAGTAATTTCCTATATACAGAGTTCAGCAAACTTTGAGATAGAGAACTCCACTGGGTGCCATGTTGTCATGAAAAGTTTGTGATAATTGAGAATGTGAATTAGAATGTTGTAGTCATGGAATGTTTGTTTCTGTCTAGGGATCTATCTAGGGCTCTAAACTGGACTAAATGGGTCTGAGAGAGATATTTGTGGAATGTGGATTGGGGACCTGAGCAGCTCGTACCGTCTTATCATTTTGTTTACACTGCATGAAGAGGAATGATCACACGGCTCTGAAACTAGCAGGCACAAAAGGCCAATAAGAGGCCGTATGGAGAACATTATTAAAGATAAAGTGTGTGACACTTACGTTCTGAAGCATTCCCTCATGGCACCGCGTCCAAAAGGCTGTGAGAAACCAAAAAGACAAATCAATAATTGCTGAGAAACTCAACTCACCAAGCTTAGGAAAATTTTCACATTCATGTAAAGAGTGTTACTACATTCCACATACATATCCACAAGTCCAACAATGTTCTGACGAATAATAACATAGATTACTGCTGATTTAGGAGCTGAGGCATACCTGGCCAGACATCTTGATGTGCACTGTGTCTTGAGACCACTCCGCCGTGATAGCCTTGTACCTGTGGAGAGATCAAGCAAATAACATTCACCAAAATTGATCAAACATTATTATTCCATTCTATATGGGCCAGAATTCTGGACTTGTTTGAGCTATATGGTGATGACTAGACAGTAGAAAATGTAACTTTGGCCACAATGCTCCATATACTGAAGGGGTCGGGGTTAGAACAAGGGGACTGAAAACAGAAACTGACAAACATTAGAGTACTTGGATTTGTTCTAACCAGGACCCGGTCTGCTTATCCTCAAATAGTCCAAATATAGTCATCCATAACCTGAAAATAGTCTAATCTATGATGTCACGTCCCCCAGGATTAAAAAGGGTTGTGAGATATTCCCTTGGTTTGGTGATGTTCAATGTCAGAGCCCAGACCCAAAGACCATGTGGGAATGCATTTATCACCCATGTGAACTTGACGTCACATGTCACAATCAATTCTCACAATTGGGACCATTAACAGTTTGTAGGGTTCCTTCTCTACACTGGATCCGATCCTAGGGGGAGAATTTCAAACACACTGTATGTACAGATTATGAATGCTTGGCTTGTCTGAGACTGGGTCAGCCATACACACTGATAAGACTCATAGCAGACCCAGAGGCAAAATATTTACACAGTCTGTCTCTGCCTAGAACTCTGTGTACCAGGGTTTTTATTCCAGTCAGGAGTCAGCCACTGCTATTGGGGGCATGGGACAAGAAGATGGTACCATGCCATTGGCTAAGAGACCAGAGAGGCTTAGGTAGAGTGAGATTACGACTAGAGTTGTCCGGCAGCCGCGAGTCATGACCGCAACCAAATTCCACATGACCGCTGAGTCACGGGAACTAGGCTTCTCCAAAACTGTGCTCTGATGCCGCTGATGGTCATTAGTAGCCTACCAAACTTTCTAATGGCCTGGTACTCAGTGCCCTACTGTTCCTCTAATCCCTCTACCAAATCAAACACTTCACGAGACCCCTGGAGTTTGAGCAGAATAGGATCACCTTTGGCACAATGACTTCGGCGATGTCATTTACAAAATAGCCTCCAACACTCTACTCAGCAAATTGGATGCAGTCCATCACAGTGCCATCCGTTTTGTCACCAAAGCCCCATATACTACCCACCACTGCGACCTGTATGCTCTCGTTGGCTGGCCCTCGCTTCATATTCGTCGCCAAACCCACTGGCTCCAGGTCATCTATAAGTCTTTGCTAGGTAAAGCTCCGCCTTATCTCAGCTCACTGGTCACCATAGCAGCACCCACCCGTAGCACGCGCTCCAGCAGGTATATCTCACTGGTCACCCCCAAAGCCTATTCCTCCTTTGGCCACTTTCCTTCCAGTTCTCTGCTGTCAATGACTGGAATGAATTGCAAAAATCACTGAAGCCTCATATCTCCCTCACTAACTTTAAGCATCAGCTGTCAGAGCAGCTCACAGATCACTGTATCTGTACATAGCCCATCTGTAAATAGCCCATCCCAACTACCTCATCCCCATACTGTTATTTATTTATTTATGTTTTGCTCCTTTGCACCCCAGTATCTCTACTTGCACATTCATCTTCTGCACATCTATCACTCCGGTGTTTAATTGCTAAATTGTAATTCTTTCCACTGGGATTCTCTGCCTCTAACCCTATTATAGGGGCTGAGTCACTGGCTTACTGGTGTTGTTCCATGCCGTCTCTAGGAGGGGTGCGTCACTTGAGTGGGTTGAGTCACTGACGTGATCTTCCTGTCTGGGTTGGCGCCCCCCCTTGGATTGTGCCGTGGCGGAGATCTTTGTGGGCTATACTCGGCCTTGTCTCAAGATGGTAAGTTGGTGGTTGAAGATATCCCTCGGCAAAGTGGGTGGGGTTATATCCTGCCTGTTTGACCCTGTCCGGGGGTATAGTCGGACGGGGCCACAGTGTCTCCCAACCCCAACTGTCTCGGGGTGCTAGGGTCAGTCTGTTATATCTGGAGTATTTCTCCTGTCTTAATTTAAGTTCTCTCTCTCTCTCTCTCTCTCTCTCTCTCTCTCTCTCTCTCTCTCTCTCTGCGGCATTTGCTAGTAATGTAAACCTGTTAGTAACCTGACCCTCCCATACAGTAGCATCCTTGTCCCCCCACACCAAACGCGATCACAACACGCAGGTTAAAATATCAAAACAAACTCTGAACCAATTATATTAATTTGGGGACAGGTCAAAAAACATTAGACATTTATGGCAATTTAGCTAGCTAGCTTGCACTTGCTAGCTAATTTGTCCTATTTAGCTAGCTTGCTGTTGCTAGCTAATTGGTCCTGGGATATAAACATTGAGTTGTTATTTTACCTGAAATGCACAAGGTCCTCTACTCCACCAATTAATCCACACAAAAAACGGTCAACCGAATTGTTTCTAGTCATCTCTCATCCCTCCAGGCTTTTTCTTCTCTTGACTTTATATTGCGATTGGCAACTTTCATAAATTAGTTGCATTACCGCCACTGACCTCGTTCGTCTTCAGTCACCCACGTGGGTATAAACAATGAGGAGATGGCACGTGGGTACCTGCTTCTATAAACCAATGAGGAGATGGGAGAGGCAGGACTTGCAGAGCGATCTGCGTCACAAATAGAACTGACTTCTATTTTAGCCCTTGGCAACGCAGACGCTCGTTGGAGCGCGCGAGCAGTGTGGGTGCAATAATTGAATAATATAGATTTCTACATTTATTTTGCAACACTCGAGCACGCGTCGCGAGCGGTGTAGTCAGCCTGTCATGTCCACCAGTTCCATCGGAACGCAAAGAGTTTGACGCAAGTCATTCATTGTCAATGGAGCAGTCCGCACCGCTGCGTTGAGGATGTCGCACTAGGCTGCAGTCCGTTCTGTGTATCACGTGTTCAATATTTTCAACTCGTGTGTTGCTTTACGGTGTGGTGGTAAGTTACAAAGATACATTTATAAACAGTCAAGCTAGTTAGCTAGCTATCAAACTACAAAGCAATCACTTTGCTAGATAGCTTAGCTAAGAAATTGCCAGCACCTAGCTTCCACTTTCCAGCAAATAATTTCACCTTCAACTGACCAGGTAATCCAATCATATTGTCAATGTGTCTACACGCAGATTTTTTGCATGGAGGTCCCGGTAATAATCGGCGCTTTGGTCAAACATGGCAGGGAACCAAGAGACAGCGAAAATGACCTCCATGCTGAAACCTTTCTGCAGCCTTGCAAAGCACATGTGCGTCAAGTACAGCAAATCCGGACTAGACATCTGCTAAAACAGCATATGGAATAACGAAAGAGCATTTAGTGGACTTACGGCGTGACATACTCACTATGCCACACACACTCGGTAATTTAGATAAGATATAACGTTACTCTAAGACAGGGGTCGGGAACCTATGGCTCCCGAGCCAGGTGTGGCTCTTTTGATGATTGCATCTGGCTCGCAGATATTTTAATTAAATGATACTGGCCTACGTTGGCAGTTGCTAGGTAAAACAGGTTAACGCCTCCTTTTGAATCAGTCTGCTCGGTCATTAGCTCAAAGCTAACCCTTCGACGAAGAAGATGGCGAAAAGAAAAAAAGATGACGAGTATCGTACATTTCAGGACGAATGGACCGAAGAATTCGCCTTTGTGGAGAGAGCAGGTTCTGCGGTGTGTCTAATTTGCAATGACAAAATTACATCGATGAAACGGTCGAATGTAAAGCGGCACTTCGACACGCGCCATGCTACCTTTGCATCAAAATACCCTGCGGGAGACAGCAGAAAGAAAGCGTGCCAAGAGCTACTGAGCAGGGTGCAAGCTAGCCAGCAGCAACTCCGCGTATGTACCCGGCAAGGTGACTATAATTCCGCTAGCTTTGCTGGATCTTTAGCAATAGTGAGGAACGGAAAACCATTCACAGATGGCGAGTATGCTAAAACGTTCATGCTGGATGTAGCCAATGAACTTTTTGATGATCTTCTGAACAAAGACAAGATAATTAAACGGATACAAGACATGCCTCTGTCGGCAAGAACTGTTCATGATCGTACCATCGTGATGGCAAACAAAGTGGAGGAAACGCAAGTGAAGGACATAAATGCAGCGCCGTTCTTTTCCCTGGCTTTGGATGAGTCAACAGACGTGAGCCATTTGTCGCAGTTCAGCGTGATTGCAAGATATGCTGTTGGTGACACACTGCGCGAAGAAAGTCTTGCAGTTCTGCCATTAAAAGGGTCCACAAGAGGTGAGGATTTATTTAAGTCTTTCATGGAGTTTGCTCAAGAAAAAAATCTACCTATGGATAAACTTCTCTCAGTGTGTACTGATGGTGCTCCGTGTATGGTGGGGAATAAAAAAGGATTTGTGGCGCTTCTCCGTGAACATGAAAATAGACCCATCCTAAGTTTCCATTGCATTCTACACCAGGAGGCACTTTGTGCTCAGATGTGTGACAGGCAGTTTGGGGAAGTGATGTCGCTGGTCATTCGTGTGATCAACTTTATTGTTGCTCGAGCCTTAAATGATCGCCAGTTTAAAACACTGCTGGATGAAGTTGGAAATAACTATCCTGGTCTGCTTTTGCACAGCAATGTGCGTTGGTTGTGCGTTGGTTGTCAAGAGGGAAGGTGCTTAGCCGTTTTGCGGCTTGCCTGAAAGAAATAAAATATATTATATGGCTCTCACTGAAATAAATTTCCAAATTTTTTGCTTTCATGGCTCTCTTAGTCAAAAAGGTTCCCGACCCCTGCTCTAAGAGATGGAAATTTGTCTTCTGCTTTTAATCCAACCCCCCACCCCAGATATACGTTGCCACATTAGGTTGTAGAAGCTGGAACTGAGGGCAACCACAGTGCAGCGCCTAATAAGCAGTAGGTGGCAACTGACATCCATCTAGCCTAGTGTATATTTAGCCTGAACTATTTACATTTATATACGAAGGTCGTGTTTTTAACAGGCAGAAAGCCACGTCTGGTTGGTGAGAAACACACACCGGGCATTGCACGTCAGTCCCTGGTCACCTGCAGTTTGTGTGTCCCTTCACACGTCCCCAATGATACTATATACAGCATAGCTGTGGTTGTACCCTCAATGATATCATATACAGTACATCTGTGGTTGTACCCTTGTGATCAGACACTATTTCCTCACAAAACTGCACCATAAGACACAGTAGTGGTAAGCTATGTGTAACAGTATAACTTTAGACCGTCCCCTCGCCCCGACACGGGCGCGAACCAGGGACCTTCTGCACACATCAACAACGGTCGCCCACGAAGCACCGTTACCCATCGCTCCACAAAGGCAGCGGCCCTTGCAGAGCAAGGGGAAACCCTACTTCTAGGTTTCAGAGCAGGTGACGTAACCGATTGAAACGCTATTAGCGCGTACCCGCTAACTAGCTAGCCATTTCACATCCGTTACACTCACCCCCCCTTTCAACCTCCTCCTTTTCCGCAGCAACCAGTGATCCGGGTCAACAGCGTCAATGTAACAGTATAACTTTAAACCGTCCCCTCGCCCCGACACGGGCGCGAACCAGGGACCCTCTGCACACATCAACAACGGTCGCCCACGAAGCATCGTTACCCATCGCTCCACAAAGGCCGCGGCCCTTGCAGAGCAAGGGGAAACCCTACTTCTAGGTTTCAGAGCAGGTGACGTAACTGATTGAAACGCTATTAGCGCGTACCCGCTAACTAGCTAGCCATTTCACATCCGTTTCATATGGTACAGTATAAACAGCCTGTCTGCCTGTTGCTTTTCTGAAACAGTTTGCACCGCAGTAGAGCTGAAAATAAAATTTAGAATAAGAAACAATACCCTGTTTCAACCATTATCGTCATGTGCTTATTAGATTTGCATTAGCCTAACTGTTGATATATTCCTGAGGACTCCTGCACGGGTTAGGGAAGATAAAATTACAACTAAGGAACTAATGGTCTAGATAAAACAGGTCATGCAAGTACAATGGAAGGAAGGAAGAAATTATTTAAAGATTGAATTAATGACGGGAAGGTGAGGAAAAAGGAGGCAGTCACTGATGCAAAAGGAGGGGGGAATGAAACAACGTGGTGAGTAACGTACCCGTGCATTGTCAGATAACGCCCCAAACTCGACCGACCGTTGTTGTGGAGTTTCTTTCTCTGTTTCTGTTTCATTCTATGTGGAGGTAGAGAAATTAACTGTTTAATATTAGCAACTTAACCATATATGAGGAGCAGAGCAAAAGATATGCGATTGGTTGACTATGTTGGTGTTGAACATTCCATGAAAAGGGAATTATTATCATGTTATTGCCAGTAGAATGTGTTTTGGAACTTGCTTCCAACATGGCGACCCATAAATTCTACAACTCAAACAGTCTGCCGAACTCTGAGGGATGGCTATTAATTACTCCCCACTCTACAGGCTGGCCTACTGGATCAAAAGGCCAAGGGTTGCGACTCGTGCTGTGAAAGGGTTGTTTACATATGACATCATCATGTGAGGTGAGAGCTGCTCTCTGGGTACTTCCTGTTCTGAGAGTAGAGACGAGAGGGAGCTGACCTGCTGTCAGCCACAGCAATGCACACACACAAATGCACAAACACACACAGATGGCATTCTCTTGCGCTCTAGCAGTGTGAGCAAGAGCTCAGCATTTTGCATACTGACATTAGAGCAATACAGTACATGGCAACACGTTGCCAGTCAGCTGGTACTTAAAGAATCTTCTGAACCCTGGTAATATTGCACCTACACTACTGCTACTCACCTTGTACATTAAGGAGTTTTGGGGAGAGTTGGACAGCTGATTGCTGTGGACCAGGTTCTTCAGATAGCCACAGATGTCTTTGGCCTGGCTGACAGGGTCGTCTGTGATGGGACAGATGTAGTAGTCGTCCTCACCGCTATCATTAGCTTCGCTAAGGGATGGAGCACGTTGACCTGGGGTCCTCTGTTTCCCTGGGTTATGCTGCGCACTTCCCACCTCCTCCATACTAAACATCAGGTCATCCTCCATGGTGGCTTGTAGGGGTGCGTGTGATGAGTACTGGGCTGGGGAAATGCAACAGAAACACAAAGATGTGAATATGCATGTACACACAGAGATAGACCGACAGATGGCTGTAATGCCTAGTCAAATAAAGGTTCAATAAAAAACAAAAAATACAAATATTGACTCAAATGACAATCTAGCTGTGTTTAACTGTGGCCTATTCAATCAATCACAAATGCAACAAACTGTCACATGTGGATGGCAGTATTTGGTTTAGTCTTACATTGCATACAGGAACACTTGTTGAGACATCCAACTTGTACAACTATTTTATAAAGTAATAATTATTACTACACGTATTACCATTGAACAAAAACTGCAGCTAAACAGTAGTGAGGAAGGCTCAGGGCTCACCCATCAATCACACCTGTCAATTCACCTTTTCAATGTTTTGTAAAGAGTCTCAACTCTTCACAAAAAAGAGTAAGCCCTCAGGCTTATAAAAAAACATTTGCTGCAGTGCATTTACAGTACATGAGTGTAGACAAAGACAGACAGACAGTACTGCGGCTATTTACCTAATCTGATCAAGGGTGTACAGACTACTCGATGAAAATATGCATGCCTTGATAATCCTCCAACAACTTCCTCTGTCTGGCGGTATTTGCAACGTTTTCAATTAGTTGAGTTGCCTTGCTAGCTAGCTGTCATTTCAAGTCAGAGGGTCGTTGCTGAACTGTGGTGGATTCTGACTCTCCGACGTGGCCAGAGGGTCCCGGGCGAGTCGCTCTTCTCTGTAGTTTTGTTCCCTGGTTCACCCGTCCAGGTTGGCGGCGTACACGTATAGTTTAGTCTCCGACAGCCGCACCGCTTTAGGCAGCGAGCCCAAAAAATAATGTACATAAGTATATGTATGGCCACTGCGAGTGGTCACAAAAACTCAAATGAAATTAGTAGGGTTTGTCACATTTGCATGAAAAATACAGACGATACCACGTAGTGAAAGTTCAGGTCCAAAATCTAGCAAACTGTTGAAAGTCACTCTCAAGCAGCTAACGTTAGCAGTGCGACAGATGAAATGGTTAGTGCTACTCGGGCTCATTGGGACGTCCCTACCCTAACCAGCAACCCAATATAGACTGGGTTGCAACCCGAGAAGCTTCAGCGTCCGCATGCTTCCCATCCGAAACAGTTCGGAAGAGTTCGTGCACATATCATGACGACATTTTGTTCGTTTTTGTTCGTTTTTGGAAATCTGTGGGGGGGTTTTCGGCAGTTCGGGCACACGGGATTTTTCCCGAGAGGCAAGGAAGTTCGGAGCCGAAGTCTACGCCCCTTCGTCGCTGATTGGTCAAGAGTAGGGATTCTTCTGTAAACGAGAGAACACTCGTTTCAAGCAAATGTTTTCATTTTGAAATACTGCACCAAACATCTTAGTTAGATGTAAAATTGCGGGACTAAGATATCCTAGGCAAAAACGTCAAAATTAATGACAGATTTCTTGAGTTGTGTTTAGATTAATTCTGACTGGAGGAAGTTTATACTAACTATGGCGTATCGAAATGGACAAACAGTACTATTAACGCTTTATTCTCCTTTTTCTTTTTCTTCTTCTATGACATAATGGCTGTCCGCAAACCAACTTTAAAGGTGCATGCCGCCACCTACTGTGCTGGAGTGTATAGTCAATCACAGTTTACAACGTTTTTAAATCCTCATATCTAACTCAGTACTTCTGAGAATATAAAAGAGCCCTACTAACTTCTAATAGACCCTCCCAATCCCCAAAATCCCTTCCAACCCTCCTCCCCGAACCCGTCCAACCTCAATGACCCTACACTTCAATCTTTCCCTCTCTTCAACATACTTACAACAATATAACAACATATGCTCCACCGTTTCATCGACCACACACTCCAGACACAAACCATTCACATGCTTGCCAACCAGATGTAATGACAAGTTAAATGTACAATGTATAATTTAGGGGCTGCAGGTAGCCTAATGGTTAGAGCTTTGGGCCAGTAACTGAAAGGTTGCTGGATTAATCACGTTGAGGGAGAAGTTGTTGTCCTGGCACCACACGGCCAGGTCTCTGACCTCCTCCCTATAGGCTGTCTCATCGTTGTTGGTGATCAGGCCAACCACTGTTGTGTCATCGGCAAACTTGATGGTGTTGGAGTCGTGTTTGGCCATGCAGTCATGAGTGAACAGGGATTACAGGAGGAGACTGAGCACGCATCCCTGAGGGGCCACCATGTTGAGGATCAGCGTTGCAGATGTGTTGTTACCTACCCTTACCACCTGGGGGCGGCCCATCAGGAAGTCTAGGATCCAGTTGCATAGGGAGATGTTTAGTCCCAGGGTCCTTAGCTTAGTGAGGAGCTTTGAGGGCACTGTGGTGTTGAACGCTGATCTGTAGTCAGTGAACAACATTCTCACATAGGTGTTCCTTTTGTCCATGTGGGAAAGGGCAGTGTTGAGTGCAATAGAGGTTGCATCATCTGTGGATCTGTTGGGGCGGTATGCAAATTAGGTGGGTCTAAGGTTTCTGGGATAATGGTGTTGATGTGAGCCATGACCAGCCTTTCAAAGCACTTCATGGCTACAGATGTGAGTGCTACGGGTCGGTAGTCATTTAGGCAGGTTACCTTAGTGTTCTTGGGCACAGGGACTATGGTGGTCTGCTTGAAACATGTTGGTATTACAGACAGTCAGGGAGAGGTTGAAAATGTCAGTGAAGACACTTGCCAGTTGGTCAGCCCATGCTCGGAATACACGTCCTGGTAATCCATCTGGCCCTGCGGCCTTGTGAATGTTGACCTGTTTAAAGGTCTTACTCATATCGGTTACGGAGAACGTGATCACACAGTTGTCCGGAACAACTGATGCTTTCATGCATGCGTCAGTGTTACTTGCCTCGAAGCGAGCATAGAAGTCATTTAGCTCGTCTGGTAGGCTCGTGTCACTGGGCAGCTCGTGGCTGTGCTTCCCTTTGTAGTCTGTAATAGTTTGCAAGCCCTGCCACATCCGACGAGCGTCTGAGCCGGTGTAGTACGATTCGATCTTAGTCCTGTATTGACACTATGCCTGTTTGATGGTTCGTTGGAGGGCATAGCGGGATTTCTTATAAACTTCCGGGTTAGAGTCCCATTCCTTGAAAGCAGCAGTTCTACCTTTTAGCTCAGTGCGGATGTTGCCTTTAATCCATGGCTTCTGGTTGAGGTATCTACGTACGGTCACTGTGGAGACAACCTCATCAATGCACTTATTGGTGACTGATGTGGTGTACTCCTCCATGACATCGGAAGAATCCCTGAACATATTCCAGTCTGTGCTAGCAAAACAGTCCTGTAGCTTAGCATCTGCTTCATCTGACCACTTTCTTATTGACCAAGTCGCTGGTGCTTTCTGCTTTAGTTTTTGCTTGTAAGCAGGAATCAGGAGGACAGAATTATGGTCAGATTTGACAAATGGAGGGCGAGGGAGAGCTTTGTATGTGTCTCTGTGTGGAGTAAAAGTGGTCTAGAGTTTTTTCCCCTGGTTGCACATTTAACATGCTGGTAGAAATGAGGTAAAACGGATTTGAGTTTCCCTCATTAAAGTCCCCAGCCACTAGGAGCACTGCCTCTGGATGAGCGTTTTCCTGTTTGCTTATGGCCGTATACAGCTCATTGAGTGCTGTCTTAGTGCCAGCATTGGTTTGTGGTTGTATACAGACAACTATGCAAAATACAGATGAAAACTCTCTTGGTAAATAGTGTGGTCTACAGCTTATCATGAGATACTCTACCTCAGGCGAGCAAAACCTCGAGACTTCCTTAGATTTCGTGCACCAGCTTTTGTTTAGAAATATACATAGACCGCCACCCCTTGTCTTACCAGAGGCTACTGTTCTATCCTGCTGGGAAAGCTTAAAACCTGCCAGCTGTATGTTATTGATGTCGTCATTCAGCCACGACTCAGTGAAACATAAGATATTGCAGTTTTTAATGTCTCGTTGGTAGGATATACGTGATCGTAGTTCGTCTATTTTATTATCGATTGATTGTACGTTGGCTAATAGGACCGATGGTAAAGGTAGATTACCCTCTCGGCGACGGATCCTTACAAGGCACCCGGACCTTCGTCTTCGATACCTCCGTCTCTTTCTCCTGTGAATGACGGGGATGAGTGTCAATGGTGTGCATACTGGGAGCGGAGTCAGGTGCAGGAGAGCAGGGAGTTGTGAACAGGCGCACACTTTATTGAGGCAGGAGAAACCAACAGACGGACGCCACTGTGTCGAAACCTCCAGCCAATAGGAAAAAGTGTAAAATGCGCAAACAGTCACAATAATTATGTTCAAACAAATAAACATACCTCATGACAAAACACGGAATAAACGAACACCAGTCTAGCGCATCACAAATTGACACGTAACACAAAACAATTTCACACAAAGACATGAGGGGGAACAGAGGAATAAATACATGTAGTGTGATTGGGGAATGAAAACCAGGTGTGCAGGGAACAAGACAAAACAAATGGATAAATGAAAAATGAAGCGGCGATGGCTAGAAAGCCGGTGACGTCGACTGCCGAACGCCGCCCGAACAAGGAGAGGAGCCGACTTCTGCGGAAGTCGTGACAATGAGGGCCTTATCGGGCATCTGAAGTAAATCCTTCCCGGCCGACTTTTTGAAGAAAAACTATTCCTCCAGTATGGGTGAGTAATTGCTTTCATGAAATCTAGTAGCTCTTTTCGGTCATAAGACAACGGTGGCAGAAACATTATGTACAAAATAAGTTACAAGTAACGTGAAAAAACATGCACAATAGCACAATTGGTTACGGGATCGTAAAACGGCAGCCATCTCCTTCGGCGCCATTCAGGTTTATTATAGCACATACTATGTGAAACGTTGCTGCCCTGTTATTATCGCCAACAGCTAATCTGTTAGTCTTCTGCACATCAAATTCAGGAATGTAAATGCCTGCTCCTGTGCACCCAATATCTGGGTCCTTGGATCCATCTGTGAAAAGCGGTAAAAAAAAGCATAAGAATTTCTACCAATGTAATTGTCAACCAGGTTCCCTTTATCAATAAGGCCCGATAAGGCCCTCATTGACTTCTGACCAATCTTTCCTTTTCTCTACCAAGGTTAGATAAAGAACAGGATCTGGCACTAACCATGGAGGAACATCCCCTATCACCACAGAAGAGCCAACCTCTAACTCCCTCAAACCACTCTCACCAGCAAGCTTTCCAACTGTCCAACCAAAATCATTGCCTTGTCTACTAGTATATTCCCAACAGTCATCTAGAACAGTAGTAGTGGGATGCTCAACCTCACAGCTTTTCAACCTAACCCAATAAGATAATGACAATTTTTTAGAGGTTATATCCAAAGGCATCTCACCTGCCTCCACTAGTAAGGCACATACAGATGTTGATTTAAATGCACCAATACATATCCTTAAAGCTTTATACTGGATTCTGTCCAGCTTCTGAAGCCAAGTCTTCGGCGCTGTTCCATAAACTATACACCCGTAATCAATTGTCACCCTGCACAGTCTCATTAAAGATCTTGATACATTTTCTAGCCTCTCTGGATTAAAACCTAATTATGACAAGTGCATCATATCACGTATTGGGAATGTTAAAAAACACAGTGTTTACACTACCTTGTAGTTTACCAATAAAATGGGCAGATGGTGAGGTAGACATACTTGGTATTCACATCTCAAAAAATATAAATGAACTTACCACAATCAATTTCAATAGTAAGTTAGCAAAAATAGATAAGATTCTGCAACAATGGAGAGATAAATACTTGCCTATTTATGGAAAAATCACATTGATTAACTCTTTGGTCCTATCACAGTTTATTTACTTACTAATGGCACTGCCTACTAAATCATATGAGCAAAAAATATTTCATTTTATTTGGAATGCTAAGCCAGACAAAATTAAACGTGCCTATTTATATAATGAATATGAGTTTGGGGGGCTAAAATGATTAAATATTAAAGCTTTAAACCTCTCACTAAAAGCTTCACTCATACATAAATTATACTTAAATCCAAAATGGTTCTCCAGTAGATTATTAAGAAAGGCTCGTCCTGTTCAATAGCCTTCTCATTTCCGACTAATTGAAAAGGAAATTTTGTTTAAAGTATCGCCCTTTCTTAAACAAGCCATACAAAGCTGGTTACAATTTCAGTTTTATCCTCCAGAAAATATAGAACAAATATTACAACAAATGTTATGGTTCAACTCAAATATACTGATTAATAAAAAAAAACATTATTTATGGAAAACAATGTTATAAAATGGTATTATAGTTATTAATGATATTATTAATAGAAACAGGGGAGTTATGTCACATATGCAGCTATCGAAAATATATGGTTATATCTGCTCAAGCCAAACTTACAACCAACTGATTGCAGCATTACCACAAAAATGGAGGAGGCAAGTGGAAAAGGGAGAAAGTAGGGAACTTGTTTGGGTGCCATATATTAAAGATACTAATTGGCTGAAAGGAACTGGCATAATTTGTGGCGGCAGGTAGCCTAGTGTTGGACTAGTAACCGAAAGGTTGCAAGATCAAATCCCCGAGCTGACGAGGTAAAGATCTGTCGTTCTGCCCCTGAACAAGGCAGTTTACCCACTGTTCCTAGGCTGTCATTGAACATAAGAATTTGTTCTTAATTAACTGACTTGCCTAGTGTTGGGGATGAATCAGAATTAGTTGGGTAACTTAGATAAGATGTTTTATTTTCATAATATGCTTGTGAGATACTTGTCATTAGAATGTTTCCCTTCGGACTATAGGGTTGGCAGTTGCAGCCATCCCTTCTCAGCTAGGGCTTAGTCACTTGGGGCCCAGAGAGGGGAGAGGTTAGGCTTGTCTTCATATGTGAATGTGTCTGTAACTATTCCTAAACCATGTGAAGGGATGGCGTGATTAATGGGGAACCAGTTAGTTATCTCCACAATGTCTGTACGCTAGTCACTCCCTCCTTTTCCCATTGGGGGGAGGAGTATGGCAGTGTCTGGAACCATTGTATTACGCCTCTGATGTTGCCCTTCTCTTGACCTAGTATATGACCTAGAAGCTCACTCCCCTCCGTGAGCTTGTCCAGGAGGGGGTGTATTTGAGATGGGAGGATCTAGAATTGACAATTGATATATGCCATTGGATGAGGTAATGTTTTGGTACCAAGAACGAGATTAGAACCTCGTTTAGGAGACCAAACTGAATGATAACTTATAGCGAATGCTGTCTGGCTATGGGATACTCCTCTCTCAAGTAAAAGTCTTTCTTTGTAAACAGTTCCTATTATCTGTGGTTTGTCATGTCGACTAGGGGGTGGATCTTTGCTATAAAAGATCTCAGGTGCCATTATGTTGACCACTCTTTACTTTTTATTAGAGATACTGAAATGTTGAAAGTCAAATGCTATTGCAAAAGCTTAATTATTATTAAAGGTGAAGTTTAAGTATAACTCTGACTGGTGTGTGGTTTGCTCTCTCATCATTTGGTAATACAGGAAATTGCCACAACACTAGTTAAATAAAAGTAAAAGAAATTTGAGGATAAAAATGTTGACAGCTGTGCTGTACAGGTTGCAAAATAAATGGGAAGAGATTTTTGATGTACCAATTCCATGGCACATGGTTTATGAACTGGTACAAAAAAACTACACTTGATTCAACACTTAGTTTTTCAATTTAAATTATTATATCAAATTCTTGCCACTAACAGAATGCTATATAAATGGGGCATACAGCAATCTCAGCTCTGTAGATTTTTCTGCGAAGAGACAGAATTAATAGATAATTTATTATGGTATTGCCCCTATGTAGCTTGTTTCTGGTCACAGGTTCAGGAATGGTTAAAAAATCACAACATACGCTTAAAATGAACCTTACGAATAGCAGTGTTGGTGATTTGGAAAGCCATAGTCAGTCAATAAATAATATAATACTCGTAGGACAGGTTTTCATCTTTAGCTCACAATCTGTGGATACTATACGATTAGAAAGGTTAAAAAATGATGTAAAACATGGCTGAGGGTTGGGATTAAAGAGCTTATGTTTGGTAAAGTATTATTGTTATGTGACTGTTTTATATAACAGTACCATGTATGCTAAATGTATATGTAAAATGTATGTTCTGTATATGTAGCAGAAAAGCTGTAAAAAAAAATATATATATTTGTCCTCCGTGGAGGTGTTAATAAAAAATAAAAAATAATTAAATAAAAAAATAATTGTCGTCCTGATCAGACCTCTATAAATATCCATCAACAATTGTCTGTCAGCGCCCCATTCATAACCAGAGACCGAGCGCATAAGATTCACCACCTACACTTTGTTTTCAACATTTATGACAAAATCTTTCCATGTATATCGCTCATTGAACCATAGACCCAAATATTTGTCCTTAGAAACCCTCCCCATAGTCTGTCCATACAGAAACAACTGTATATTATCAGCAACTTTCTTCTTTGAGAAGAACATACAACAAGACTTCGCCACTGACAATTTAAAATCCCAGTCAATCGACCATCTTTCAACATACACTATAGATTGTTGAATAGATTTGATCACGAGAGACATTCCTTCCCCTCTTCCAAATAGCTCAATCATCAGCATATAGGGAAGCCCCAATACCCATACCTACATTCAAAAACACATCGTTAATCATAATGTTGAACAAAATAGGACTGATAGCGCTGCCTTGAAGAATACCATTGTCAACTCCATAGGCATCAGATAAAATGGATCCTATTTTAACTCGAACAGAGCGATTTAAATAAGAAGGCCAAAACCCAGTTATATAATCTCACACCAATACCAAGTCTTTCCATCTTAATCAGTAGGCCTTCTCTCCACATAGTGTCACAAGCCTTTTCAATGTCAAAAAACACAGTAGCCATTACTTATTTTATGACCAAAGTTTTTCAACTTCAATGCTCACCTTTACTAATGCATCCAAAGTAGATCTACCTTTATGGAATCCACTTTGACATTGACTCAATAAACCTCTATGTTCCAGGAAATACAACAATCTATTGACTGTCATCTTTTCCATCAGTTTACAAAAGTTAGAGGTCAGTGCTATTGGTCTATAACTATCAGCACATGAAGGGTCCTTACCAGGCTTTACATAAGGTCATATTACTGCACGTTTACAACCAGAAGGTATAACCCCCTCACTCCAAATCTTTTTAAATAATCCCAGGAGAACATGTACTGTTTGACCTCATCAGGTAAATGCTTAAACATTACATAGCACAACTGATCATGACCTGGGGCTGTATATCCACAACCTATTAAGGCTGAACGCATCTCATGTATGGTAAAATCAGCATCCAATGAATAGTCAACACTATCCCTTTTCTTATACACATTAACATGAGCATGTAAAATCTCACATCTGCGTTGCTTATATACTTCATCCAAGGTAACCCCACTATGTACCCTAGCAAATGTCTTCCCCAACAAGCTTTTTCTTTATCCGTTATGGCCATTTCTTGACCCACAACCAAAACTGGAATTCGAGTGGACTTTGTGGTGTATTGAGAAATGTATTATGTGTTAATGAGTTTAAAGGGTTTGCAAATAGCCAATGGGATTTGTATGCAGGGGTTGAGTTATTTGAATTATCAAATGACAATGGGGTTTCCATTCTTGCATTGAAGTGATTGGATTATGAGATGCAAGGGCGGTAAAAGTTCAATGATGTATGGGAGAGTTGGGCTGAAGACACTGTAGAGAGTAGTCGACTGTAATGTGTTAAGGAGAACATTAAATAAATCTGTTCCGTTTATTATAAGTACGCCTCAGAGTCTTCAGTAAATAGATTCAGGTTGGATATTCGACAGATATTCACCTGTAGTTTTCCTTATGTCCACCAACAGCAGTTAGGGACCGTCAACATAGTGACAAATCTTTTTATTTTTTTAATGTCAATAGCTCTTTAACCATTACTCCTAAAACTTTCAAAACTGGTTCTAGCTAACCCGATGGCCTAGACACACCTTGCACACACTTTATTTTGTCGGTTTACATCTCACACTATTTTAATTATTTATTCTAATTTTTGAAATTCAATAGTGCCTTGGTCATGTGACCCACACACCTCAAACAAGGTCCATAATGTACACCCAGTGGGCCTTGTGGTAGAATTATTGTAATCAAAAGGAGAGACTTAAATTTCTTCAAAACAATCAAACTTGATTATTTAATTACAACAGTAATGGAGCTGGTCGGTAATCACCCCTGGAGGTGATCACTGAGAACTCAACGAGCTGGTTTGAGCCACAGCATTTTATAGCAAAGTCCATCCTCCTTCAGTTGACGTGACAAACAACATATGTATGGAATGGGTCACAAGGTTAAGATTTGTATGAAAGATACTTATAATTCACAGCAGACAGTATTTGCTGTAAAAACAGTTCTCATTGTGTAGACTCCAATGTCTGGCCCTGGGGTCATCTCTCCCTGGTACCTTATAGAACAGAAACATTAACTCATGCTCTGGAATGCGGTATCACCCAAAGACATTGTAAATCTCCCAGAGGCCCATCCTCAGTAGAATACACACAGATGAGCGTTCTAACAACCCCTTATTCTGTTGCATAAAACAACCATTTGATGCAATTACAGCATTATAACATAATCTTGCAAATTTGCTCTCACAGCCTACACATTGCACACCCTTTTGTTTCAATAGCTTCTTAGTCTTATGACTAGCCTTATATGTAGCATAACCTTTTGTTTGTCCATTTTCATCTCACACGTTTTTACATAAATATTCAATGTTTTTCAGTGTTTCTAATTTCAATAGCTCCTTGGTCATGTGACCTACAACCCTCAAACTACTTTCAGAACATACAGTCACTAGCCTTACATATTGCATACCCTTTTGTTTGTCCATTTTCATCTAAAAAATGTTACATACATTTTTCAAACTTTCCCATTTCAATAGCTCCTTGGTCATGTGACCTACAACCCTCAAACTGGTGTCAGAATATCCACTGAGTAGCCTTATATGTAGCACAACCTTTTGTTTGTTCATTTTAGTCTCACTCGATTTTGCATCCTATATTACATTTTATCCAAAAACTGTTTTGATTGCATGGAAATGCGCGTCTTGGCGTGCATCCCAATTGGACTTTTAATTTTCGAGATATTTTTGTATTTATTTTTCCTTTATTTTACCAGGTAAGTTGACTGAGAACACATTCTCATTTGCAGCAATGACCTGGGGAATAGTTACAGGGGAGAGGAGGGGGATGAAAGAGCCAATTGTAAACTGGGGATTATTAGGTGACCGTGATGGTTTGAGGGCCAGATTGGGAATTTAGCCAGGACACCGGGGTTAACACCCCTACTCTTACGATAAGTGCCATGGGATCTTTAATGACCTCAGAGAGTCAGGACACCCGTTTAACGTCCCATCCGAAAGACAGCACCCTACACAGGGCAGTGTTCCCAATCACTGCCCTGGGGCATTGGGATATTTTTTTTAGACCAGAGGAAAGAGTGCCTCCTACTGGCCCTCCAACACCACTTCCAGCAGCATCTAGTCTCCCATCCAGGGACTGACCAGGACCAACCCTGCTTAGCTTCAGAAGCAAGCCAGCAGTGGTATGCAGGGTGGTATATTAACGTTTAAAGATGTACCGAGGGTTGGGGGATTTGTAAAAGTAAAACGTCGTAACAAGGTTTCTGTAGGTGAAGGGTCATTAACGGGTTGCCAGCCGCCGGCGCGGGGCTGTGCTCCAAAAACAAAAATCTGCTGTGGGCTGGGTAGGGCAGGGGGCTCACGCCCCCGCCTCTCCCTTCCCTCTGCATGGGGTTCTTGGCCGGGAGGGTGGCTTTGGCTCGGACCGGCTACACCCCCCCTTTCCCAGCTAGGCACAGCCCCATGGTGCACATGTGGGCAGGTGCATTGGCCGTGTCCAAAGAGGATCGGGGTGAACCGGGTCTTCTGGTATCCAACATCGAGCGCTTGGGTCTCGCCCAGGACCCTTGTGTGGCTCCGGGTACCTAGCTAACCGCTCTGCGCCCCGGCGCCGGCGGAGTTTAATGGCTCCCCTCCCGTTGCTACGGCGGCGGCGGAGCGCTCGGACACTTTCATTTCATTTCAACCTCAAACCTTTTTGCTCCGTAAACTGTGGCCTCTCGCTCTGGCGAAGGGCAGGTGGGGGAAAGGACAAACTAAAGGGTATGCAATGTGTAGGCCCAATAAGTGTACATTCTGAACCTTGTTTGAGGTCAGTAGGTGACATGACCAAGGAGCAATTGAAATTCAAAAGTTTACAAAATTCATGTGAAATCACCTGAGATGAAAATGGACAAACTAAAAGGTGTGCAATGTGTAGGCCAACTGAGTGTACATTCTGAACCTTGTTTGAGGTCAGTAGGTCACATGACCAAGGAGCTATTGAAATTTGAAAGTTTGAAAAATGTATGTAAAATCATGTGAGATTAAAATGGACAAACAAAAGGGTGTGCAATATATAAGGCTAGTCAGCAGATATTCTGAAAGTAGTTTGAGGGTTGTAGGTCACACGGCCAGGGAACTATTGAAACTAAAAATGTTTAAAAATGCCACGGCGGTCAGCAGCGCTTATAGCACGGCCATTCTTTTTCCTTTTCACCACAGACCATCCAAGTCCATGACTTTCATCATCCCCACCTATACCATCAGAACTATCATCCATGTCAACCACAGTCCAGCACAGCTGTTGCTACAATAATATAGAACAATGGATTCTATTTTGAAGTCAAACCTTGCGCGTCCCGGTAGCTGCAGTTGCGATCACTGAGGTATACAGAACGATTCACTCTGCACTCTAATTACTATTACTCTACCTAGTTCAACAATTCATAAAGAAATGTGGAAATGTTCATCCCGTTTTTCTTGTTTTTCAAGTGAAGCCCTTTCCCCTTTAAGGGAGTATGCGAGCATGTAGAGTAGAAGTGGTGCTTCCTCTTGAAAACTCTTTGCTTCTTGGAAGTAGGCGTGAACCTATTCTAGTAAGTAAGTAAATACATTGTGAAAATGTTTAAAAAATATATATTATTAGCTAGCTGGCTGGCTACAGCAGGCCACTGTGTGCAGGCTAATGAGCTGGTTGTTAGCTAGCAAGCCAACTTTACATACTATAGCTAAGTGAAATATCATAATTTAGTGCTGTCCCCGACTAAAAAAAACTTGGTGGACCAAGAGTTGTCTGTTCTTCGTATTTTTCCATATATAGACTCATCCTATGATTGAATAAAATCAGCTATATGTAGACTACTGAGCTCGTCTGATGCTTTAAGCACTGCGATTTAAAAATGAAGACACAAATTACTAAAGAGGGAGCCAGAGATCAATATAGCCTAACCCGAATAAAAAAATACTGTTCCCGACCCTCCTCCTCCCGCTCCTCGCTGCTGCTGGCCTTAGCAGATTCTGCCATTATGCATCTGAAGTTGCCGGTAATAGGCTACACCAGCGGTCGGCAACCTTTTCCATTCGGAGTGCCAAGTTATCGTACCATTTCTATTGATCTGTGTGCCCTGCTGATTGATTATTGAAAGGGAGAGAACTTGAAAGATTTTTTAAATAGGATACATTGAGGAACTATTGTCATTCTCAATGGATGTAAAAACAGGCTTTGTTTACTTGCTGTTTGAGGCAAAGAAAACATTACTTTGAGAAGCTCTATAGTGATGGTGAGTTAAGACAATAAGAAATAGTATCAGATCCCCAAATAGGCACATTTCAAAGCCTACATTTGCGCACAGGCCAGGTAATCTAGGCCTAATTCTATGCGTAATCAGGTGCTTGTCCTTACTCAAGATTGACAGAAGAGCTCCAAACAAAAGACAATTAATAAATTGACAACTTATAAATGGAATGAAATAAACCAAAACTTTTCTCACAAGTGTAGCCTAGGTTGTGTGCTCTGCAAACAACGTGTCCACTCCTACAATGACAACGGTAAGACTGTAATAATAATATATTGAATGCATTAACAGAAATGACCATAACCAAACAAGAATTGTAGATTACAAATTATGGTAATTAATGGTAAATGTACTACTGGTGATACTGATGTGCAATCCCCGCGGCCTCCACAGGCGTGAATCAAACAGGTGCCATACAATATGTTTATATATATTTACCACTGCTTGACTAAAAAAACATAGTTCGACCAACAGCCTATCGACCAAACAATCAACCAGTCCCTATGGCGTCAGCCCTAATTGATGTAGGCCTATTTAACATTGTAAATTAAAAACTCATGCTCCAAATGTACTAGTTGGACAGGGCAGGTTGTGGGATGACATGAAAATATTCCTCAGTTTTAGTCCCTAGAGAGGAAAACTAAGAAGACAGACAGAGCGGTAATAGTCAGGCTGTCTAATTGTAATAAAATGAAGCCTGTTTCTTTGATGTCTGTCCTCAGATATGGATAGCTGTCAAAGCCTGTCTGGCGATGAAGAGGTCCCAGTAAATGTCCCAAGAGACTGCTTGCACATCCTTTTATGCCATGGTTTGTATGTGTACTTATGTTAGCAAATGTTGTATACAACAATACAGTTGAAAGTCACACACAATGTAATGTAGGCTACAAATGTATTACACTGTAGCAGGCCAATCCTTCTCCTGGAAGTATGCTGTGTGTGTAGGCTTCTGTTCTAGCCCAGCACTAACACACCTGATTTAACTTATCAAATCTAATGAGTTGATAATAATGTGTATTATTGCTGGGCTGGAATAGAAGTCTGCTCACCCAGTAGATCAGGGAGTGGAGCAAGGTTGGCCACATCTGATATGGACTTATTTTTTCACCCAAAATTATGCTTTAGTAATAAAGCCTACCTACTAATATGTCTAACATTTACAAACAAATTTGATTATTTGTACATTTTGAAATTATATTTTGATTAATTCAATGGTAATTCATTGACGTGAAGTGTCAATGTTCATTCATGTGTCAATGTTCGTTTCTCTTTGCTTATTTGAGCTGTTCTTGCCATAATATGGACTTGGTCTTTTACCAAATAGGGCTATCTTCTGTACACCACCCCTACCTTGTCACAACACAACTGATTGGCTCAAATGCATTAAGAAGGAAAGAAATTCCACAAATTAACTTTTAACAAGGCACATCTGTTAATTGAAATACATTCCAGGTGGCTACCTCATGAACCTGGTTGAGAGAATGCCAAGAGTGTGCAAAGCTATCATCAAGGCAAATGGTGGCTACCTTGAAGAATCTAAAATATATTTTGATTTGTTTTTTGGTTACTACATGATTCCATATATGTTATTTCATAGTTTTGATGTCTTCACTATTATTCTACAATGTAGAAAATAGTAAAAACAAAGAAACCCTTGAATAAGTAGGTGTGTCCAAACTCTTGACTGGTACTGTATATATTTAACAAACAAAAGAATACAGTATGACCCACACACCAAATACAGGATATGCCCCACCACATTTGATATGATGCATTGGTGGAGGATGCCCTGGCGTTCTGCAACGTTCACCACGTTGTCCTGAATGCCTAGACATGACAATTTAAGCCTCTCAAGGGAACAAGCCCAATGGGGTCCCATGCTATGGGGTCCCGGAGAGGAGGGACAACAGGAGGCTGAACAATTGTCGTCTCGGCTAGTTATTGGGCGATCAGGAGCAGCCAGTGGCCCTTAAAACTGACCCTGTCTAGCGTAGCTGTGATCAGGGGAAATGGTGGGAACTGTGTTGTTGCCGGCCAATCGTGAGCGAGGGCTTCCAAACCCAAAGGGCCTGGAGGGTTCGACATCGAGAACCAGCTAAGACAATGAGTGTTCTCCTGAGATGCAAACAGGTTGCGCTCTCCTGAACCGTTCCCACAGCTGTAACACCACCTGAGGGTGTAGACTCCAGTCCACCTCCGGCGGGCCATTTCTCGAAAGCATGTCCGCTGCCTGGTTCAAGATGTGCGCTGCCAGCAGTGACGAGCCCACAGCGAGAGCTCCCGAGACATTTTGTGGAGGTGCTGTCATCTCAGTACCCCCTGGTGATTGATATACGCCACTACCATGGTGTTGTCTGATCTGACCAGGACATGCTTCCCCTCCAAGTAGGGCAGGAACTGTTGGAAGTGCATCGCGAACTGCCCTGAGCTCCAGCACATTGATTGGCTTGCCACTCCATGGGGGCTCCAGCGTCCGCTCACTGCCATGCCTCTGAACACTGCCCCCCAACGCCAGCGAGGTATCGGTGCACACTAGCTCCCTGCAGTGGACTCTGTTCATTATCACTCCCTCCAACAGGGAGGAGTGTGAGTGCCATTTCAACAGAGTCCTCACATACGCATTTGTCACCGATAGCGGACGATGTCTACGTCGTCTCCAATAGAAACTCTTGTTTATTGTTTTGCGTTTGGACTAATGATCATGGTCTGTTAATAGCTATGTTGTATTAAAATACCCTTTTGTTTGACAATCATTTATAACGGTAGCGTGGCCGAGTGGTCTAAGGCGCTGGATTTAGGCTCCAGTCATTTCGATGGCGTGGGTTCGAATCCCACCGCTGCCAGAATATTTTAATGTTGTTTTTTCTTTCTCAACCAACCAGGTCGAACAATGTTATATGCTTTTGGTAATCCAGGTAAACTACAAAATATGTGACAAGTGTCTGGACTGTTGCATAGACTGGTGATAGTAGTACATGACGCACCCATTTCGTGGTAGAACGGCCATGACAAAGACCTGTAGTGACATCTTGTGGCGTTTCATAGTCATTACATTTCAATGAGAGCACTCGAGGGCAGCTGCTTGTTGACAATCCCATAATTTATTAGTTTCTTAGTTAGAAAGACTTACCTCTAACAAATACGTCTGTATAAGAAACATATTCCCAAAATAAAGTATAGTACCTGTATTTAAATTCATGAAAAGCTGTTATGATTAATATACATATTATTCATAAAATAATCCAAATGAAAATCAACTCTTCGCAAAGTGCTTCAAGTGAATCCCTCTAAATGAGAGATCAATGATCAGGGGCCCAACCAGCAGCTCGTCATGTTGGGGTTAAATCTATGCGAGGCTTCATTGGGCCCTGAGCCTCTGCTGAGAGTGTTGCCTGGCCACAAACTGCAGCTTTTGGATGGCCAGCTGAGTGTCCTCCAGTGAGATGCCCAGATGCCAGACGGCCCTGACCGAGCCTCCAATGTGGGGGAACATGAGTACCCGTACCCCCTGCCCCATAGCGGCCTGCTCGCCTTCCCCCACCCTAGCCATCAGGGCACAGAACTCTGTTGGGGTCAACGAGGCGTCCCGCAGACGAAACCGCAGGATGTTGGTTTCCACAGCAGCCATGTCGACCTCGTAGAGAGGCGGGTCGCACTCCAACAGAGCTACACACACACACACACACACACACACACACAGGTTGTGACAGAGTGGTCAAGAATATATGATGAAATAGAAACGTCCACGTGTGTGTCTTGCAGGTGTACATTTGTGTGTTTGTGTGCCCACCCTGTGCGAAGGTCCTGGCATGACGGTGGTCTTCCTCCAGCCTGTTGATCATGTCCCCCAATGCCAGCTTGCCAGCGGCTGCCAGAATTCCCACCTGGCGCAGCCCTCCGCCCAGGGCTTTACGACAACGCACCGCCCTGGAAATGAAGTCCTGAGGGCCAGCCAGCATGGTGCCCACTGGAGCACCCAGACCCTGCAACACACAGGATCATACGCAGGAGCATACGCAGGATCACACAGCAGGTAACACATAGCAGGTAACACACAGCAGGTAACACACAGTGTCTATCTCACAAATACATAATTCCAGCTGATGGTGTGTGTGTGTGTATGTATATGTGTTCTGACCTTGGACAGGCAGACGCTGACGGTGTGTGTGTTTTGTAGGATTGTAGATGGGGCGACTTTCTGGGCAATGGCTGCATTCATCATTCTTGCTCCGTCCATGTGTACAGCCAGACAATATCTGTCTGCTAACGCCTTTACCTGAGGGAGAGACACACAACAAAGCAGAGTTACAACACCATACCTTTCTGCAAGACTCTCGAGCACTCACCTGAGGGATACACAACACACACACACACACACACACACACACACACACACACACACACACACACACACACACACACACACACACACACACACACACACACACACACAGACCTTCTGCAGGAAGGGTAGGGGCAGCACGCGGCCTCCCTGTATGTTGTGTGTGTTCTCCACACACACCAGGCGTGAGCGGGGGTAGTGGGCGTCGGGGTAACCATGGCGAATCTTGGACTCCAGCTGATCCAGGTCAAAGGTCCCGTCAGGTAGATTGGTCACCGTGGTGGAGTGGACACCAGCCAGCTGACACACACATTACAATCACGTGTTTTAGTGTGCACTTTAAGTTTGTGTGTCCAGTGGCTGTGTGAGTAATCTGTGTGTGTTCACTGTACCTGAGCACTCCCTCCCTGCTCGTAGATGTGGAGGTGTGACAGATCTCCAACAATCATCTCGTCTCCTCTCTCCCTGCAGTGCACCATTACTGGACAACACATAAACACACCCAAAAAATATTACACAATTACTACTATGTTGATCCACCTTCTGCACAGCCATGTAGAAAGATCAGCTGTAAACCCATTGCAGATCCAGTCTCCTCTCACCAACACAACTGAACACACACACACACACACACACACACACACACACACACACACACACACACACACACACACACACACACACACACACACACACACACACTTCTCTCACCTGCTATGAGGTTTGCCATGGTTCCAGATGGGACATAGAGAGCTGCCTCCATCCCAAACACCTCTGCAGCCATCTTCTGGAGCTCTGTACATGCCCACCCAAATTTGCCAAATTAAATCAGGTTCATAAAAATGGAAAGGATGCATCATAAAATGATACAAACAGGTCCAAGTCAGTGCAACCAGATCACAGTACCACACGAATGAATTATGCAGTGTGTGCACCCCATGCACTTCACTACAAAATGCTTATTACACTGTTTTACATATTTTTATTGATCGGCCAGAACTTTGATCGGTGAAAGATCAGTATAAAATAATCAGGTCATAATGATGAGCACCTTCTTACAAATCAGTTAAGCAACTCCATATGCTTGCCAAAACTCATACATCATCTAATTTCTCTGACCATTTACTGTTGGATCCTCCCCGAATACATCGTCCCCAACCTCGGCCTCTGCCATGGCCTGACGCATGGCCGCTCCAGGCTTGGTCACGGTGTCGCTACGGAGGTCCACTGTCCGGGCAGAGGATGCCCCGGACAGGGAAGGGTCCACTGGTTGAGCGGTCTCGTAGTAGAGTCGAGAGGGTCCTCGTCCAAGCCCCACGGGGCACACATGGCGATGTTTTGGTGAGATGACACCCCGGTTTACACACTGCAACAATGCACGGGCCGGAATCGTTAACGTTTTTAAAAACATGTTTGCTGTCGTTTTGAGCACCGCAGAAAACCAGTTCACTCATCCATTTTTAGCTGTGAACTTTGGATCGTTGTATTCGACAATCATTGATTAGAACTGCCTTTCGCTGTCAGGCCAGAGTAATGGAAAAAGATCAGAAATGTACCAGAAGGTAGCGCCACAGAACATGTATTTTATTCCACCAGCCCACAACACAGAAAGAGTTCATTGCCATGATCTAACCCTGAGTTTAATGTCTATGAATTCAACTTCTCTTCATGCAAAAACAATGCCACAAAGCAAATACATGTATGCCATACATTAATCTATATTATTCCCCAAGCAGTTAACATCTCATCCAGTCGTGTGGTACTTCAAGTTGTTGCTTACTATAAGGAATTACGGATGTGCATTTCTAGCTGAGAGGAGGGTTTTCCGGTCAAAGTTTCCTTTGTGAGTCGAAGTGGTGCACCACTAAAGCCAAAGCCGTTTAACCTCGTTAACAACATTAATAACTAAAATGATAAGTAGCTAACGAGAACACGTATTAATTTAAATAATAAAGTCACGACACAGAGAAAGATACCTTGCAATTTGGTTGAAAGCTACAGGCTCCACCGCGTGACTAGACTGACAGGTAGCTGCTAGCATCAGATGCTAAGCTAACTATTTATTGTAGCTAACTGTCTGGAGCGGGGGAGGTGGACTTGTCTAGCTATCTTTACTGTCGATATATTCGCATAAAACCATTTTCTGTTTGCTGCTGTGGAAGTATTGGATTTCGTTATTCAATAGTTCTGCGTTGGACCATTCAGGTAAGCTCCCACTGCGTAACTAGCTAGTTTGCTGGATAGCTAACGTTAGCTATTGTATTGTTGTCTAAGGGTATTGTGTAACATTAGCTACGTTATTTGCTAGCTAGCTGCCACATGAGCCGATGACAGCTGTCGTGACATCAGTGGTTAGCGCAATAGTTAACTGTGGATTTGTTATCTAATCATACACATTGCCCTTGATACCGACGTTTTAACTAAGTTATCAGGCCATCATGTTGCACCATACATCTACATACACACATACATAGATAGCTGACCAGGTCCGTGTAATAATAGTTTGTATTCATGTCATGAATGATGATCTGCATCAAGATGGGGATGGAACAAATTATTGATGAAGAGTAGGCCTAACTGTAGCAATGTGCTTGGACTAAAGACACTCTCTTTCCCTTCCTCTCCTTCAGCACTCATCCCAACTGTGTGCTGAAATGGAAAAACCCTCCCATTTGTTTTCAAGTATTTAGAGGAACAGGTAAGCTCACATTTCCTGTTTAACATCCAGTCCCATCACTAATTTCCTGTTGTCAGAACAGAGCTTAGCTAGATTTCTATTTACCTTCCATTGATGAATGTAACTTATAGATATAGCTATAATACATCATCACTGTGCATTTCTCCTGAGACAAGCTGGTGACAGATGAAGGTTGCTAATAGTCAGTGTTCCTATTCATTAGTAGCTGTTTTGCACTTCTAAGATGCAAAACCCACATTCCAGCCAGGTGGGAGGCATGCCTGCTGTGTTACTTGTGAACGTGATGAGCACAGATCTGCACATAGTATTGTAGGCGTGCAGTTGGAGGAATGCCAGAGAACTGTCCCTTCCCAATGCCATTATGTTAGCACAATGGACTACATGTTTCAACAATAACCCTCATACAGGAGAGGTGCTGGCAATGCCAAAACAACCATCAGCGATCCAGATCATTTATCTTTTTGTGATAATGTATAATATACGAAAACCTGATATTGATGTTTGGGTGTTATATAAGATATCTTTGTTGCTGTGAGAACTTGTGTGCTCAAGGATTGTGATAAACTACATGGTGACATCGCGTTCACCTCCAAAACTTGACTATGTTCTGATAATACATTGTTATTGTGACATTACGCCACCTATTGAATTGATTGTGATGTGTTCTATTGTGACTCTACCATATCTTGCATTGCAACATTATTCAAGTTCTACTGCTGCACTATGACCTCATCCACACTCAAGAATGTTGAGTTCTTGACTTGCATTGTGATGCATTGCATTGTGACATTTATTGTGTTTTGCTGCATAATGACATCATCCACCAAATGTTTAGTTCTTAGTTTACATTGTGAAGTATTTCTTTGTGACACACCATCTTAGCCTATTTGAGTTCTACTCAGTGGTGTAAATTACTTAAGTAAAAATACTTTAAAGTACTACTTAAGTATATTTTTGGGTATCTGCACTTAACTTTACTATTTATATTTTGCACTACTTTTACTTCACTACATTCCTATAGAAAATATAGTACTTTTTTCTCCATACATTATCCCTGACACCCAAAAGTACTTGTTACATTTTGAATGCTTAGCAGGACAGGAAAATTGTGAAATTCACGCACTTATCAAGAAAATACATGGTCATCCCTACTGCCTATGGTCTGGCGGACTCAATAAACACAAATGCATATTTTGTAAATAATGTTGGAGTGTTCCCCTGGCTATTAGCACCATTTTCATATTTTTAAAATGTACGGTCTGCTTTGCTTAATATAAGGGATTTTTTATTTATTTATACATTTACTTCTACTTTTGATACTTAAGTATATTTAAAGCCAAATATTTTTTGACTTTTACTCAAGTAGTATTTTACTGGGTGACTAATTTACTTGAATGACTTTCTATTAAGGTATCTATACTTTTACTCAAGTATGACAATTGGGTACTTTTTCCTCCACTGGTTCTACTTCTGCATAGGGCTGGGAATTGCCAGGGACCTCACGAAACAATATTATCATGATACTTAGGTGCTGCTGTGATATGTATTGCAATTCTCACTTTTCTATATGCATTGAGATTCAATACTGTGATTCTATTGCAGTTCTATGGTCCAAACATATCGCTCACCATATGTCTACTGCAGAGGGACGAGAGAGCCATGAGAAAACAAGTTTTGATCAGTCATGGAAATAAAAGTGCTGAAAAAATTGTGGCTCCCTATTAAATTTTTTGATGCAGAACAAGCTATGAAGGAAAAATACTGGAGTTTCAGTGCAGGTACAGCCAACTAGCGCAAAGATGATATTGTCAAAACTATACGATATATCGGCAAAAAATAATATAGTTAAAAATACTTCCAGTTCGCTGCAGCTAGCGACTGGAACAAGCTGCAAAAACCACTCAAACTGGACAGTTTTATCTCCATCTCTTCATTCAATGACTCAATCATGGACACTCTTAATGACAGTTGTGGCTGCTTTGCGTGATGTATTGTTGTCTCTACCTTCTTGCCTTTGTGCTGTTGTCTGTGCCCAATAATGTTTGTACCATGTTGTACTGCTGCCATGTTGTTGTCATGTGGTGTTGATACCATGCTGTGTTGTCCTGTTGCTGCCATGCGATGTTGTTGTTTTAGGTCTCTCTTTATGTAGTGTTGTGGTGTGTCTCTCTTGTCGTGATGGGTTTTGTACTATATTTTTATTGTTAATCCCAGCGCCCGTGACCGCAGGAGGCCTTTTGCCTTTTTTACTACTGCATTGTGACATCACCCCATGCTTCGAAAACATGGCCTACAATATGAGTCTTTCAATGGACTGTCTTTCTCTCCCACATATCACTAAAGGGTTAAATGTAATTCTCTCTAAGTTGACCTGTTTCACAGATTTATTTGAAGCTGTTTCTGCTAGTCCAAGATCTCGTTCATGATAGCCTCAATTAGATCAGTGAGGGAACCACGGGGTGAGGTGGTCGCTGATGAGATGAGGTCATTGGTGGGGGGTCTACAGTTATGCAATAGGACATTGGATGATTCGATCAGACTCAATGTGCTGTAATAAACCATAATAAAGGTCAATTACGTTTTGTTGTGGTAAATTGGGTGGAAATGCCTCATGATGTGAGGTCTGAAGGATGAAACAGAGTGTTTCACCGTTTCACCGTGGAAACCCTGTTGAGATTGACCAGAAGAGGTTTTTCGGTTGGGGTGTGTCGTCTGACTGGAGACGACTTCCTCAGGCTGCTGGAACACTCAGAAGACAGAAATCCTCTCTGGCCATATGAGTTTTGTGTTTTTTTTTCCTGAGCCAGTGCCAGGAAACTGCTCCAAATCAAATTGTATTGGTCACATACACATTTTTAGCAAATGCTATTGCGGGTGTAGCGAAATGCGTGCTTCTACATCTGCATTGCTTGCTGTTTGGGGTTTTAGGCTGGGTTTCTATATAGCATTTTGTAACATCGGCTGATGTAAAAAGAGCTTTATAAATACATTTGATTGATTCCCAGTTCAAACAGTGCAGTAGTGTATAACAATTCACACATCTAAAAGTAAAATAATGTTATTAAGAAATATCTAAATATTAGGACGAGCAATGTCGGAGTGCCATTGACTAAAATACAGTATACAGTCGTGGCAAAAAGTTTTGAGAATGACACAAATATTAATTTTCACAAAGTCTGCAGCCTCGGTTTGTATGATGGCAATTTGCATATACTCCAGAATGTTATGAAGAGTGATCAGATGAATTGCAATTAATTGCAAAGTCCCTCTTTGCCATGCAAATGAACTGAATCCCCCCCCCAAAATTTCCAATGCATTTCAGCCCTGCCACAAAAGGACCAGCTCACATCATGTCAGTGATTCTCTCGTTAACACAGGTGTGAGTGTTGACGAGGACAAGGCTGGAGATCACTCTGTCATGCTGATTGAGTTCGAATAACAGACCGGAAGCTTCAAAAGGAGGGTGGTGCTTAGAATCATTGTTCTTTCTCTGTCAACCATGGTTACCTGCAAGGAAACACGTGCAGTCATCATTGCTTTGCACAAAAAGGGCTTCACAGGCAAGGCACCTAAATCAACCATTTATCGGATCATCAAGAACTTCAAGGAGAGCGGTTCAATTGTTGTGAAGAAAGTTTCAGGGCGCCCAAAAAAGTCCAGCAAGCGCCAGGACCGTCTCCTAAAGTTGATTCAGCTGCGGGGTCGGGGCACCACCAGTACAGAGCTTGCTCAGGAATGGCAGCAGGCAGGTGTGAGTGCATCTGGGACAGACTGATATTCTGCAAAAGGTACAGGGATTGGACTGCTGAGGACTGGGGTAAAGTCATTTTCTCTGATGAATCCCCTTTCCGATTGTTTGGGGCATCCGGAAAAAGCTTGTCCTGAGAAGACAAGGTGAGCGCTACCATCAGTCCTATGTCATGCCAACAGTAAAGCATCCTGAGACCATTCATGTGTGGGGTTGCTTCTCAGCCAAGGGAGTGGGCTCACTCACAATTTTGCCTAAGAACACAGCCATGAATAAAGAATGGTACCAACACATCCTCCGAGAGCAACTTCTCCCAACCATCCAGGAACAGTTTGGTGACAAACAATGCCTTTTCCAGCATGATGGAGCACCTTGCCATAAGGCAAAAGTGATAACTAAGTGGCTCGGGGAACAAAACATCGATATTTAGGGTCCATGGCCAGGAAACTCCCCAGACCTTAATCCCATTGAGAACTTGTGGTCAATCCTCAAGAAGCGGGTGGACAAACAAAAACCCACAAATTCTGACCAACTCAAAGCATTGATTGTGTAAGAATGGGCTGCCATCAGGCAGGATGTGGCCCAGAAGTTAATTGACAGCATGCCAGGGCGGATTGCAGAGGTCTTGAAAAAGAAGGGTCAACACTGCAAATATTGACTCTTTGCATCAACTTCATGTAATTGTCAATAAAAGCCTTTGACACATATGAAATGCTTGTAATTATACTTCTGTATTACATAGTAACATCTGACAAAAATATCTAAAGACACTGAGGTAGCAAACTTTGTGAAAATGAATATTTTGTCATTCTCAACCTTTGGCCACGAATGTATACGGTTGAAGTCGGAAGTTTACATACAGCTTAGCCAAAGACATTTAAACTCAGCTTTTCACAATTCCTGACATTTAATCCTAGTAAAAATTCCCAGTCTTAGGTCAGTTAGGATCACCACTTGATATTGAGAATGTGAAATGTCAGAATAATAGTAGAGAGTGATTTATTTCAGCTTTTATTTCTTTCATCACATTCCCAGTGGGTCAGAAGTTTACATACACTCAGTATTTGGTAGCATTGCCTTTAAATTGTTTAACTTGGGTCAAACGTTTCAGGTAGCCTTCCACAAGCTTCTCACAATAAGTTGGGTGAATTTTGGCCCATTCCTCCAGACAGAGCTGTTGTAACTGAGTCAGGTTTGTAGGTCTCCTTGCTCGCACACATTTTTTTCAGTTCTGCCCACAAATGTCTATAGGATTGAGGTCAGGGCTTTGTGATGGCCACTCCAATACCTTGACTTTGTTGTCCTTAAGCCATTTTGCCACAACTTTGGAAGTATTCTTGGGGTCATTGTCCATTTGGAAGACCCATTTGAGACCAAGCTTTAACTTCCTGACTGATGTCTTGAGATGTTGCTTAAAGATATCCACATGATATTCCCTCTTCATGATGCCATCTATTTTGTGAAGTGCACCAGTCCCTACTGCAGCAGAGCACCCGCGCAACATGATGCTGCCACCCCCGTGCTTCACGGTTGGGATGGTGTTCTTCGGCTTGCAAGCCTCCCCTTTTTTCCTCCAAACATAACGATGGTCATTATGGCCAAACAGTTCTATTTTTGTTTCATCAGACCAGAGGACATTTCTCCAAAAAGTACAATCTTTGTCCCCATGTGTAGTTACAAACCGTAGTCTGGCTTTTTTATGGCAGGTTTTGGAGCAGTGACTTCTTCCTTGCTGCGTGGCCTTTCAGGTTATGTTTATATAGGACTTGTTTTACTGTGGATATAGATACTTTTGTACCTGTTTCCTCCAGCATCTTCACTAGGTACTTTGCTGTTGTTCTGGGATTGATTTGCACTATGCACCAAAGTACGTTAATCTCTAGGAGACGGAACGCGTCTCCTTCCTAAGAGGTATGACGGCTGCATAGTCCCATGGTGTTTATACTTGCGTACTATTGTTTGTACAGATGAACGTGGTACTTTCAGGCATTTGGAAATTGCTCCCAAGGATGAACCAGACTTGTGGTCTACAATTCTTTTTCTGGGGTCTTGGCTGATTTCTTTATATTTTCCCATGATGTCAAGCAAAGAGGCACTGAGTTTGAAGTTAGGCCTTGAAATACATCCACAGGTACACCTCCAATTGACTCAAATTTAACATTAACATTTAACATTTTAACATTTACATTTAGCAGACGCTCTTATCCAGAGCGACTTACATTTTTAAACTTTATTTAACTAGGCAAGTCAGTTAAGAACAAACTCTTATTTTCAATGACGGCCTAGGAACAGTGGGTTAACTGCCTTGTTCAGGGGCAGAACGACAGATTTGTACCTTGTCAGCTCGGGGATTTGAACTTGCAACCTTTCGGTTACTAGCCCAACGCTCTAACCACTAGGCTACCCTGCCGCCCCTGCCGCCCCACAAATGATGTCAATTAGCCTATCAGAAGCTTTTAAAGCCATGACATCCTTTTCTGGAATTGTCTAAGCTGTTTAAAGGCACAGCCAACTTATTGTATGTAAACTTCTGACACACTGGAATTGTGATACAGTGAAATAATCTGTAAACAATTGTTTGAAAAATTTCTTGTGTCATGCACAAAGTAGATGTCCTAACCGACTTCCCAAAACTATAGTTTGTTAACAAGAAATTTGTGAAGTGGTTGAAAAACAAGTTTTATTGACTCCAACCTAAGTGTATGTAAACTTCTGATTTGAACTGTACATATGAAATGAGTAAAACAGTATGTAAAGTGTTCTGGACTAATGATGTAAGAAATAACACACAAAAAAACGAAATACTGCAAGGTTGCTAAGGAGCTAGAAGTAGAGCTGCAATGTCTGTCGGCTCAATCTCTCCAGAGAGTGCTGTATGCTGCCCCACCCAGACAGACATGGGGAGAGGGGCATTGAGGGAGACTGAGACAGATAGTAGGTTGAGCCTTGGTAGAGCAAGACAACCCCCCCCCCCCCCCCCCAAAAAAAAACATATCAGCAATAACCTGAGGTTAACACAGAGATGGAGAGAGTGAACATGAGTGAGTAAGTGTGTGAGAATGAGGGAGGGAGGGAGAGATCCTCAGACAACACAACCTCATTGACATGCCAGGCCTGCTTTGTTCTAGTAGCATTCCTTTGCTGCAGTCCATGGGTAGAAAACACACTCATGAAAACAAACAGAATCGACCCTGCAGTGTTATCATTTTGTCTTTTGTCGTGAGCAAAAGCTCATGACAAATATATATATATATATATATATATATATATATATATATATATATGGATTCCTTGTGTCTTATTGTTAGGAAGAATTATAGTCCAAATCAGATGTTCTGTACTATAGGATTATATAATATATTAAATACATAATCTTATCTGTTTCTAACTACAACTATTTTGTCAAAAGCTGAGATGGGGGGTGTACATCCTCTCTTGTGCTTTTTGAGGTCCAACGACCCTAAAGGGCAGGTATTCCCAAACTACGTGCAATGCCGTCGGGGATACGCCAAATAAAAATGTGATTCACCTTGACATTTTCTAACAGTCCATTAATATTTTCGTTCGGGGCTATACATTTGGGTAAGGTTTTTTTCTTGCCTGAGTAGCTTCGTTTCACTGCCAAAATAAAACCATCCAGTGTTGCGCGAAATAACAACACAATGTCAAATACAGGTAGCCTAGTCTAATAATTAACATCCGATCACATTAACCGTTACTCTCTCGCGGGAATTCCACTAATGGTCCGTATGTAGCCAAACGTAGCTGCTGCTCTTTCCGTTTGCTCGAAAATCACTAAATGTTTTAAAACAGTAAGGCCCGCGTCCGTAGAGACACATACCAGCTCTACTGGTAGTACTGTTTCTACCAGCAGTACTACACCTGCACCTGTCGACGACACAAGTTGTTCTGCTTCCACGAGCACATCCAATGCTAGCATCAGTATTTCTACATTTGTTGTTAGCCCAGCTAGTATGGACACTGACAGTTGTGAATCTGATGCAGCCGAAGAGCTCCTGCCCACTTACCCGGGAAAGCGCCGAACAACAGACATGGACGTTGGACCATCGAAGAGGCGCAAATATGATGAGAACTACATTGATTTGTGGTTCACTTACATTGGGAGTAGTGCCTTTCCTCAACCATAGTACTTTAACACATATAAACACACTATCTCACAACTCGATGAAACCTTCACTCTTGCGCAGACATTTAGAAACAAAACATGCCAATTTGAAAAATAAGCCACGGGATATTTTTTAGCGAGAATTAAGACGACTTTCGAGTAGTAAGACATGTATATAAGCAACGGATACCATTAATAAGAATGGGCTAGAAGCGTCTTACATGGTGAGCTACCGAGTGGCTAGGATAGGCAAGCCCCATACTAATGTGCAGGACTTAATTCTTCCTGCTGCCGCAGATATGGCTGGGACAATGCTGGGGAAAAATGCCCAAAAAACTATACAGACAATTTCTTCATCAAACACACTGTTTCACAACGCATCAGTGACATGGCAGGAGATGTTTTGAAACAATTACTGCTTTGCATACATGCCAGTGAATTCTATGCGTTACAGCTGGATGAGTCAACAGACGTGGCGGGCCTAGCACCTGTCTGTTATGTTTATGGGGGGTCAATTAATGAAGACATCCTCTTCTGCAAACCACTGGAAACCAGGACAACAGGAGAGGATATTTTTAAAGTACTGGACAGCTTTGCGACATCAAATGAACTTGTGGTTAAGATGTGTTGGTATCTGTACTGATGACGCAAAAGCCATGACAGCGCATGCAAGCAGTTGCTCCCGACACCACTTGGGTACACTGCAGCATCCACCGAGAGGCTTTTGCTGCCAAGGGAATGCCTGACAGCTTGAAAGACGTTTTGGACAGTACAGTGAAAATGGTTAACTTTGTTAACTTAACTCTTGTCAGGGGGCGCTGTTTCCACTTTGGGAAAAATTGTGCCCAAATTAAACTGCCTCGTACTCTATTCTAGATCGTACAATATGCATATTATTATTACTATTGGATAGAAAACACTCTCTAGTTTCTAAAACCGTTTGAATTATATCTGTGAGTAAAACAGAACTCATTTGGCAGCAAACTTCCTGACCAGGAAGTGGAAAGTCTGAAAACGATGCTCTGTTCTAGGGCAAGAATTGAGTACGAGGCCGTTTGAAATGGGCACCTTTTATCAGAGCTACTCAATACTGCCCCTGCAGCCCAAACAGGTTAATGGGACTTTTGGAGTTTTCTGTTCTCTGCGTCGAGAGAAATTGGGAACGTCATCAACATTGGCTAGCCTTGTGGAGCGAATTCGACAGGAGAGAAGGACATTCTAAAACCAAACAACGATTTATTCTTGACCAAGGACTCCTTGTACAAGATTCTGATGGAAGCTCAGCAAAAGTAAGAACAATTTATGATGTTATTTCGTATTTCTGTGGAAAATGTTGAGTCCTATTCTCTGCCGTTTTGGCGGGCGCTGTCTCGCTATAACGTAAGCTGTTTGTTATGGTAAAGTTATTTGTAAAAATCTAACACGGCGGTTGCATTAAGAACCAGTGTATCTTTCATTTGCTGTCCAACATGTATTTTTTAGTAAAGTTTATGATGAGTTCTTTGGTCAGATTAGGTGAGTGTCCAAACTAGCTCCGGACATTCTGGTGAATCGATGCTACATATTCACAATGTATAACCACGGTTTGCAGCTCTAAATATGCACATTTTTGAACAGAACATAAGTGTATTGTATAACCTGATGTTATAAGACTGTCATCTGATGAAGTTGGTCAAGGTTAGTGATTAATTGTATATCTTTTGCTGGTTTTTGCGATCGCTACCTTTTGCTGCTAATAAATGCATTTGTGTGTTTGGCTATTGTGGTAAGCTAATATAATGCTATATTGTGTTTTCGCTGTAAAACACTTAAAAAATCTGAAATATTGGCTGGATTCACAAGATGTTTATCTTTCATTTGCTGTACACCATGTATTTTTCATAAATGTTTTATGATGAGTATTTAGGTATTTCACGTTGCTCTCTGTAATTGTTCTAGCTGCTTTGGTGATATTTTTGATGGTAGCTGCAATGTAAAACTATGATTTATACCTCAAATATGCACATTTTCAAACAAAACATACATTTATTGTATAACATGTTATAAGACTGTCATCTGATGAAGTTGTTTCTTGGTTAGTGACTAATTATATCTCTATTTGGTCGGTTTTGTGATAGCTACCTATGCGGTAGAAAAATGGTGAAAATATGCGGTTGAGTCTTTTGCTATTGTGGTTAGCTAATAGAAATACATATTGTGTTTTCGCTGTAAAACATAAAAAAAATTGGAAATGATGGCTGGATTCACAAGATATTTATCTTTCATTTGCTCTATTGGACTTGTGATTTCATGAAAATTATATTATATGATATCCCTGTCGCGTTAGGCTAGGCTATGCTAGTCAGCTTTTTTGATGAGGAGGATCCTGGATCCGGGAGAGAGAAGGGGTAGAGGTTAAAGCAAGGCCCCTGAACTCTCGTGTATTTTCTGTACTATACAATGATATGGGCAGCGACCATGTAACGCTTTTACAACATACAGAAGTGCGCTGGTTATCAAGGGGCAAAGTATTTACACGTTTTTTTTATTTTTATTGAGAGACGAGCTTAAAAACGTCTTATGGCTGCAATCCCGGTAACGGGATCGATATGACAACAGCCAGTGAAAGTGCAGGGCGCCAAATTCAAACAACAGAAATCTCATAATTAAAATTCCTCAAACATACATATGTCTTATATCATTTTAAAGGTGATCTTGTTGTTAATCCCACCAAAGTGTCCGATTTCAAATATGCTTTTCAGCGAAAGCACTACAAACGATTATGTTAGGTCACCACCAAACCACAATAAGCACAGCCATTTTTCTAGCGAAGGATAGCAGTCACAAAAAGCAGAAATAGATATCAAATTAATCACTAAACTTTGATGATCTTCATCAGATGACACTCATAGGACTTCATGTTACACAATAAATGCATGTTTTGTTTGATAAAGTTCATATTTATATTAAAAAATCTGTTTACATTGGCGCGTTACGTTCACTAGTTCCAAAAACATCAAGTGATTTTGCATAGCCACATCGTTTCAACAGAAATACTCATCATAAATGTAGATGATAATACAAGTTATACACATGGAATTATAGATATACCTCTCCTTAATGCAACTGCTGTGTCAGATTTCAAAAAAACTTTACGGAAAAAGCTAACCATGCCATAATCTGAGACGGCGCTCAGAACAATAGCCAAATTAGCCGCCATGTTGGGGTCAACAGAAACCAGAAAATACATGATAAATGTTTCATTACCTTTGATGAACTTCATCAGAATGCAGTCCTAGGAATCCCAGGTCCATAATAAATGCTTGATTTGTTCGATAATGTCCGTTATTTATGTCCAATTAGCTACTTTGGTTAGCGCGTTTGGTAAACAATTCCAAAGTCAAAAAGCGCGTCCACTATAACGTGACGAAATGTCCAAAAGTTCTGTAACAGTCAGTAGAAACATGTCAAACGATGTATTGAATCAATCTTAAGAATGTTGTTAACTTCTACTTGGTACTCATCCCGGATCCGGGAGCACCCCCATCAGTAAAAAAGCTGACTAGCATAGCCTAGCATAGCGCCACAAGTAAATACTAGCATCTAAATATCATGAAATCACAAGTCCAAGACACCAGATGAAAGATACACATCTTGTGAATCCAGCCATCATTTCTGATTTTTAAAATGTTTTACAGGGAAGACACTATGTATTTCTATTAGCTAACCACGATAGCAAAAGACTCAACTTTTTTTTCTCCACCATTTTCTTACTGCATAGGTAGCTATCACAACTTCGACCAAATAAAGATATAAATAGTCACTAACCAAGAAACAACTTCATCAGATGACAGTCTGATAACATATTTATTGTATAGCATATGTTTTGTTTGGAAAATGTGCATATTTCAGGTATAAATCATAGTTTGACATTGCAGCCACCATCACAAAATCTCACCAAAGCGGCTAGAATAACTACAGAGACCAACGTGAATTACCTAAATACCCATCATAAAACATTTATGAAAAATACACAGCGTACAGCAAATGAAAGACGAACATCTTGTGAATCCAGCCAATATTTCAGATTCTTTAAGTGTTTTACAGCGAAAACACAATATAGCATTGTATTAGCTTACTACAATAGCCAACCACACCGCAGCATTGATTCATGCACGTTAGCGATTGCGAATAAACCAGCAAAAGATATTAATTTTTTCACTAACCTTCTCAAAACTTCATCAGATGACAGTCCTATAACATCATATTATACAATACATATATTGTTTGTTCGAAAATGTGCATATTTAGCGGCACAAATCGTGGTTATACAATGAGAATAGTGGCCAAAATGCAAACAAAATGTCGGGAGACATCTTGGGAGAGGCACCTAATCTAATCAATAACTAATCATAAACTTGACAAACAAATACAGGTTGGACAGCAAATGAAAGATACATTAGTTCTTAATGCAACCGCTGAGTTAGATTTTTTTAAATTAACGTTACTACGACATACAGCGTGCGGTAAAGCGAGACCGCACCGAAAATAATGGCGGAATAATAATTTCACTTTTTTGACAAATTACGAATTAACATCATAAATAGTTCTTACTTTTTTGATGAGCTTCCATCAGAATCTTGGGCAAGTCGTCCTTTGTCCAGAATCATCGTTGCTCGGTTGTAGATTGCCATCTTCAACTTAGGAATTAGCAGCAAACATTAGCCATGTGGCGAAGACGTGTCCAACTCACTATAACGCAGCACAAATGAAATACCGAAAATCGCAATATACTGACATAAACTGATATAACTCGGTTTAAAATAACGACATTATGATGTCTTTAACACCTATATCGAATAAAATCAGAGCCGGATATATCTAAGGCCTATAACGAGAGCTTTCAGAATGCCATCGTGAGGTCCTCCTTTGCGCCATGACGAATGTCGAAAAGAGGGCACCCCAGGTTCCATGAGTATTTATATGGCCTCAGAACTGCCTAGCAACACCATTCCAATTCTCACTGCTTGCTGACATCTAGGGGAAGGCGCATGCAGTGCATGTCGCCCCATAGAATACATGATAATTTATAAACTGACCCTGGAACAGAGACCTCGATTTGAGATTTTTCAGTTCCTGACAGGAAGTGTGCTGCAGAATGAGTTCTGTTTCACTCAGAGAAATAATTCAAACGGTTTTAGAAACTAGAGTGTTTTCTATCCAATAGTAATAATAATATGCATATTGTACGAGCAAGAATTGAGTACGAGGCAGTTTAATTTGGGAACTAATTTTTACAAAGTCGAAATGGCGCCCCCATATTGACAAAAGGTTAACATACATCTTGAATAACGTTCCAACCGGAGAATTACATTGACTTCAGTTGAGCGATGGAACGGAGCTGCCTCTCACATGAACGCGCGTGTTCAATGCGTGGTCACCTCATGGCAGTGATTACTCATTCCTGTCTGCTTCGGCCCCCCACCACAGCAGAGTCATTAGACAAAGTTCTATTGACTGTTGACATCATCTAGTGGAAGCCGTAGGAAGTGAAAACTCATCCATATCTCGCTGTAATTTCAATGAGAGTGTTAGTAAAACGTTTACTGGAGACAGGAGATCAAGTAGAGACATAGGACGAGGTGGATAATTACAGTGGGGAGAACAAGTATTTGATACACTGACAATTTTGCAGGTTTTCCTACTTACAAAGCATGTAGAGTTCTGTAATTTTTATCATAGGTACACTTCAACTGTGAGAGAAGGAATCTAAAACAAAAATCCAGAAAATCACATTGTATGATTTTTAAGTAATTAATTTGCATTTTATTGCATGACATAAGTATTTGATACATCAGAAAAGCAGAACTGAATATTTGGTACAGAAACCTTAGTTTGCAATTACAGAGATCATACGTTTCCTGTAGTTCTTGACCAGGTTTGCACACACTGCAGCAGGGATTTTGGCCCACTCCTCCATACAGACCTTCTCCAGATCCTTCAAGTTTCGGGGCTGTCGCTGGGCAATACGGACTTTCGGCTCCCTCCAAAGATTTTCTATTGGGTTCAGGTCTGGAGACTGGCTAGGCCACTCCAGGACCTTGAGATGCTTCTTACGGAGCCACTCCTTAGTTGCCCTGGCTGTGTGTTTCGGGTCGTTGTCATGCTGGAAGACCCAGCCACGACCCATCTTCAATGCTCTTACTGAGGGAAGGAGGTTGTTGGTCAAGATCTCGCGATACATGGCCCCATCCATCCTCCCCTCAATACGGTGCAGTCGTCCTGTCCCCTTTGCAGAAAAGCATCCCCAAAGAATGATGTTTCCACCTCCATGCTTCACGGTTGGGATGGTGTTCTTGGGGTTGTACTCATCCTTCTATTCCTCCAAACACGGCGAGTGGAGTTTAGAGCAAAAAGCTCTATTTTTGTCTCATCAGACCACATGACCTTCTCCCATTCCTCCTCTGGATCATCCAGATGGTCATTGGCAAACTTCAGACGGTCCTGGACATGCGCTGGCTTGAGCAGGGGGACCTTGCGTGCGCTGCAGGATTTTAATCCATGACGGCGTAGTGTGTTACTAATGGTTTTCTTTGAGACTGTGGTCCCAGCTCTCTTCAGGTCATTGACCAGGTCCTGCCGTGTAGTTCTGGGCTGATCCCTCACATTCCTCATGATCATTGATGCCCCACGAGGTGAGATCTTGCATGGAGCCCCAGACCGAGGGTGATTGACCGTCATCTTGAACTTCTTCCATTTTCTAATAATTGTGCCAACAGTTGTTGCCTTCTCACCAAGCTGCTTGGCTATTGTCCTGTAGCCCATCCCAGCCTTGTACAGGTCTACAATTTATCCCTGATGTCCTTACACAGCTCTCTGGTCTTGGCCATTGTGGAGAGGTTGGAGTCTGTTTGATTGAGTGTGTGGACAGGTGTCTTTTATACAGGTAACGAGTTCAAACAGGTGCAGTTAATACAGGTAATGAGTGGAGAACAGGAGGGCTTCTTAAAGAAAAACTAACAGGTCTGTGAGAGCCGGAATTCTTACTGGTTGGTAGGTGATCAAATACTTATGTCATGCAATAAAATGCAAATTAATTACTTAAAAATCATACAATGTGATTTTCTGGATTTTTGTTTTAGATTCCGTCTCTCACAGTTGAAGTGTACCTATGATAAAAATGACAGACCTCTACATGCTTTGTAAGTAGGAAAACCTGCAAAATCGGCAGTGTATCAAATACTTGTTCTCCCCACTGTATATAATAAGGCCGTTTATTCAGATGCAAAGATATCTTAGTAAATCGTGCAGCACGGCTCCTTCTGTCTGACTCGTATGGAATCGTCGGAAGAGAGGCCTCTAAAACAGTTCATACAGATTATATAGGCAACAAGCAAAGTAGGTTGATCTGGTAGTCTGGCCTTCCGATTGGTCGATCTGGGTCGTGGGTAGTCCTGTTCGGCCTGATGTCGACGTTTCCATTGGCCCTTCCCACAGTTCTTTGTCTTAAAGTCTCATCCTTGAGCAGAATGCATGTGCGTCTGTTTTAACAGGGGCCTATTCATGGGGGAGGGTTGAGTGTGTGGGTCTGTGGTTACTTAATAGGGTACAAAGTGTGGGGGTATAGTGGGGGATGGGTGCATGTTGTGCCAAGTTATAGCTTATGTTGAGAAGTGGTTAAAACAAGTTACCAGTATCTTATACAATTTCTTACAAGAGCTTGGTTGAAAAACTACCAGCCTCAGAAAAATTCCAAACAGGAAGTGGAACTTCTCAGGTTTTTGCCTGCCATATGAGTTCTGCTATACTCACAGACATAATTCAAACAGTTTTAGAAACTTCAGAGTGTTTTCTATCCAATACTAATAATAATATGCATATATTAGCAACTATGACTGAGGAGCAAGCCGTTTACTCTGGGCACCTCTGTGCACCTTTCATCCAAGCTACTCAATACTGCTCTGCAGCCATAAGAAGTTAAAGTTTTCTTTACTGACCATTTTCACTTGTCTGACTGCTTGCATGATGACGAGTTTCTCACACACCTGGCCTATCTGGGTGATGTTTTTTCTTGCCTGAATCTAGGATTACCGTGACTCTCCGCAAATATATTCAACGTGCGGAACAAAATTGAGGCTATGATTAAGAAGTTAGAGCTCTTCTCTGTCTGCATCAACAAGGACAACACACAGGTCTTTCCATAATTGTATGATTTTTTTGTGTGCAAATGAACTCAAGCTTACGGACAATGTCAAATGTGATATAGCGAAGCACCTGAGTGTGTTGGGTGCGCAATTACGCAGGTACTTTCCTGAAACGGATGACACAAACAACTGGATTCGTTATCCCTTTCATGCCCTGCCTGCAGTACACTTACCGATATCTGAACAAGAGAGCCTCATCGAAATTTCAACAAGCGGTTCTGTGAAAATGTTATTTAATCAGAAGCCACTGCCAGATTTCTGGATCCTGCCTTTGCAAATCTCGCTGTTAAGACACTGATGCCCTTTGCAACCACGTACCTATGTGAGAGTGGATTCTTAGCCCTCACTAGCATGAAAACGAAATACAGGCACAGACTGTGTGTGGATAATGATTTAAGACACTCTCTCCAATACAGCCCAACATTGCAGAGTTATGTGCGTCCTTTCAAGCACACCCTTCTCATTAACCTGTGGTTCGGTATTCACAATTTTCGATGAACAAATAAGGTTTTATATGTAAGATGGTTAAATAAAGAACAAAATTATGGATGACTATTATTTGTGCGCTGGTCCTATAAGAGCTCAGTGTAACTTCCCACAAACCGGGTTGTGACAAACTCACACTCATTCTTATGCTTAATATATATACACTGCTCAAAAAAATAAAGGGAACACTTAAACAACACAATGTAACTCCAAGTCAATCACACTTCTGTGAAATCAAACTGTCCACTTAGGAAGCAACACCGATTGACAATAAATTTCACATGCTGTTGTGCAAATGGAATAGACAACAGGTGGAAATTATAGGCAATTAGCAAGACACCCCCAATAAAGGAGTGGTTATGCAGGTGGTGACCACAGACCACTTCTCAGTTCCTATGCTTCCTGGCTGATGTGTTGGTCACTTTTGAATGCTGGCGGTGCTTTCACTCTAGTGGTAGCATGAGACGGAGTCTACAACCCACACAAGTGGCTCAGGTAGTGCAGCTCATCCAGGATGGCACATCAATGCGAGCTGTGGCAAGAAGGTTTGCTGTGTCTGTCAGCGTAGTGTCCAGAGCATGGAGGCGCTACCAGGAGACAGGCCAGTACATCAGGAGACGTGGAGGAGGCCGTAGGAGGGCAACAACCCAGCAGCAGGACCGCTACCTCCGCCTTTGTGCAAGGAGGAGCAGGAGGAGCACTGCCAGAGCCCTGCAAAATGACCTCCAGCAGGCCACAAATGTGCATGTGTCTGCTCAAACGGTCAGAAACAGACTCCATGAGGGTGGTATGAGGGCCCGACGTCCACAGGTGGGGGTTGTGCTTACAGCCCAACACCGTGCAGGACGTTTGGCATTTGCCAGAGAACACCAAGATTGGCAAATTCGCCACTGGCGCCCTGTGCTCTTCACAGATGAAAGCAGGTTCACACTGAGCACATGTGACAGACGTGACAGAGTCTGGAGACGCTGTGGAGAACGTTCTGCTGCCTGCAACATCCTCCAGCATGACCGGTTTGGCGGTGGGTCAGTCATGGTGTGGGGTGGCATTTCTTTGGGGGCCGCACAGCCCTCCATGTGCTCGCCAGAGGTAGCCTGACTGCCATTAGGTACCGAGATGAGATCCTCAGACCCCTTGTGAGACCATATGCTGGTGCGGTTGGCCCTGGGTTCCTCCTAATGCTGGACAATGCTAGACCTCATGTGGCTGGAGTGTGTCAGCAGTTCCTGCAAGAGGAAGGCATTGATGCTATGGACTGGCCCGCCCGTTCCCCAGACCTGAATCCAATTGAGCACATCTGGGACATCATGTCTCGCTCCGTCCACCAACGCCACGTTGCACCACAGACTGTCCAGGAGTTGGCGGATGCTTTAGTCCAGGTCTGGGAGGAGATCCCTCAGGAGACCATCCGCCACCTCATCAGGAGCATGCCCAGGCGTTGTAGGGAGGTCATACAGGCACGTGGAGGCCACACACACTACTGAGCCTCATTTTGACTTGTTTTAAGGACATTACATCAAAGTTGGATCAGCCTGTAGTGTGGTTTTCCACTTTAATTTTGAGTGTGACTCCAAATCCAGACCTCCATGGGTTGATAAATTTGATTTCCATTGATAATTTTTGTGTGATTTTGTTGTCAGCACATTCAACTATGTAAAGAAAAAAGTATTTAATAAGAATATTTCATTCATTCAGATCTAGGATGTGTTATTTTAGTGTTCCCTTTATTTTTTTAAGCAGTGTATATGTGTGTGTGTGTGGCAGGCTTACAATGATGTAAAAAAACAAAAAAACATTTGAGAGTGCGCTGACCCTGGTGCTAGAGGGGGTACGCAGCTGGAGGTTGAATGTTTGAAGGGGTACGGGACTATAAAAAGTTTGGGAACCACTGCAATAGGGTAACGACCCTATATGGTAAAGACTGCGCTGAAGTCAACCATAACTTCAACAAGTGTCAGAGGTCAAGGGAAACGCAAGATGCTAATTCCTCATGATGGTTTACTTTATAATCCTTAGCCTGCAGCCATGCATTCTTAAGTTGGGTGTTCTTTCTGTGTCTGAGAGTTCCATAATTGCACAAGTGTTATGGGTTCTACCTCAGCCCTGAGCAACAGACAGATGTAGCTTACTCTCCTATCTATCCTAACCCTCCGCCAAAGTCTTTACAGATCTGGTCATGATGGGAGAGGGTGGGCAAAATTGGTCTTGGACAACCACAGATTTTAGTCCCACCCCAGGTCAAATACACACCTCATAAAACTAAGTGGTCTAAATGTAAATCCAATATTAAGCTAAACGATACTAAACAATATCATAACCGCCATCGATAAAAGACAGTACTGTGCAGCTGTCTTCATCGACCTGGCCAAGGTTTTCAACTCTGTCAATCACCGTATTTTTATCGGCAGACTCAACAGCCTTGGTTTCTCAAATGACTGCCTCGCCTGGTTCACCAACTACTTCTCAGACAGAGTTCAGTGTGTCAAATCGGAGGGCCTGTTGTCCGGACCTCTCGCAGTCTCTATGGGGGTACCACAGGGTTCAATTCTCGGGCCAACGCTCTTCTCTGTATATATCAATGATGTCGCTCTTGCTGCGGGTGGTTCCCTGATCCACCTCTACGCAGACGACACCATTCTGTATACTTCTGGCCCTTCCTTGGACACTGTGCTATCTAACCTCCAAACGAGCTTCAATGCCATACAACACTCCTTCCGTGGCCTCCAACTGCTCTTAAACGCTAGTAAAACCAAATGCATGCTTTTCAACCGTTCGCTGCCTGCACCCGCACGCCCGACTAGCATCACCACCCTGGACGGTTCCGACCTAGAATATGTGGACATCTAAGTACCTAGGTGTCTGGCTAGACTGCAAACTCTCCTTCCAGACTCATATCAAACATCTCCAATCCAAAGTTAAATCTAGAGTCGGCTTTCTATTTCGCAACAAAGCCTCCTTCACTCACGCCGCCAAACTTACCCTAGTAAAACTGACTATCCTACCGATCCTCGACTTCGGCGATGTCATCTACAAAATAGCTTCCAATACTCTACTCAGCAAACTGGATGCAGTTTATCACAGTGCCATCCGTTTTGTTACTAAAGCACCTTATACGACCCACCACTGCGACCTGTATGCCCTAGTCGGCTGGCCCTCGCTACATGTTCATCGTCAGACCCACTGGCTCCAGGTCATCTACAAGGCTATGCTAGGTAAAGTGCCGCCTTATCTCAGTTCACTGGTCACGATGGCTACACCCACCCGTAGCACGCGCTCCAGCAGGTGTATCTCACTGATCATCCCTAAAGCCAAAACCTCATTTGGACGCCTTTCCTTCCAGTTCTCTGCTGCCTGCGACTGGAACGAATTGCAAAAATCTCTGAAGTTGGAGACTTTTATCTCCCTCAACAACTTTAAACATCTGCTATCCGAGCAGCTAACCGATCGCTGCAGCTGTACATAGTCCATCGGTATATAGCCCACCCAATTTACCTACCTCACCCCCCATACTGCTTTTATTTATTTACTTTTCTGCTCTTTTGCACACCAGTATCTCTACTTGCACATGATCATCTGATGATTTATCACTCCAGTGTTAATCTGCTAAATTGTAATTATTCGATTTATTGCCTACCTCCTCATGCCTTTTGCACACATTGTATATAGATTCTCTTTTTTCTACCATGTTATTGACTTGTTTATTGTTTACTCCATGTGTAACTCTGTGTTGTTGTCTGTTCACACTGCTATGCTTTATCTTGGCCAGGTCGCAGTTGCAAATGAGAACTTGTTCTCAACTAGCCTACCTGGTTAAATAAAGGTGAAAAAATAAAAAAATAAACAATACGCAAACGACACCATTCTGTATACATCTGGCCCTTCTTTGGACACTGTTAACAAATCTCCAGACGAGCTTCAACGCCATACAACACTCCTTCCGTGGCCTCCAACTGCACTTAACCTCTCTGGGATATGTGGAACAGTAGCGTCCCACCTGGCCAATATCCAGTGAAAATGCAGAGCGCCAAATTCAAATAAATTACTATAAAAATTAAACTTTCATGAAATCACACATTCAATATACCAAATTAAAGCTACACTTGTTGTGAATCCAGCCAACGTGTCAGATTTCAAAAATGCTTTACGGCGAAAGCAAACAATGCTATTATCTGAGGATACCACCCCAGCTAACAATCACAGACCATCATATTTCAACCCTCCCGGCGCAACACAAAATGCAGAAATAAAGATATAATTCATGCCTTACCTTTGACGAGCTTCCTCTGTTGGCACTCCAATATGTCCCATAAACATCACAAATGGTCCTTTTGTTCGATTAATTCCGTCGATATATATTTCCAAAATGTCAATTTATTTGGCGCGTTTGATCCAGAAAAACACCGGTTCCAACTTGCACAACGTGACTACAAAATATCTCAAAAGTTACCTGTAAGCTTTGTCCAAATATTTCAAACTACTTTTGTAATAAAACTTTAAGTATTTTTTTCACGTAAATAATCAATAAAATTGAAGACGGGATGATCTGTGTTCAATACCGGAGGAAAACAATGTGTAGCATGCTTTCTGGTCACGCGCCTCTAACAAACAGTACACTTCACTGGAGCCTCATTCTGAACATGGCTACTTCTTCATTTCTCAACAACAAAAAAACTCAACCAAATTCTAAAGACTGTTGACATCCAGTGGAAGCGATAGGAACTGCAGGAAGGTCCCTTAGAAATCTGGATTCCCAATGAAAACCCATTGAAAAGAGTGACCTCAACAACAAAAAAGAAATCTGAAGGGTTTGTCCTCGGGGTTTTGCCTGCCAAATAAGTTCTGTTATAGTCACAGACATGATTCAAACAGTTTTAGAAACTTCAGAGTGTTTTCTATCCAATACTATTAATAATATGCATATATTAGCATCTGGAACTGAGTAGGAGGCAGTTTACTCTGGGCACGCTTTTCATCCAAACGTGAAAATGCTGCCCCCTATCCTAGAGAAGTTAAACGCTAGTAAAACGAAATGCATGCTCTTCAACCGATCGCTGCCCGTACCCGCCCGCCCGACAAGCATCACTAGTCTGGACGGTTCTGACTTAGAAAATGTGGACATCTACAAATACCTAGGTGTCTGGCTAGACTGTAAACTCTCCTTCCAGACTCATATTAAACATCTCCAATCCAAAATTAAATCTAGAATTGGCTTCCTATTTCTCAACAAAGCCTCCTTCACTCATGCTGCCAAACATGCCCTCGTAAAACTGACTATCCTACCGATCCTTGACTTGGGCGATGTCATTTACAAAATAGCCTCCAACACTCTACTCAACAAACTGGATGCTGTCTATCACAGTGCCATCCATTTTGTCACCAAAGCCCCATATACTACCCACCGCTGTGACCTGTATGCTTTCATCGGCTGGCCCTCGCTACATATTCGTCGCCAGACCCACTGGCTCCAGGTCATCTATAAGTCTTTGCTAGGTAAAGCCCCGCCTTATCTCAGCTCACTGCTCATCATAACAACACTCACCCGTAACACGCGCTCCAGCAGGTATATGTCACTGGTCATCCCCAAAGCCAACACCTCCTTTTGCCGCCTTTCCTTCCAGTTCTTTGCTGCCAATGACTGGAACGAATTGCAAAAATCACTGAAGTTGAAGTCTTATATCTCCCTCACTAACTTTAAGCATCAGCTATCTGAGCAGCTTACCGATCGCTGCAGCTGTAAATAGCCTATCCAATCTACCTACCTCATCCCCATATTGTTTTTATTTACTTTTTTGCTCTTTTGCACACCAGTATTTCTACTTGCACATCTATCTATCCACATCTATTCATTTGCAAAGTTGTAATTACTTTGCTACTATTGCCTATTTATTTCCTTGCCTCTTGCCATTTGCACACACTGTGTATATATATACTTTTTCTGTTGTGTTATTGACTGTACGTTTGTTTATTCCACATGTAACTCTGTTGTTTGTGTTGTTGTTTTTGTCGCACTGCTTTCCTTTATCTTGGCCAGATTGCAGTTGTAAATGTGAACTTGTTCTCAACTGGCCTACCTGGTTAAATAAAGGTGAAAAAATAAAGAAAAAGCTGATAAGCTAAATCAAGTGTTTTAGTGCCGGGGTGGAACGAAAGCCTGCATACCCTGCAGTTTCTTGGATCAGAGTTCCCCACCTCGTTCAAATGATCTTTTCTGCGTAGGACCATTTACAAACCTAACCAACCTCCTTTTAAATTTTTTCCCTTTTCTCACAGGTCTCTCTGTCACCCTAGCAACGCTGGAGCCACAGGATGGGACGGAGCCAAATACCGGCATCATGGTTGTTGCTGTAGCACCCGGCTCCGCACCTAGCCTGCGGAGCGAAGCAGTGACTAATGAGCTACAGGAGATGACTCTGCAGCCCGCCTCCAACAACATGCCTGTGCGGGACAGGAAGAATGGTGAGTTGGTGTTACAGGGAAAACGTTCCCTATTGTCCTATACAATTCTCTTTCATCAACTATCAGACATACTGTATCAATCAAATTTATTTAGAACTTATTCCATAATTTTCCTGAGTTCACTGTCCTATGTGTTACACTCTATGCAATGCACTGCCATTCTGTTTAAATTTCCATTAATTACATTTCCATTCAGAGGTGGGGGAAAGAAAATGTCACTTTTTACATTTGCATATGTAAAAGGAATAGATTACATGCAGGTAACTTCCAAAATAAAGGAAACGCCAACATAAAGTGCCTTAATAGGGCGTTGGGCCACCACGAGCAGCCATAACAGCTTCAATGCGCCTTGGAATAGATTCTACAAGTGTCTGGAACTCTATTGGAGGGATGCGACACCATTCTTCCATGAGAAATGACATAAATTGGTGTTTTGTGGTGGTGGAAAACGATGTCAGGCACTGCTCCAGATTCTCCCATAAGTTTTCAATCGGGTTGAGATTTGGTGACTGAGACACACACACACCCTTTAAACCCCCTATGTACCTTTGAGACTCCTCTTTCAAAGTCACTGAGATCTCTTCTAGCCATGGTAGCCATAATAATGGGCAACTGGGCATTTTCCTACATGACGCTAAGCATGATGGCATGTTAATTGCTTAATTAATTCCTGAACCACACCTGTATGGATGCACCTGCTTTCAGTATACGTCGTAACCCTCATTTACTCAAGTGTTTTTCCTTTGTTTTGGCAGTTACCTGCAAGTGTTAAGGTGGGAAAAAAACTGTTCATGAAAAGCAGAAGTTCAGTATGAGGTGTTTCTGTACAGCTCTCCCAGCCATGTACCAGTGGACAGCTTACATCTCCACAGGAGAGGGTTTAGAGAGATGGAGATTAGCTGGTCAGATGAGGATGAAGGAGATGGAGGGTATGTATGATGTCATAGGGCAGTAGGAAGTAAAGTATCATTGCTGATACTGAGACTGGTAGTGTTCATGATGTTGCTGCATTGATTCGTTATCTGCTACTGTTGTTATTGTGACTAGGTCCCTAGATTGTATCTCATTGAGACAGCTAATTGTAAGGGGAGTGAAATGGTCAAAGTTACATTAAGTTTGCTTAACAAGATTTGCTTAAGAACCAGATGGGAGTCTCAGTGAAGGCCAGGATGGATAGACCCTCCCTGCAAAGTGAATTACAATGCTAGAAGGTTGAGGTTTAGAGTTTACCCCCCCAGCCCCAGGGCACCACTCCCCGTTTTAAGCAATCCCTACCTGGGCTAATAACGCTTCATACAGGGCATGTTGGCTGGCTGCTAGTTGCAGACATGTTGTAGCAGGACCTTCCCAGTCTCTTATTTGACAACATGGTGGAAGAGACAGAGGAATGTTAGCGAGGCTATCAGTCCATTACATTGATCTAGTCTACCATCTTATTGCTCTCTGAACGGCAGCTATGACCCACCACATCAATGAAACCCTATTTACTCTATGGGCCCTGGTCAAAAGTAGTACACAACATTTGGGATGCAACCTCCTATCTAGTCTATGACAATCTTGATGCCCTGTGCACGGCAGCTATGAGGTTGGTGCTCTCTCTCTTCCAAGTAGAGTTATGCAATCTCTCATTCCACGTGTAAAACCAAGCTCATGCTGTTCTCTAGGTCACAAAATGTTGACCCTGAGGACCTGCATATTTGCGCTATAAATTGTGCCAAAATTGAGCTTGTTTCTCAATATAAGTACCTGGGTGTCTGGATTGAAGACAAGTTATCCTTTGTAACGCATATAGAAAATCTGACTAAGAAGCTAAGATCCAAGATAATTTTTTATATAGAAATAAATCATGCCTCAGTATTAACAATAGGAGAAAGATTGTTCAAACAACGCTTCTCCCTGTATTGAATTTTGGTGATATTGTTTACATGCATGCGGCAACCTCTGTTTTGAAACCCTTGGACGCAGTCTACCATTCAGCAATGCGTTTTATCACAAGGGACAATTTTAGGACATTGTAGTCTGTATAAAAATGTGGGATGTACCTCTGTCTTTAAGAAGAGAGCTGCTTTCTCTATTTCTGTATTTACAGTCAATCTTACAGACACTCCCTTCATATGTAACTTTATTAATGAAGTTAAGAATCATAAGTTACCAAACCCGTTCTCATGAATGGATAACACTAGAGATCCCTTTAATCTCCACAGATCTGGGAATATCTTCATTTTGTTTTTTTGCCCCTAATTTGTCGAACAGAGTTCACTGCAGTTACATGTGCTGGTACCACTCAATGTAAATGATTGATTGAGGACCTCTATGTAGTTGAATGTAATTGCTATTGTTATTGTGTGCTGAATTACATTGTTCTATACACATATACAGTACCTGTCAAAAGTTTGGAGACACCTACTCATTCAAGGGGTTTTCTTCATTTTATGATCTACATTGTAGAATATTGGTGAAGACATCAACACAATGAAATAACAATATGGAATCATGTAGTAACCAAAAAACTGTTAAACAAATCAAAATATATTTTATATTTGAGATTCTTCAAAGTAGCCACCCTTTGCCTTGATGACAGCTTTGCACACTCTTTTGACTGGTACTGTATGTGTGTTTTATTATTAAGTTTAAAATAGATTTTTAATCTCAATGTGACTCCCTGTTTAAATAAAAAAACGTAGTACTTTGCTTTATAGAGGAGAGGAGGGCTGAGGAAGATTTATTGTTGTAAATATTTACGTTTTCATGTCAAGGTTTTGTGTGGGCTCAGCACTCGGCACACTGTGTGTGGGCCTAGATGTCAGAGAAACAAAGGAGGAAAGACTGAAAGAAAAGAGCAAATGTTGCTTTACTTTAGCACTTTTCTTTTTGATAGTATGGCCCTGAAGGAGAAAGGTGATAGCAATGTTTTCTGCTGGCGTGAGGTGCTTTGTTTAGAACGGTGATTTTACTTTATTAACGGCTTTATTACAGGTGTTGCTCACGAGGCTTTAGCCTTGTTACTGTAAGACGATAGGCTTGCTATTGTTGCAGATTTCCATTAAGCTCTTAATGAAAAATGTCCTGTCTTTGTATGCATGCATACAAAGTGGAAGAGGCAAATATCTCCAAAACAATCCCAATATGTTTCTATGGGCTTATTTTGGGCGTAAACTGTCTTCCCTCCTTAGGATTGACTCCCATTGTTAGGGCGGAAACATAAGCATCTCGTCATTATATACAGATAGTTTTTTCTGTTGGTCACATTTTACTGTTAAGAGAAAATGTAACCGTTTGTTGACCGGTTAAGGGGGGTCAGTTAGTTGGCAGCAAAATGGACCAAAATTTGCATCCCTATTTCTAATGTACTAGAACTTAGTGGAAAGAGTGGGAGACCCGGGTGTAATAACAGAGAGTATGGAGACCCGGGTGTAATAACAGAGAGTATGGAGACCCGGGTGTAATAACAGAGAGTATGGAGACCCGGGTGTAATAACAGAGAGTATGGAGACCCGGGTGTAATAACAGAGAGTAGGGAGAACAGGGTGTAATAACGGAGAGTAGGGAGAACAGGGTGTAATAACAGAGAGTAGGGAGAACAGGGTGTAATAACGGAGAGTAGGGAGAACAGGGTGTAATAACAGAGAGTAGGGAGAACAGGGTGTAATAACGGAGAGTAGGGAGAACAGGGTGTAATAACGGAGAGTAGGGAGAACGGGGCGTAATAACGGAGAGTAGGGAGAACGGGGCGTAATAACGGAGAGTAGGGAGAACGGGGCGTAATAACGGAGAGTAGGGAGAACGGGGCGTAATAACGGAGAGTAGGGAGAACGGGGCGTAATAACGGAGAGTAGGGAGAACGGGGCGTAATAACGGAGAGTAGGGAGAACGGGGCGTAATAACGGAGAGTAGGGAGAACGGGGCGTAATAACGGAGAGTAGGGAGAACGGGGCGTAATAACGGAGAGTAGGGAGAACGGGGCGTAATAACGGAGAGTAGGGAGAACGGGGCGTAATAACGGAGAGTAGGGAGAACGGGGCGTAATAACGGAGAGTAGGGAGAACGGGGCGTAATAACGGAGAGTAGGGAGAACGGGGCGTAATAACGGAGAGTAGGGAGAACGGGGCGTAATAACGGAGAGTAGGGAGAACGGGGCGTAATAACGGAGAGTAGGGAGAACGGGGCGTAATAACGGAGAGTAGGGAGAACGGGGCGTAATAACGGAGAGTAGGGAGAACGGGGCGTAATAACGGAGAGTAGGGGGACCCGGGCGTAATAACGGAGAGTAGGGAGAACGGGGCGTAATAACGGAGAGTAGGGAGAACGGGGCGTAATAACGGAGAGTAGGGGGAACGGGGCGTTATAACGGAGAGTAGGGGGAACGGGGCGTAATAACGGAGAGTAGGGAGAACGGGGCGTAATAACGGAGAGTAGGGAGAACGGGGCGTAATAACGGAGAGTAGGGAGAACGGGGCGTAATAACGGAGAGTAGGGAGAACGGGGCGTAATAACGGAGAGTAGGGAGAACGGGGCGTAATAACGGAGAGTAGGGAGAACGGGGCGTAATAACGGAGTGTAGGGAGAACGGGGCGTAATAACGGAGAGTAGGGAGAACGGGGCGTAATAACGGAGAGTAGGGAGAACGGGGCGTAATAACGGAGAGTAGGGAGAACGAGGCCTTATAACGGAGAGTAGGGAGAACGGGGCGTAATAACGGAGAGTAGGGTGAACGGGGCGTAATAACGGTGAGTAGGGAGACCTGCGTGTAATAACGGTGAGTAGGGAGACCTGCGTGTAATAGAGTAGGGAGAACAGGGTGTAATAACGGAGAGTAGGGAGAACAGGGTATAATAACGGAGAGTAGGGAGAACAGGGTGTAATAACGGAGAGTAGGGCTGGTCCGTTGTTTGATTGGTCTAAATGTCTAACCTTTTCCATATATAGACAGAATATATTTTAATAAAATCAACTACATATGCATTGAGCTTGTTTGATGCTTTAAGCACACCATTTGATGAAATAATTAAGACACAATTGACGGAAAAGCCCGATGGTCACCCTATGTTAAAAAAATAAAAATAAAATGACAGCGAGTGCCTGTGGGACTGGCGAACGTTGTCTCACTCTCCTCACTACTGCAGCGAAAAGGCACCACAGCACATCAAGTGTTTATTGTGCTGTCCATGCTGAAGCAGCAACATCATTTCAGCCATTTAGTTTCTTACTTGTTTCTCACTGAAAATATCTATTCCCTCAACCCGTGATCCTCTTTACGTGAAACATGTAAGCATCGCATGCATGTGACAATAGGGCCTGACCTATAGCCTGTCATAATCACATCAATAAATTGGTTATGTACAAACTCCGAACATAGTAACATGTGACAGCAAAACGGATGCGGAGGACGTGAAAAAGAAACTTGAAATGGGCGAATGTTTACTGGTTGCTCAGGAGGGAAAGGGTTGCGTGAGTATTATGTGTGCCAAACAGTTGCTGTAGATTACAATATTATACATTTTTTGGACTATTTCGAACAGTGTAAACAACACTAAATAAGTATATGAAATTGTTAGAACAGACTAAAAACCGTTGCATGCATTTGTGAATTGCAGTTTATTTATTGTTTAGACAAATTTTTAAAGTTCCCTTTGTTATTTAATTTTAAAACTAAAATGCTTGATTGCATTTCAGAGCATGAATGTCTCATATGCTGTGTGATGGCATGAACAAATTAATGATTGATACAAAAGCTTATATATTTAAAGTTACGGTGTTAAGACTGAATAGGACACACTCTTAGGCCTACAGCTCGATGGGGGTTATACAAGGCTACTTATACAAAGCCTACTAACGACATTACTTATTTTTATAATGATTATCATAATAATAATCAGAAGGAGAAGGGCATAGGAGTGAGAGATGCGCGCATATTATGTGTGACAAGCAGGTGCTGTTAGATTACAATATTATTTATCTGCTTGTTTGGAACAGTGTAAACAACACTAAATAAGTAAAACCAGTATATTCGAAACCCAAAAAATGTTAACTCCTTTATTACAGCTGAATCTGTGAAATTGCTTTAGCCAATATTTTGCCGTTGCATGAGGCCTGCTGCTCACGGAATCAGGAGGCCATTAACTTCTTGCCGCACGGATCCCTTTAGCGGGATCATTTTCGTAAACAACCGCTGAATTGCAGAGCGCCAAATTCAAAAAATAATACAAAAAATATTTATAATCATGAAATCACAAGTGAAATATACCAAAACACAGCTTAGCTTGTTAATCCACCTATCGTGTCAGATTTTGAAAATATGCTTTACAGCGAAAGCAATCCAAGCGTTTGTGAGTTTATCAATCACTAGACAAAACGGTAAGAACAGCTAGCCCCAAATTAGCTTGGTCACGAAAGTCAGAAAAGCAATAAAATTAATCGCTTACCTTTGATAATCTTCGGATGTTTGCACTCACGAGACTCCCAGTTACACAATAAATGATATTTTTGTTCGATAAAGATTAGTTTTATAACCAGAAACCGCCATTTGGTTTGCGCGTTATGTTCAGAAAACCAAAGCCTCGTTCCGGTCCTGAAAGGTAGACGAAAATTCCAAAAAGTATCCGTAATGTTCGTAGAAACATGTCAAACGTTTTTTATAATCAATCCTCAGGTTGTTTTTAACATACATAATCGATAATATTTCAACCGGACGGTAACCTATTCAATACTACAGAGAAAGAAAATGTCGAGCTTCATCTCTCGCGCGCAGGAACTAATCAAAGGACACCTGACGCATTTTGAAAAATCTCGCTCATTTTTCAAAATAAAAGCTTGAAACTATGTCTAAAGCCTGGTCACAGCCTGAGGAAGCCATTGGAAAAGGAATCTGGTTGATACCCCTTTAAATGGAGGAGGGGCAGGCAACGGAACAGGGATTTTTTCAAATAAAAGGCACTTCCGGGTTGGATTTCCTCAGGTTTTCGACCTGTAAAATCAGTTCTGTTATACTCACAGACAATATTTTGACAGTTTTGGAAACTTTAGAGTGTTTTCTATCCTAATCTGTCAATTATGTGCATATTCTAGCATCTGGACCTGAGAAATAGTCCGTTTACCTTGGGAACGTTATTTTTCCAAACATAACAATTCTGCCCCCTAGCTGAAATAAGTTAAACAAACACTCAAACAGGAAACAGAAGCACGCTCTGGCTTATTTCTGTATATATACAGTGTATTCAGAAAGTATTCAGACCCCTTGATTTGTTCCACATTTTGTTACATTATAGCCTTATTCTAAAATGGATTAAATAGTTTTTCCCCTCATTAATCTACACACAATACACCATAATTACAAAGCAAAAACTGTTTTTTTTTTATGCATTTTTGAAAATGTATAAATATATATATAAAAAGAACATCACATTTACAAAAGTATTCAGACCCTTTACTTAGTACTTTGTTGAAGCACCTTTGGCAGCGATTACAGCCTCGAGTCTTCTTGGGTATGACGCTACGAGCTTGACACACCTGTATTTGGGAAGTTTCTCCCATTCTTTTCTGCAGATTCTCTCAAGCTCAGTCAGGTTGGATGGGGAGCTCACAGCTATTTTCAGGTCTCTCCAGAGATGTTCGATCGGGTTCAAGTCCGGGCTCTGGCAGGGCCACTCAAGGATATTCAGAGACTTGTCCTGAAGCCACTGCTGCGTTGTCTTGGCTGTGTGCTTAGGGTTATTGTCCTGTTGGAAGGTGAACCTTCACCCCAGTCTGAGGTCCTGAGCTCTCTGGAGCAGGTTTTCATCAAGGATCTCTCTGTACTTTGCTCCGTTCATCTTTCCCTTGATCCTGACTAGTCTTCCAGTTCCTGCCGCTGAAAAACATCCCCACAGCATGATGCTGCCACCACCATGCTTCACAGTAGGCATGGTGCCAGGTTTCCTCCAGATGTGACACTTGGCATTCAGGCCATAGAGTTAAATCTTGGTTTCATCAGACCAGAGAATCTTGTTTTTAATTTTTTGAGTGTCCTTTAGGTGCCTTTTGGCAAACTCCAACCTGGCTGTCATGTGCCTTTTTACTGAGGAGTGGCTTCTGTCTGGCCACTCTACCATAAAGGCCTGATTTGGTGGAGTGCTTCAGAGATGGTTGGCCTCATGGAAGGTTCTCCCATCTCCACAGAGGAACTCTGGAGCTCTGTGAAAATGACCATTGGGTTCTTGGTCACCTCCCTGATCAAGGCCCTTCTCCCCTGATTGCTCAGTTTGGCTGGGCGGTCAGCTCTAGGAAGAGTCTTGGTGGTTCCAAACTTCTTCCATTTAAGAATTATGGAGGCCACTGTGTTCTTGGGGACCTTCAATGCTGCAGACATTTTTTGGTACCCTTCCCCAGATCTGTGCCTCGACACAATCCTGTCTCGGAGCTTTACGGAAATTCCTTCGACCTCATGGCTTGGTTTTTGGTCTGACATGCACTGTCAACTGTGGGACCTTATATAGACAGGTGTGTGCCTTTCCAAACCATGTCAATCAATTGACTTTACCGCAGGTGGACTCCAATCAAGTTGTAAAAACATCTCAAGGATCAATTTCAAGTCTCAAGTCTCTTTGCTAACATTTCTAAAAACCTGTTTTTGCTTTGTCATTATGGCTTATTGTGTGTAGATTGAGGATTTGTATTTATTTAATCATTTTTAGAATAAGCCTGTAACCTAACAAAATGTGGAAAAAGTCGAGGGGTATGAATACTTTCTGAATGCACTGTATTTCTTTTTTTTCTGTTTTATACATTTGCTAAAACGTCTAAAAACCTGTTTTCACTTTGTCATTATTTTGTATTGTGTGTAGATTGAGGAAAGTGTTTTTAATCCATTTTAGAACAAGTTTGTAAAATAACAAAATGTGGAAAATGGGAATGGGTCTGAATACTTTCCGAATGCACTGTATATGGATGATATTTAAAGCCAGGCACATTTTAACAGTTAGGCTATTGATTATAGACCTAATTAAGTTGGGGTTTCCTCATTTTCTTAGGCAATTAAGCTAAGGCAAGGGCTGTTTCCTCGTCTCTGCTGCTGCTGCCTCCACCGCATTGTTGCCTGCCCGCTCGTCCGGCATCACTACTCTGGACGGTTCTGACTTAGAATATGTGGACAACAACAAATACCTAGGTGTCTGGCTAGACTGTAAACTCTCCTTTCGGACTAAACGTTAAGCATCTCCAATCCAAAATTAAATCTAGAATCGGCTTCCTATTCCGCAACAAAGCATCCTTCACTCATACTGCCAAACATACCCTCGTAAAACTAACCATCCTACCGATCCTCGACTTCGGCGATGTCATTTACAAAATAGCCTCCAACACTCTACTCAACAAATTGGATGCAGTCTATCACAGTGCCATCCGTTTTGTCACCAAAGCCCCATATATTACCCACCACTGCGACCTGTACGCTCTCGTTGGCTGGCCCTCGCTTCATACTCGTCGCCAAATCCACTGGCTCCAGATCATCTACAAGTCTCTGCTAGGTAAAGCCCCGCCTTATCTCAGCTCACTGGTCACCATAGCAGCACCCACCCGTAGCATGCGCTCCAGCAGGTATATCACACTGGTCAACCCCAAAGCCAATTCCTCCTTTGGCCGCCTTTCCTTCCAGTTCTCTGCTGCCAATGACTGGAACGAACTGCAAAAATCACTGTAGCTGGAGACTCATATCTCCCTCACTAGCTTTAAGCACCAGCTATCAGAGCAGCTCACAGAGCACTGCACCTGTACATAGCCCATCCAACTACCTCATCCCCATACTGTATTTATTTATTTATCTTGCTCCTTTGCACCCCAGTATCTCTACTTGCACATTCATCTTCTGCACATCTACCATTCCAGTGTCTAATTGCTATATTGTAATTACTTTGCAACCATGGCCTATTTATTGCCTTACCTCCCTTATCTTACCTCATTTGCACTCACTGTATATAGATTTTTATTTTTTCTACTGTATTATTGACTGTATGTTAGTTTATTCCATGTGTCACTCTGATGTTGTATGTGTCGAACTGCTGTGCTTTATCTTGGCCAGGTCGCAGTTGTAAATGAGAACTTGTTCTCAACTAGCCTACCTGGCTAAATAAAGGTGAAAAAAAAAATGTGTTCTCAATCCCAATATGGTGGTACACTTTGCTAATAGGCGCGAATCAGACAGGTGTCTTGTGCACCATAAAAATGTGACTGCTCATCTAAAGAAATCTCGGTTGACCAATAGCCTGACGACCAGTCGACTAAATGGGGTCAGCCCTAATGGAGAGAGTGGGAGAATCAGGGTGTAATAATGCCTTTTGAGATAATTTAGAACTTGGAGGCGTAGGGGGTTTGAAAGAGGGGGAGGCTAGGAGGAGGAGGAGTGGGAAATGAAAAGGAGTCATCCAAAATATGCAGAGTTGCTTAACTCTGTAGAGTAGAGGGAGGGAGAGAGGAAAACAGCTCGAGACTGGAGGGGAGAAGTGTTAATGCTTGAGAGGCCAAAAGGGGACCTGTGATGAAGATCAGATCGGCAAGCACCAGTGTTTTCCCTTGTTTTCTGCCTGAGCAAAAACAGCAGTGAGTCACCTTCTGCCTGCAGCCTGCCTTTTTAAAGAAAAAAAAGTAGGAGTCGCCCCAGAGAGGTTCAGAACTCAGGGCTGGACTTGGATTGAATCCAAGGAGCAATAAGAAAGAAAATCTCACTGCCTCACACACAGGCCTACACACACCCTTTCTGTCAGGGCGTCCACACACTCGCAGACAGGCACAGCAGGCTAGGGTTGGGTGCAGCCAGTGTTTAGAAGACGTGGGGTGTACGCACACTCAAACACGCTGTGTTGTTTGTGGATCTTGTGGAGAAATCCTGCTACAGAGAAGGGCGGCATCAAACTTTCTTGTTCTTGGAAACGCGACTCTGCCGGCAGCCTCTCTTTCCTGATATTCTCTTTGGAGTATGGATCCCTAAAATTTAAGGGAGGTTGTACTTAATCCTTCTACTGAAGAGGGACATGGCTATACAGTCAGGTAAAGATCTCTCTCTTTGCTGAGTATTTGTTTATATCAGCTTTTTGTTGTGGGTGTTGTCACTGTGTGTGTGCGTGCGTGTCATAGTGGCAGTTTAACTTTAACGGAGTGTTATATGTTAATGGCCAGGCTCTCCATTGTGTGAAGTATTTATTCCCATGTCACAGCTTCCTGTTAAAGTTTCACAGCCGCTCTGTAGGCCAATTGAACAGAGGAAAATAACTGTAATCATACTGAATCACACTGCCATAGCCAGACAGCATTATTTTGGTTTTACACCATCATTTGACGCGAATATAAAATGAGAACATGTATTTCAATTAGATTTCCATCACATTTATTTCTGCTTCTGTGGGAACGGTGGCTAAGTAAATGAATGAATGCAATTTTGGCATGTGTGCCTGTATGCTCTGGTGTTTTCTGTGGTAAAGTAACCTGACAACTATCCTACCTGGTTGAAAGAAGAAAGATCACGCTGTAAAAGAAGCCCAGATGTGGCAGGGGAGCCCGGAGCTGGGGTGCCCTGGAGGGGCTTCCCCGCTAAGAGGGGGGCTGGGGTGGGGTGAGCTGGGCTGGGATGGATGGACATATGGATGGAGGGTGGATAGGCAAGTCAGTGGGGATGATGGATTTGACTGTTCTCTCTGAGACGACAGCACTTCATTGAAAGCAGCTGGCCTGGCTATGACTGTCCTCTCCCGCAGGATAGATCTGGGACACTGATCCATGTCCCAGCTTTTCTGACTGTTGTGAATTTTGGGTTGGGACTGCAGAGCACAGATGAGCTAGACCTGCAACCCCCAGAGAGGTTGTCTGACTGGCTGGGTGTTGTGGAGCCCAGCCCAGCTCAGGGTTTGTCATGTTAAGCATGCTAGCTCCAGGGTTGTTTAGGGTGTGATTGACTGGGACTGTCTGGCCAGTCTGGCAGGGCAGGTCGTCAGTCTTGTCCTGTCTGTCACACTTGGCAACAGAGCAAGTTGGGGTATGTTAACGCATGACTAAAGGTGTGGCTCAGGGGCCTAAACTACTAGAGCTGGGAGAGAATGGGGGGAATAGTCATCGGGTTCTTTCAGAAAATATTCTGTCCATTTAACACGTCTTCTCCCCGTGTAGTGCAAGCCTAGGGATTTTTCATGGTTAGAGGAACAACATTTATTTGGGGAAATCAATTCTTAGAGCCCGCCTGAGGTTAGAACATTCCATTAATGTCATCCATGTGAAAAGGGACGTTATCATTTGTAGGCTTCAGGCTACATAATTACATAAATGTACACAAAAACACATGTTGTATGGAAACTTGGAAAGTACCCTAGAGATGTCCCTCTCCCACATTCTGTCCCCCTCTCTCGTTGGTCTCCGTGTGGGTACGGTGTGATCGGAGGCAGCCTGGAGGCTGTGAAGATTTCTAGCAGCAGTGGTAGGCTGTGGAGGAGCTGTGTGATTGAGTTTATGTAATTTGGAGGGAAGAGTGCCAGCAGCCTGGCAGGGATAGGAGGAGGAGAGGAGAGAAGAGGGGATGAAACAAAGAGAGGAGAGCAGGAAAGGGTTGAGGAAAGAGGTCCTAGAGGGGTCTCGGCTTAGCTAATGCAGGTGAGACACACCGCCGTTTCTGTCATCCATAGATTTTCAAGCAGAGTTAAGTCAAAACTGTAACTAGGCCACTCAGGAACATGGTAAACAATTCCAGTGTAGATTTGGCCTTTTGTTTTAGGTTGTTGTCTTGCTGAAAGGTGAATCTGTCTCCCAGTGTCTGTCGGAAAGCAGACTGAACCAGGTTTTCCTTTAGGATTTTGCCTGTACTTAGCGCTATTCCGTTTATTTGTATCCTTAAAATACTCCCTAGTCCTTGCCAATGACAAGCATACCCATAACATGATGCAGCCACCACCATGCTTGAAAATATAAGAGTGGTACTCAGTGTTGTGTTGGATTTGCCCCAAACATAATGCTTTTTATTCAGGACATAAAGTTAATTTCTTTGGGGGGTAAGACGCTACAAGCTTTGCACACGGATATACGTCATCAGATATGTCATCAGAGCGCGCAACAGAACATTGTACTGTCTACACTCGGTTTGTTGTTTATATTAAAACATTTGAATTAACAGGATCGACTTGACAACAGCCAGTGAAAGTGCAGGGCGCCAAATTCAAACAGAAATCTCATAATTAAAATTCCTCAAACATACAAGTATTTTACACAATTTTAAAGATAAACTTGTTGTTAATCCCACCACAGTGTCCGATTTCCAAAACACTTTACGACAAAAGCACACCATCTGATTATGTTAGGTCAGTACGTAGTCACAGAAAAAAGCAGCCATTTTTCCAGCCAAAGAGAGGAGTCACAAAAAGCAGAAATAGAGATAAAATTAATCACTAACCTTTGATGATCTTCATCAGATGACACTCATAGGACTTCATGTTACACAATACATATATGTTTTGTTCGATAAAGTTCATATTGATATCCCAAAATCTTAGTTTACATTGGCGCGTTATGTTCAGTAATGTTTTGCCTCCAAAACATCCGGTGATTTTGCAGAGAGCCACATCAATTTACAGAAATACTCATCATAAATGTTGATGAACAGATTTTAAAAAACTTTATGGAAAAAGCACACCATGCTATAATCTGAGTACGGCGCTAAGACACAAAAACAAGCCATACAGGTACCCGCCATGTTGTGGAGTCAACAGAAGTCAGAAATAGCATTATAAATATTCACTTACCTTTGATGATCTTCATCAGAATGCACTGCCAGGAATCCCAGTTCCACAATAAATGTTTGTTTTGTTCGATAAAGTCCATAATTTATGTCCAAACCTTTTTTTGTTCGCGCGTTTAGTTCAAAAATCCAAATTCATGACGCGCAGGCACACTTAGTTCGTAGAAACAAGTCAAACGATGTATAGAATCAATCTTTAGGATGTTTTTAACATAAATCTTCAATAATGTTTCAACCGGAGAATTCCTTTGTCTGTAGAAATGCAATGGAACGCAGCTAACTCTCACGGGGGCGCACCTGAGTGAGCTCGTGGCACTCTGCCAGACCCCTGACTCAATCAGCTCTTATTCCCTCATCCTTCACACTAAAAGCATCAAACAAGGTTCTAAAGACTGTTGACATCTAGTGGAAGCCTTAGGAAGTGCAATCGGACAAAATTTTACACTGTATATTGGATAGGCAAAGACTTGAAAACCTACAAACCTCAGATTTCCCACTTCCTGGTTGGATTTTTTCTCAGGTTTTTGCCTGCCATATGAGTTCTGTTATATTCACATACATCATTCAAACAGTTTTAGAAACTTCAGAGTGTTTTCTATCCAAATCTACTAATGATATGCATATCTTAGCTTCTGGGCCTGAGTAGCAGGCAGTTTACTCTGGGCACCTTATTCATCCAAGTTACTCAATACTGCCCCCAGCCATAAGAAGTCAATTAATATCATCACACCTTTTGAGATCCTTTGTCCATGAGAGAAAATTATTTCACCACCCCATTCCTTTTTCCACGCAACTTCATCTAAGAATGTAGAGTGAGTTTCCTGTTGACAGTACATGTCATATTCCTTTTCTTTTAGCCTGATCTTTTTTTATAATCTACTAAACCATTACTATCCAAACTGGCTATACTTATTTCACCCCTTCCAATAACAGGATACTATTCAGTATACATTGACCATAATTAGTGCTTGTAAAGTTACTGCCATCAGAGGTATTATGATGGTCAAAATCAGAGCTTTCAAAATGTCTGATATTTTTAATTCAAGAAATAGGTTCTAGCAATATTTGCTTTATTCCCTTGCCTGTTTGCCTGTGAGCCAATGCCACAGATGTTAGAAAATTAACACAAGACATTATGTGTGTAGTAAATCTGATTAGGTTGATATGTTTGACTTTGGATGTGATTTAGTGAGAGTGTGTATGTTGTCTGTATAAGAGTAATTCTTAACGTGTGATGTCCATATAACTCCGCCAATTTGCATGGTTGAGTGTCTATGTGTGTAACATCTGTGTATAGGCTTAATATTCATGATGATAATTGTAATCCATATCGTATCACCGTCATAGTTGCAACATAATTACCTTTAACATCATTGAAAAACACATCCCAGCATTTCAATAGCAATTGATGTTTCACATGATCATGAAAGAGACCTTGCATTACTTTAGAGACGGCTTCACTACAGTACAAGTGTATTCCGTACAATATGTTATTATTCCCCAATGCCCCTATTCTGATATCTTCACCTTGCTTGTTGTAAACATATATAAACTTGTAGACAAATACATAAAAAAGATAAACATTAAATTATAAAACAGTTCGACAACAGACAGGGAGAGAAGAGAAAAGAGAGAAAGAGAGAGAGAAGAGAGCGAGATCAGGTGTGTGTGTGTGTGTGTGTGTGTGTGTGTGTGTGTGTGTGAGCATGTAATTGAGTACGTGTGTGTTCATATCCATTTCATAGTGTTCAGATATATTTACAATTCCCATACTTTCTTTTTTTCGTAACCTGAAGTCCCTGTAGAATTTAGTACAGTCATAGTGTTATGGAGCTGTCTCAGAATAGCTGTCCATCTATATAGAGTTTGTCCACAATGAGAAAGGCACGCTTACCCTTCTCCCTTTCTTGCCTTTGTACCGGATACAGTCTCATACGACGTTCGTTTCTCTCCCTTGGAAATTGGTAATTGAGACCGAATTTGGTCCCTTTTAGCTACCTTCCCCTGCTTTTGATCAGCTCCTTTTGTTGGTAGTGTTCAAATTTTGCGATGATCGGTTGGGGAACCTTGCTCTTGTCGCTCCAAGTCCGTGTACTCGGTGGAAAGCCACCTTGTTAAGTCTCTATAGGAAGTTTCAAGGCGGATTGCATGAATTCTTTGATCGCGCCCTCTGGATTATTGGATGCGTCCTCAGGAATCCCAGGAAAAAAATATTTTCACGCATGCTACGACTTTGTATGTCTAGTAGCGACTCCGTCATCACCCTGTTTTCCTTGAGTAGACAATCCATGCTGGAATCGTGGATTTTTACCTTGGCTGTGAGTGCCTTATTTTCTCCTTGGAGCGTGAGAATTTCACTCTGGCTAAACGCCAAACTCCCCCTCAGCCCTGCTACCTCCGCACACAATTTTTCCAGTGTTGCATGGATTCCAGTCAGAGCACTAGCCTCTACTTACTTACTCTACAACGGTAAGTAAATTACCCTTGTCTGTAGATTAATCTGTTTTTCTTTTTTTTGTCGGGTTAAAGTTATTTTGTGAGGTATTCAGATCTTTCCATGATGGAGTATGTTGTTCCTCCATAGCGTAAAGCTGTTGGTACTCGTCGATTTCCCTATGGATCTCCTTAGTATCCAGGTTGGCTCTTTACTGCAAGCAGTTGTTTTACGAAAAGATAACAATGAGTCTTTCCCACGACGACGACAGGTGTCTGTGGTACAACCAGCTTGCACTCGCGGAATCCACGCAACAACAAAAAATGGAACACAAGCTTGCAGTCCCAGCCGTAAAGGCTAAGCGCGTCGTGGAATCCTTAGCAACAAAACTTTAGTTCTGATTAAAATCGATTTAACTTCTAATTGCACACCATCCCGGATCCGGGAGCACCCCCATCAGTAAAAAAGCTGACTAGCATAGCCTAGCATAGCGTCACAAGTAAATACTAGCATCTAAATATCATTAAATCACAAGTCCAAGACACCAGATGAAAGATACACATCTTGTGAATCCAGCCATCATTTCTGATTTTTAAAATGTTTTACAGGGAAGACACAATATGTAAATCTATTAGCTAACCACGATAGCAAAAGACACAACTTTTTTTTCCCACCATTTTTTTCCTGCATAGGTAGCTATCACAATTTCGACCAAATAAAGATATATATAGCCACTAACCAAGAAACAACTTCATCAGATGACAGTCTGATAACATATTTATTGTATAGCATATGTTTTGTTCGAAAAATGTGCATATTTCAGGTATAAATCACAGTTCTACATTGCAGCTGCAATCTGAAATAGTGCCGAAGCAGCCAGAATAATTACAGAGACCAACGTCAAATACCGAAATACTCATCATAAAACATTTCTGAAAAATACACAGCGTACAGCAAATTAAAGACCAACATCTTGTGAATCCAGCCAATATTTCAGATTTTTTAAGTGTTTTACAGCGAAAACACAATATAGCATTATATTAGCTTACCACAATAGCCAGAAACACAAGCCGTTTACCAGCAGCAAAGGTTAGCGATCGTAACAAGCCAGCAAAAGATATATAATTTTTGACTAACCTTCATAAACTTCTTCAGATGACAGTCCTGTAACATCATATTACACAATGCATATAGGGTTTGTTCGAAAATATGCATATTTAGCGGCACAAATCGTGGTTATACAATGTGATTAGTAGTCAAACTTCAAGCAATCTGTCCGGCGCCATCTTGGAGAGGCACCTAATCTAATCGATAACTAATCGTAAACTTGACTAAAAAATACAGGTTGGACAGCAAATGACACATTAGTTCTTAATGCAACCGCTGTGTTAGATTTTTAAAATTAACGTTACTCGACATACAGCGTGCGTTACAGCGAGACCATGCCGAAATTAATGGCGGACTAATAATTTTACATGTTTCCACAGAAATACGAATTAACATCATAAATAGCTCTTACTTTTGGAAGATCTTCCATCAGAATCTTGGGCAAGTGGTCCTTTGTCCAGAACAATCGTCTTTTGGTTGAAAGATGTCCTCTACTCCTGTAGAAATTAGCTGCTAACGCCGATGTACCGGAGAGGTGTCCAACTCGCGATAACGCCTGACAAAGAAACTCCAGAAAATCGCAATAAACTGATATAAACTGCTATAAGTCGGTTTAAATTAACTACCTTATGAAGTTTTTAAGACAAAAAACAAATTAAATCAGAGGCGGAGATATAGAACTGCTAAACCGAAAGCTTTTCAAGACGCCATGCTGGTGTCCCCCCTGCGTCAGGCGCCGCGTCGAAAAGGTCGGTCCTTCCGTTCCAAGACGATTTATAGTGCCCCAGATGATGCAATCTACTCCATTCAAAGTCTCACCGCTTACTGACATCTAGTGGAAGGCGGCTGCAGTGCATGTAGCCCCATAGCTTACATTGGAATTTATAAACCGGCCATAGAACAGAGACCTCGATTTCAGAAATCTCACTTCCTGTCAGGAAGTGGGCTGCAGAATGAGTTCTGTTTCACTCAGAGAAATAATTCAAACGGTTTTAGAAACTAGAGAGTGTTTTCTATCCAATAGTAATAATAATATGCATATTGTACGAGCAAGAATTGAGTACTAGGCAGTTTAATTTGGGAACGAAAAATCTACAAAGTGTAAACAGCACCCCCTATTGAGAAAAGGTTAACTTCTTGACGCACGGATCCCTTTAGCGGGATCATTTTCATAAACAACCGCTGAATTGCAGAGCGCCAAATAAAAAAAAAAATATATATATATATTTTTATTCATGAAATCACAAGTGAAATATACCAAAACACAGCGTAGCTTGTTGTTAATCCACCTATCGTGTCAGATTAAAAAAAATAATATATATATGCTTTACAGCGAAAGCAATCCAAGCGTTTGTGAGTTTATCAATCACTAGACAAAACAGTAAGAACAGCTAGCCGCAAATTAGCTTGGTCACGAAAGTCAGAAAAGCAATAAAATTAATCGCTTACCTTTGATCTTTGGATGTTTGCATTCACGAGACTCCCAGTTACACAATAAATGTTCTTTTTGTTCGATAAAGATTAGTTTTATAACCAGAAACCGCCATTTGGTTTGCGCGTTATGTTCAGAAAACCACAGGCTAGTTCCGGTCCTGAAGGGCAGACGAAAATTCCAAAAATAATTTCTTTAATGTTCGTAAAAACATGTCAAACGTTTTTATTAATCAATCCTCAGGTTGTTTTTAACATACATAATCGATAACATTTCAACCGGACAGTAAACTATTCAATACTACAGAGAAAGAAAATGTCCAGCTACAACTCTCGGGCGCATGAACTAATCAAATGACACCTGATACGTTTTGATAAATCTCACTCATTTTTCAAAATAAAACCTTGAAACTATGTCTAAAGCCTGGTCACAGCCTGAGGAAGCCATTGGAAAAGGAATCTGGTTGATACCCCTTTAAATAGAGGAGGGGCAGGCAACGGAACAGGGATTTTTCCAAATAAAAGGCACTTCCGGGTTGGATTTCCTCAGGTTTTCGCCTGCAAAATCAGTTCTGTTATACTCACAGACAATATTTTGACAGTTTTGGAAACTTTAGAGTGTTTTCTATACTAATCTGTCAATTATATGCATATTCTAGCATCTGGGCATGAGAAATAGTCCGTTTACCTTGGGAACGTTATTTTTCATAACATAAAAATAGTGCCCCCTAGCTGAAAGAGGTTAACGGGATCTCAGCCATAAGAAGTTAACAAAATGTTGATTTGAATGTGCATATAGTCAGGAATGATTCTCAAGGAAGGTGGATCTTTTTGAATATGAAAGTGGACGAAAAAAAGATTTGGCTCATTAATCAATATGGTCCAAATCAGGATGATCCATACTTCTTCGAAAACATTTATACCAATTTATTGAACTTACAGGAAACAAAAATCAAATCATTATGGTAGGAGACTATAACACAGTGTTAAGTACCTCAACGGACCATAAAGGAAATCACTCTACAAACTATCTTCACTGTGCCCTTAAGGAAATCTCAAATATTATGGACACATTAGAAATAGTGGATATTTGGAGACTAAAAAACCCTGACCTAGTGAGATCTACATGGAGGAGACTTAATCATGCTCGTCGTCTTGACTACTTTCTTGTCTTTTTCTCTTTTGCATCAAAGGTTAAAGTTTTAATAGGAGACCGAATGCGGTCGGATCATCATCCAATTGGCATTCACATAACTCTTATAGATTTTCCACGTGAACGGGAATATTGGAAATGTAATCAAAGTTTACTGGAGGATAACCTATTTTTAAAAGAGACTAAATAATTTAACAATTTTTCCAGTATATAATAGGTTCAGCAAATCCCCTTATGGTTTGGGATACTGTTAAATGTACTTTCAGAGGTCATTCAATTCAATATTCATCAATATGAATGGAGACTTTTATTTCCCTCACCAACTTTAAACATCTGCTATCTGAGCAGCTAACTGATCGCTGTACATAATCCATCTGTAAATAGCCCACCCAATTTACCTACCTCATCCCCATACTGTTTTTATTTATTTACTTTTCTGCTCTTTTGCACACCAGTATCTCTACTTGCACATGATCATCTTATGTTTTATCACTCCAGTGTTAATCTGCTAAATTGTAAATATTCGCTCCTATGGCCTATTTATTGCCTACCTCCTCATGTCTTTTGCACACAATGTATATAGACTTTTTGAAATTTATTATTATTATTATTATATATATATTTTTTCCTACTGTGTTATTGACTTGTTTATTGTTTACTCCATGTGTAACTCTGTGTTGTTGTCTGTTCACACTGCTATGCTTTATCATGGCCAGGTCACAGTTGTAAATGAGAACTTGTTCTCAACTAGCCTACCTGGTTAAATAAAGGTGATTATTATTTTTTTTTTTATAATAATAAAATAAAAACCTGCCTAAAGAGACAAGACTAACAAGGGAAATCCATGAACTAATAGTACAGGTAGATGGCAATAAAAATGATACTACGGAGATACAAAATATGTTAGAGGAAAAATAAAAAGAACTTGAGGAACTTATTCAAGAACGATCTAATGTAATCTATTACAAAAATAAAGCAAACTGGATGGAATATGGAGAAAAATGCACAAAATTCTTCCTGAATCTCCAATACAGGAACGCTAACAAAAATTATTTGCAGAAACTCGCTACTGAAGACAGAGTCCTCTATGATTCTCCAAATTATATTTTAAAGAGGAAGCTAATTATTTTAGGCAGATGTTCTCTTTTCCATCTCATCCTCTCCCACTGAAGGAAGATTACGGTAAGGAATTCTTTCCAAATAATATAAAAAATGGAAAATTAACAAATGTACAGAAAGATAAGTGCAAAGGCCCAATTATAGAGGAATACCTTTTTGAGGCTATTAAATCCTTTAATTCTGGAAAAACCCCAGGGCTTGATGGCATACCGGTAGAGGTAAGCCTTTTTTGATATACTAAAAGCTCCATTGTTAGATTTGTTTGAACTACTCCTATAAAAATGGTAGTCTGTCAGGTTCTCAGCAGGAAGGTCTGTTTTCTCTGTTATTATAACAAGACCCAGATGGCAAATATAAAGACCCAGTCTGTCTAAAAAACTGGGGGCCCCTTACACTTCAATGTTGTGATGCGAAAATACTAGCGAAATGCATAGCACTCAGAATTAAAAGGGTTTTACCAGGTATTGTTCATCCTGATCAGCCTGGATTTTTCCATTTCGGTAATTATCTAATAAAAGGTGTTTAAAAGAATGTATAGCAACCCCAGGTGTAAAATAGTAAATAACGGCTACTTCTAAGAGAGTTTTGAATTGTCAAGAGGAGTTAAACAAGGGTGTCCGCTGTCACCATATCTATTCATTATGGCCATTGAAATGCTAGCTATTAAAATCAGATCCAATAACAACATTAGAGGATTAGAAATACAAGGCTTAACAACAAAGCTGTCCATGTATGCCGATGACTCAGGTTTTATATTAAGTCCGCAAGCTAGATCCCTGCAATGTCTCATGGAAGATCTAGATCATTTCTCTGGACTAAAACCTAATTATGATAAGTGTACAATATTACATATTGGATTTTTTTTTTTAAATACAACTTTTACATTACCCTGCAGTTAACCTATAAAATGGGCTGATGGTGAAGTAGACATACTTGGTATTCATATCACAGAAGATATAAATAAACTCTCCACAATGAATTTCAATAGAGAACTGGTAAAAATAGACAGATCCTGTAACCATGGAGAGGTAAATACCTGTCTATTTGTGGAAAAATTGCCATGATTAACTCCTTAGTCATATCTCAGTTTACTCACTTACTTATGGCGCTACCTACTCCTGATGATTTGTTTTTCAAATCATATGAGCAAATATTTTGCTTTATCTGGGACGCTAAATCAGACAAAATACAGCATGCATATCTATATTATGAATTGGGTGGGTGGGTTGAGATTATTAAATATAAAAGCACTAAACCTCTCTCTAAAAACTTCACTTATTCAAAAGTTTTACTTGAGCCCTAAATGGTTCTCAAGTAGATTACTAAGAAAAGCTCTTCCATTGTTTAAAAATGACCTTTTTTCCTTTGTGCAGATTGCAATGATTAATTGAAAATGATACTTTTTTCAAAGTATCTCTCTTTTTCAAACAAGCATTGCAGAGCTGGCTACAATTTTCAATTTCATCCCCCTGAAAAGATAACAAATATTATGGCTGAACTCAAATGTGCTGGTTGATAAAATACCTGTATTTATGGGAAAGATGTTTGAAAAGGGTATTTTGTTCTGAAATGATATTGTAAATTGGAATGGTAGAGTTATGTCCTTCATGGAGTTATCAGAATTGTACGGGAAGGTCTGCTCAATCCAAAAGTATAACCAATTGATAGCATTACCCCAAAAATGGAGGAGGCAGGTGGCAGTGGGAGGTGGTAGGGAACTGGTCTGTCTGCCCAATCTAAAGGATCAATACTGGCGAAGGAATAAAAATAGCATAAATAGGAAAGTATACCAGTTTAATTTGAGGACCAGGATGTTGACAACTGTGCCATTCAGATTGCAAAATAGTTGGGAAGAGATTTTTGATTCCATGGTACAGGGTGTATGATTTGATATATAAAACAACGCAAGATTCAAGACTTCGCGCTTTTCAGCTAAAATTATTGTATAGATTTCTTGCCACCAGCAAAATGTTGAATGTTTGGGGCATAAAATCATCGAAGCTCTGCAGATTTTGTTGTGAGGATACAGAATCAATAGACCATTTATTTTGGTATTGCCCTCAGGTAGCCTGTTTCTGGTCTCAGGTTCAGGAATGGCTGAAAATGCATAGCATTGATCTAAAATTGACCCTAGAAATAGTACTGTCAGGAGATCTGGAGAGACCGGGTCAGTCAATTACTAATATACTAATACTCTTAGTAAAAGTATTTATCTTCAACTTAAATCTGTGGGTTCTATTCAATTAGAAAGATTTAAATTATATGTTAAACATCACAGCATAGTTGAAAGATAGGTGTTACGTAGAAACTCGAAGAGGGTGGCCAGCAGAGAGAGATTGGATGGGCTGAGGGAAGCTGAGAGTTGGGATGTGGAATTGGAGACAAGTGGGAGTGGAGTTGCTGTGCGGGAGATAGAATGATGGTCAAAGATAAAAGTACAAAAAAAAGTCTAAATAAACATAATAAAATGTACGTTTGAATGACGCTAGTGGGCAGTGTTTTTACAACTAATGCTGGTTTGCCTGAGGCTGATGCCGTGCAGGAGTTTGTACACATTTATATACACACACTCTCATTCAAATAAACGCATAAAAGAACACACACATACATGTAATAGTGCCAGACATGCACACCAACATATACAGTTGGCATTGCTCTTATGATTTTAGTAGTCCTTGATGTTCTTTTGATATTTGTAAAAAAAATTGCATTGCTTTTTTCTGTCTTCTTATTTTTTCTCTTTAGTTAATTCTCTTGGTTGTTGGTGCATTGGGGGGTTCTTGTGGGTGGGGAATGGAATTAATTGTATTTTTATTTTGGGGGGGACTATGGGAGGGTTCTCGAATGGTTGAGGGACAGCTATTGGGGAACTGTGGAGGGATCTTGGAGGGTTCGTGTTCACGTTTTTGGCCTAGTGGCAGATGTATCAACGTGCCCTTGAGCAGGGCATTGACCCTGGATGTTTCTGTGTGTCTCTCTGAATGGGAGTCTGTTGGATGACTGGTATGATGTAGTTGTTGACCGGCTTCACTGCAAGCATATTGTATGTTTCGGATATTCAATACATAAAATAAAATTTAAAAAAAGGTAATTTCTTTGCCACATTTTTGCAGTTTTACTTTTGTTGCGAGCAGGATGCATGTTTTGGAATATATTTATACTGTACAGGCTTCCTTCTTTTCACTCTGTCAATTAGGTTATGTGACTTGTTAAGCACAATTTTACTCCTAAACTTATTTAGGCGTGACATAATAAAGGGTTGAATACTTATTGACTCAAGACATTTCAGCTTTACATTTTTAATTAATTTGTAAACATTTAAAAAAACATAATTCCACTTTGACATTATGTGGTATTGTGTATAGGCCAGTGGCACAATCTCAATAAAATCTATTTTAAATTCAGGCTGTAACGCAACACAATGTGGAAAAAGTCAAAGGGTTTGAATACTTTCTGAAGGCACTGTATATGTATATAGGGTTAACCCAAACTTGAACCCTTACTCCTAACCCTAATTCTAACCTTAATTCTAATTGTAACCCTGAACCTATCCCCTAAGCCTAAAATAGCCTTTGTCATCGTGGGGATTTCTGGTACCTACGACGATTCACTCTATCACTCTATCACTCTATCACTCTATCACTCTATCACTCTTTCTCTCACACTCACACTCTCACACACACACACACACACACACACACACACACACACACACACACACACACACACACACACACACACACACACACACACACACACACACACACACACACACAGAGAGAAAAATGCTTTTTACTGTTGCACTGACAGACTACAGCACATATCACAGTGCTTCATTAGTTACAGCTTTGATTTGTTATCCAATAAAGTCCTGGAGTAATACAAATTCTGAGCGTAACTAAACAGTCTCCTGGGATAGGTTGTCCCCTTAAACTATAGTAGCTGCTTTATCAGCCAACCACAGCCTGTTGCTCTTGGCAACCGCTGCTACAGTTGAAGTCGGAAGTTTACATAAACTGAGTTTAAATGTCTTTAGCTAAGGTGTTTCACAATTCCTGACATTTAATCCTGGTAAAAATTCCCTGTCTTAGGTCAGTTAGGATCACCACTTTTATTTTGAGAATGTGAAATGTCAGAATAATAATAGAGAGAATTATTTATTTCAGCTTTTTATTTCTTTCATCACATTCCCAGTGGGTCAGAAGTTCACATACACTCAGTTAGTATTTGGTAGCATTGCCTTAAAATTGTTTAACTTGGGTCAAACGTTTTGGGTAGGCTTCCCACAATAAGTTGGGTGAATTTTGGCCCATTCCTCCTGACAGAGCTGGTGTAACTGAGTCAGGTTTGTAGGCCTCCTTGCTCGCACAGGCTTTTTCAGTTCTGCCCCAAATGTTCTATAGGATTGAGGTCAGGGCTTTGTGATGGCCAATCCAATACCTTGACTTTGTTGTCCTTAAGCCATTTTGCCACAACTTTGGAAGTATTCTTGGGGTCATTGTCCATTTGGAAGACCCATTTGCGACCAAGCTTTAACTTCCTGACTGATGTCTTGAGATGTTGCTTAAATATATCCACATCTTTTTCCTCCTCCTGATGCCATCTATTTTGTGAAGTGCACCAGTCTCTCCTGCAGCAAAGCACCCGCACAACATGATGCTGCCACCCCCGTGCTTCACGGTTGGGAGGGTGTTCTTCGGCTTGCAAGCCTCCCCCTTTTCCCTCCAAACATAACGATGGTCATTATGGCCAAACAGTTCTATTTTTGTTTCATCAGACCAGAGGACATATCTCCAAAAAGTACGATCTTTGTCACCATGTGCAGTTGCAAACCGTAGTCTGGCTTTTTTATGGCGGTTTTGGAGCAGTGACTTCTTCCTTGATGACCGGCCTTTCAGGTTATGTCAGTATAGGACTCGTTTTACTGTGGATATAGATACTTTTGTTCCTGTTTCCTCCAGCATCTTCACTAGGTCCTTTGCTGCTGTTCTGGGATTGATTTGCACTTTTCGTACCAAAGTACGTTCATCTCTAGGAGACAATGTGTCTCCTTGCTGAGCGATATGACGGCTACGTGGTCCCATGGTGTTTATACTTGCGTACTATTGTTTGTACAGATGAACGTGGTACCTTCAGGCGTTTGGAAATTGCTCCCAAGGATGAACCAGACTTGTGGAGGTCTACAATTAATTTTCTGTCTTGGCTGATTTTATTTTGATTTTCCCATGATGTCAAGCAAAGAGGCACTGAGTTTGAAGTTAGTCCTTGAAATACATCCACAGCTACACCTCTAATTGACTCAAATGATGTCAATTAGCCTATCAGAAGCTTCTAAAGCCATGACATAATTTTCTAGAATTTTCCAAGTTGTTTAAAGGCACAGTCAAATTATTGTATGTAAACTTCTGACCACTGGAATTGTGACACAGTGAAATAATCTGTCTGTAAATAATTGTTGGAAAAAAGTACATTTTTGGAATTTCTTACATTAATGCGTTTGAGCAAATCAGTTGTGTTGTGACAAGGTAGGGGTGGTATACAGAAGATAGCCCTATTTGGTAAAAGACCAAGTCCATATTATGGCAAGAATAGTCCATTACTTTATGACATCAAGGTCAGTCAATCCGATAAAGCGTTTTTTTTTTACATTTTGAAAGTTTCTTCAAGTGCAGTCGCAAAAGCCATCAAGCGCTATGATGAAACTGGCTCTCACGAGGACCGTCACAGGAAAGGAAGACCCAGAGTTACCTCTGCTGCAGAGGATAAGTTCATTAGAGTTAACTGCACCTCAGATTGCAGCACAAATAAATGCTTCATAGAGTTAAAGAAACATTCACATCTCAACATCAACTGTTCAGAGGAGACTGCGTGAATCAGGCCTTCATGGTCGAATTACTGCAAAGAAACCACTACTAAAGGACACCAACAAGAAGAAGAGACTTGCTTGGGCCAAGAAAACATGAGCAATGGACATTAGACCGGTGGAAATCTGTCCTTTGGCCTGATGAGTCCAAATTTGAGATTTTTGGTTCCATCTGCCGTGTCTTTCTGAGACACAGAGTAGGTGAACAAATCTATCTCCGCATTTGTGGTTCCCACCGTGAAGCACGGAGGAGGTGTGATAGTGTCACCAGCAAAGCACCCCCACACCGTCAGTGATTTATTTTGAGTTCAAGGCACACTTAACCAGCATGTCTACCACATGAATGTATAGTTAAAGTGACTATGCATATATGATAAACAGAGAGTAGCAGCAGCATAAGAAGAGTGGTTGGGGAGGGGGGCACACAATGCAAATAGTCTGGGTAGCCATTTGATTGCCTGTTCAGGAGTCTTATGGCTTGGGGGTAAAAACGGTTGAGAAGCCTTTTTGTCCTAGACTTGGTACCGCTTCCCATGCGGTAGTAGAGAGAACAGTCTATGCCTGTGGTGGCTGGGGTCTTTGACAATTTTTAGGGCCTTCCTCTGACACCGCCTGGTGTAGAGGTCCTGGATGGCAGGCAGGCAGCTTAGCCCCAGTGATGTACTGGGCCGTACGCACTACCCTCTGTAGTGCCTTGCGGTCAGAGCAATTGCCGTATCAGGCAGTGATGCAACCAGTCAGGATGCTCTCGATGTTGCAGCTGTAGAAACTTTTGAGGATCTCAGGACCCATGCCAAGTATTTTTTGTTTCCTGAGGGGGAATTGGCTTTGTCGTGCCCTCTTCACGACTGTCTTGGTGTGTTTGGACCATTCTAGTTTGTTGGTGATGTGGACACAAAGGAACTTGAAGCTCTCAACCTGCTCCACTACAGCCCCGTCGATGAGAATGGGGGCGTGCTCGGTCCTCCTTTTCCTGTAGTCCACAATCATCTCCTTAGTCTTGGTTACGTTGAGGGATGATTGTTATTCTGGCACCACCTGGCCAGGTCTCTGACCTCCTCCCTATAGGCTGTCTCGTCGTTGTCGGTGATCAGGCCTACCACTGTTGTGTCGTCTGCAAACTTAATGATGGTGTTGGAGTAGTGCCTGGCCATGCAGTCGTGGGTGAACAGGGAGTACAGAAGGGGACTGAGTACGCGTCTCTGTGGAGCTCCAGTGTTGAGGATCAGAGCGTGGCAGATGTGTTGCTACCTACCCTCACCACCTGGGGGCGGCCCGTCTGGAAGTCCAGGATCCAGTTGCAGAGGGAGGTGTTTAGTCCCAGGATCCTTAGCTTAGTGATGAGCTTTGAGGGTACTATGGTGTTGAACGCTGAGCTGTAGTCAATGAATAGCATTCTCACATAAGTGTTCCTTTTGTCCAGGTGGGAAAGGGCAATGTGTAGTGCAATAGAGATTGCATCATCTGTGGATCTGTTTGGGTGGTATGCAAATTAGAGTGGGTCTAGGGTTTCTGGGATAATGGTGTTGTGAGCCATTACCAATCTTTCAAAGCACTTCATGGCTACGGACGTGAGTGCTACGGGTCTGTAGTCATTTAGGCAGGTTGCCTTTGTGTTCTTGGGCACAGAGACTATGGTGGTCTGCTTGAAACATGTTGGTATTACAGACTCAATCAGGGACATGTTGAAAATGTCAGTGAAGACTCCTGCCAGTTGGTCAGCACATGCCTGAAACACATGTCCTGGTAATCCGTCTGGCCCCGCAGCCTTGTGTATGTTGACCTGTTTAAAGGTCTTACTCACGTTGGCTACGGAGAGCGTGATCACACAGTCGTCCGGAACAGCTGATGCTCTCATGCATGCCTCAGTGTTGCTTGCCTCGAAGCGAGCATAGAAGTGATTTAGCTCGTCTGGTATGCTCGTGTCACTGGGCAGCTCGTGGCTGTGCTTCCTTTTGTAGTCTGTGCACGTTTGCAAACTATTACAATCTCTCACCATATAAACTCACTGACACGCCTTTGTGCACTTCAATTGAAATACGTTTTATGTTATGTTTTATGCTATCTTGGCTTGTGCCACAAGTTGTGATATAATTGATTTATGTGGTGTGTTCGCTAGTCAGCTTCATATACAGTTTGTGGGATCTATTGTTAGTGAGCCTGTGATGTTTGGGCTTTTTGCTTGGGTATGGTTGTAACACTGAAAACACATTGGGGGACTGAGGTTAGGTCTGCTGTATAGCAGTAAGGTTAAGTTTCCCTGACACACTGATATAGGCTGAGGTCAATGTTGCTTTGTATGCCCCAAATGATTTAGTTTCGGATTGAGGGAAGGTAAGCTGATCCTTGATCTGTTCATACAGGCAGTTTATGGTTATGGGTCAGATTGAGGAAAAGGTAAGCTGATCCTTGATCTGTTCCTACAGGCATCTTATGGTTATGTCCAGATTGAGGAAAAGTTAAGCTGATCCTTGATCTGTTCCTACAGGCATCTTATGGTTATGGGTCAGATTGAGGAAAAGGTAAGCTGATCCTTGATCTGTTCCTACAGGCATCTTATGGTTATGTCCAGATTGAGGAAAAGTTAAGCTGATCCCTGATCTGTTCCTACAGGCATCTTATGGTTATGTCCAGATTGAGGAAAAGTTAAGCTGATCCTTGATCTGTTCCTACAGGCATCTTATGGTTATGGGTCAGATTGAGGAAAAGATTGAGGAAAAGGTAAGCTGATCCCTGATCTGTTCGTACAGGCAGCTTCTATCCCGAGCTCCCATTGAGAGGCTGCCCACCGTCTTTTACCATCCTAATGTTACATAAGACTCAACAAGTGGAGCAGCAGGGTAGACTAGTGGTTAGAGTGGTTGGACTAGTAACCGAAAGTGAACTCAGCTCAAGATCGAATCCCCGAGCTGACAAGGTAAAAATCTATCCTTCTGCCCCTGAACTAGGCAGATAACCCATTGTTCCTAGGCCGTCATTGAAAATAAAAATTTGTTCTTAACTGTCTTGCCTAGTTCAATATAGGTTGAAAGAAAAGTGAAGACTCAAACAAGAGGAGTATTAAATGGGCAATCTGCAGTTCAAACAATAACAAAGTGAACACCACCACTGTGTCACAGCTGAGAGATGGGGCTGGAGAAATGTAACCACTTTCAAATTCATAGACGGAGAGCAATGGATGCCAGGACTGACCATCCGTGATATCAAAAAATTATCGTTTTAACCATGTTTTGAGGCTATACAGTGTTTGTTTACAATTATTATTGTTTGCCAAGGGAGTTAAACAAACACGTTTATATTTTGGGTTAGACAGTTGAACTCAGCTCATTTATAAGTTATATTCTACAAGAATCAATGGCTATATATCAAAATTGGAAGTAGTAATCACAGATTGGGCTTTCAAGAGTGATAGTGGTTCTGCAGTGATAGTGATCAGAGATGGGGATCGCTGCTCTTCTATAGACACACTCCAGCAGATGTGACTGTATTACTAGTTACTCTAATACTGTACCACTAGTGAGAGGCTGACTAGGCTTGATGTAATGTTTCCAATAAATCTCCAATAAATACCTTGGAACTAATGCTACAGCAATATACCACAGTGTGGAGTCTGCCTTTTTTGCTACACTAACTCAGTGAGGCCTCTGTTAAGAGAAGAGGACAGGTGAAGAGATGATTGAGGAAAACACTGGCATAAAAACACATGACTAAAGAGACATTAACTCTTGTAATTTGATAAATAACCATAACAAAATGAATTTGACTTTGCTGCTCTCTGTTCTCTGTTAAATTGTTAGCCTATATGACAGAATGACATGAATCATCCTCTTCTTTCCGAATGAATCAATCTGTTCTTTTCTCTTCGTCACAAGTAACCGGAACCATGTTCCAGACTGCATGCCTGCTGGTGCTTTAGGGGCTGGGCCGTAACTGTAAGGGGAATGATATGGCATCTGTTTTCTGTGAATTAGGCTAGGGGCTTATGTGGTGCAGAATGAAGTGATCTCAGATGTCTGCTATATAACAGAACTATTACCAAAACAGAGCGCCTGGAAAAGGAACCCCCTTTCTCTATTTCCTTTCTCTTTCTCCTCCTCTCCTTGTCTTCTCTCTCACTGCTCAAAACCTAACTAGCTGAACTCAGCCTCACCTCATTCCCTCACTTCCTCGCCCTCTCTCTCTCCCATCCTCGCCCTCTCTCTCTCCCTTCCTCGCCCTCTCTCTCTCCTTTCCTCGCCCTCTCTCTCTCCCTAGACCTCGCCCTCCCTCGCTCATCCTCTCTCGCCCTTCTTCTCTCTCTCTCCTCCCTCTCTTATGCTCTGCTGTCCCATATTACCAGAGTCTAACAGCTGCCCTGATTGCTCTTTCCTTCCCTCTCCCTTCTTCTCGCGCTTCTCTCGCTCTCTCTCTCCTGCTGACACTGTCTGTCTACCCCGCTGTCTGTGTCTGTCTACCCCGCTGTCTGTCTGTCTGCCCCGCTGTCTGTGTGTCTGTCCTTTGCTCTCTCTTACTCACTCTGTTTGCTGAATAGTGAGGCGTGTTGTTTTGAGGAGTCAGTGTGGACACTGATCATGTGTGGTTGCTATCACTCACCATCAAACACTTCTATTTACTCTGCATGGTATTATCCACAAGGTGCTGTCTTGCAGACTGTGACTTTACAACTTGAGTTAGCATATATCTGGTTTCTTTCTTATCATCCATGCTTTCCTTACCTTGTAAAACAACCCCCCTAACAGGTAATGAACCCACAACCCGATTCTTTTTTGGCTTCTGTTAGTCCTGCCTAACCACATACAACCTCCTCTGTTTATTTGTCCCAACACTGGTCACATTATGCAACTGGATTTTTATTACACACATCTGTTAGATATTGGCTCCAGTGCTACAGCGACAGGGTGGTGTTATTGAGATCCAGTCTGTTCAGCAATGGATACAGAGACTGACTGAACAGAGAGGTACTAGGCCTATAGATTGTTGTAAGGGAAGGGCGAGGGCATCCCAGAGTCACAGAACGTCAACACACTTGGTATGCAGTGAATTTCAAGGGAGAAAGAAACCGGAAGGGCAGAAAAAAACACCTGTTTTCGCTGGAGGAATTTTAATGACTGCCTTTATGTTTCCTTGTCACTCCCTTGTTTTGGGATCTGTTTTCTGGACGAACGGCCCATACCGCCGATTTGCTTGTAGCAGTCCCACCCTTAACAGAGCTGGTACACACACACACGAATGCACACACGTAGATACGTGTATGGAGGGATAGGAGGTTGTGGAAGGTTACTGGTCTGGCTGTGTCTCTCCAGGCGTTCCAGCCTCCTCCTCCTCCTCTTCCTCCTCCCCAGGACGGGGGCGACCCAGCAAGGTGACCTTAGTGGCAGTGCTCGACCGCCCGTACCTTCACGCTTCCCCTGGATGTTTGAGTCAATGAATTACTAAGAACTCCATAAAAATACTATATCCTGCTGAAACAACATAGAAGAGGGTTTCACTGAGGGTGCTGTGTGGCTGTTTCCTTAGCTGAATGCACCCTGGTTAAGATCGCCTTCTTAATGACTGAAATGTCAAAACAAAAATTGGATTGGCAGGGGCCCCGCTTTGCCTCATACAATGTTAGTGGTAGGTGGGAAACACTAGGCCTCAGATAATCTCCTCAATATGCCCAAGTGTGAGGCTTTGTGAGACTATGCCCGAGGGGTCTTCCTAACATGCAGTGGTTCCCAAACTGACTGGTTTTAATATAATACATCAATAAAATCAATTTAGCCTCAAATAAATAATGAAACATGTTCAATTTGGTTTAAATAATGTAAAAACAAAGTGTTGGAGAAGAAAGTGAAAGTGCAATATGTGCCATGTAAGAAAGCTAACGTTTAAGTTCCTTGCTCAAAACATGAGAACATATGAAAGCTGGTGGTTCCTTTTAACATGAGTCTTCAATATTCCCAGGTAAGAAGTTTTAAGTTGTAGTTATTATAAGAATTATAGGACTATTTCTCTCAATACCATTTGTATTTCATTAACCTTTGACTATTGGATGTTCTTATAGGCACTTTAGTATTGCCAGTGTAACAGTATAGCTTCCATCCCTCTCCTCGCTCCTACCTGGGCTCGAACCAGGAACACAACGACAACAGCCACCCTCAATGCAGCGTTACCCATGCAGAGCAAGGGGTATAACTACTACGAGTCTCAGAGCGAGTGACGTTTGAAACGCTATTAGTGCGCACCCCGCTAATTAGCTAGCCATTTCACATCGGTTACACCAGCCTAATCTCGGGAGTTGATAGGCTTGAAGCACAGCAAAGAGCTTCTGGCAAAACGCAGGAAAGTGCTGTTTGAATGAATGCTTACGAGCCTGCTGCTGCCTACCACCGCTCAATCAGACTGCTCTATCAAATCATAGACTTAGTTATAGCATAATAACACACAAAAATACGAGCCTTAGAGGTCATTAATATGGTCGAATACAGAAACTATCATCTCGAAACAAGACGTTTATTCTTTCAGTGAAATAAGGAACCGTTCCGTATTTTATCTAATGGGTGGCACCCATAAGTCTAAATATTCCTGTTACATTGCACAACCTTCAATGTTATGTCATAATTTCGTAAAATTCTGGCAAATTAGGCGGCCCAAACTGTTGCATATACACTGACTCTGCGTGCAATGAACGCAAGAGAAGTGACACAATTTCACCTGGTTAATATTGCCTGCTAACCTGGATTTCTTTTAGCTAAATATGCAAGTTTAAAAATATATACTTCTGTGTATTGATTTTAAGAAAGGCATTGATGTTTATGGTTAGGTACACATTGGAGCAACGATACGCACCGCATCGATTATATGCAACGCAGGACACGGTCGATAAACTAGTAATATCATCAACTATGTGTAGTTAACTAGTGATTATGATTGATTGATTGTTTTTTATAAGCTAAGTTTAATACTAGCTAGAAACTTACCTTGGCTTCTACTGCATTCACGTAACAGGCAGGCTCCTCGTGGAGTGCAATGTAATCAGGTGGTTAGAGCGTTGGACTAGTTAACTGTAAGGTTGCAAGATTGAATCCCCCGAGCTGACAAGGTAAAAATCTGTCGTTCTGCCCCTGAACGAGGCAGTTAACCCACCGTTCGTTCCTAGGCCGTCATTTAAAATAAGAATGTGTTCTTAACTGACTTGCCTAGTTAAATAAAGATTAAATAAAGGTGTAAAAAATACCGATTTCCGATTGTTATGAAAACTTGAAATCGGCCCTAATTAATCGGCCATTCCGATTAATCGGTCGACCTCTATATATATATATATATATATATATATATATACACTGCTCAAAAAAATAAAGGGAACACTAAAATAACACATCCTAGATCTGAATGAATGAAATATTCTTATTAAATACTTTTTTCTTTACATAGTTGAATGTGCTGACAACAAAATCACACAAAAATGATCAATGGAAATCAAATTTATCAACCCATGGAGGTCTGGATTTGGAGTCACACTCAAAATTAAAGTGGAAAACCACACTATTCTAGCCTAAAATAGCAGGGTTAATTAGAAATGTAGTCACGGGTTCAGGGTAGACAAGAGGAACAGGAGTGGGGTTTTGAGGCTCCTATATCAGTCTGATATGATGGCGTATGTCCCAAATAGCACCCTATTCCCGATACAGTGCACTACTTTTTTACCAGATCCCAATACGCTCGGGTCAGAAGTAGTGCACTCTATAGGGAGCCATTTTAGATGTACCCTGGTATCCTTACCTTGACGACTCCTAAATGAAATACATCTCCCTCTAATCTCTTCAGTTAGTTTGGGTGCACGTCATTTTGTTTTGTCATTTCTTCTTTTTTACTTGCTCTCCTTACAGGGTTTATGGGGTTTCAGTGTGCATTCTAGACCCTCCCTCTCTACACACGCATGCTGCAGACGTTGCTAATAAATTGCATCACCCTTCTGTTTCAGTACACGCACACAACACATGCAATTTGCGATGATGGTATGTTTTAACAATGATCTTAAGAATATTTTGGGAGGCCCAGAATGATACCCACATCCTGTAAAAACTACCCATTTTTTTTTGAATATTTAAAACATACAATATACTTGCAGTGAAGCCGCTCAACAACTACATCATATTAGTCATCGAACAGCCTCCCATCCAGAGAGACAGACAGAAGCAACCAGGGTCAACGTCTTGCTCAAGGGCACGTCGACAGATTTCCACAAGGTCAAAAATGGGGACCCGAACCAGCGATCCATCAGCCACCGATCCAAGCTCCCAACCACCAGGCCTCCAGCCCTCTAAGCCCCCCCCCCCACAAAAATGATCAATGGAAATCAAATGTATCAACCCATGGAGGTCTGGATTTGGAGTCACACTCAAAATTAAAGTGGAAAACCACACTACAGGCTGATCCAACTTTGATGTAAAGTCAAAATGAGGCTCAGTAGTGTGTGTGGCCTCCACGTGCCTGTATGACCTCCCTACAACGCCTGGGCATGCTCCTGATGAGGTGGCGGATGGTCTCCTGAGGGATCTCCTCCCAGACCTGGACTAAAGCATCCGCCAACTCCTGGACAGTCTGTGGTGCAACGTGGCGTTGGTGGACGGAGCGAGACATGATGTCCCAGATGTGCTCAATTGGATTCAGGTCTGGGGAACGGGCGAGCCAGTCCATAGCATCAATGCCTTCCTCTTGCAGGAACTGCTGACACACTCCAGCCACATGAGGTCTAGCATTGTCTTGCATTAGGAGGAACCCAGGGCCAACTGCACCAGCATATGGTCTCACAAGGGGTCTGAGGATCTCATCTCGGTACCTAATGGCAGTCAGGCTACCTCTGGCGAGCACATGGAGGGCTGTGCAGCCCCCAAAGAAATGCCACCCCACACCATGACTGACCCACTGCCAAACCGGTCATGCTGGAGGATGTTGCAGGCAGCAGAACGTTCTCCACGGCGTCTCCAGACTCTGTCACGTCTGTCACATGTGCTCAGTGTGAACCTGCTTTCATCTGTGAAGAGCACAGGGCGCCAGTGGCAAATTTGCCAATCTTGGTGTTCTCTGGCAAATGCCAAACGTCCTGCACGGTGTTGGGCTGTAAGCACAACCCCCACCTGTGGACGTCGGGCCCTCATACCACCCTCATGGAGTCTGTTTCTGACCGTTTGAGCAGACACATGCACATTTGTGGCCTGCTGGAGGTCATTTTGCAGGGCTCTGGCAGTGCTCCTCCTGCTCCTCCTTGCACAAAGGCGGAGGTAGCGGTCCTGCTGCTGGGTTGTTGCCCTCCTACGGCCTCCTCCACGTCTCCTGATGTACTGGCCTGTCTCCTGGTAGCGCCTCCAGGCTCTGGACACTACGCTGACAGACACAGCAAACCTTCTTGCCACAGCTCGCATTGATGTGCCATCCTGGATGAGCTGCACTACCTGAGCCACTTGTTATGGGTTGTAGACTCCGTCTCATGCTACCACTAGAGTGAAAGCACCTCCAGCATTCAAAAGTGACCAAAACATCAGCCAGGAAGCATAGGAACTGAGAAGTGGTCTGTGGTCACCACCTGCATAACCACTCCTTTATTGGGGGTGTCTTGCTAATTGCCTATAATTTCCACCTGTTGTCTATTCTATTTGCATAACAGCATGTGAAATTTATTGTCAATCAGTGTTGCTTCCTAAGTGGACAGTTTGATTTCACAGAAGTGTGATTGACTTGGAGTTACATTGTGTTGTTTAAGTGTTCCCTTTATTTTTTTGAGCAGTGTATGTATATATATCTATATATATATATATATTTATATCTATATATATATATATATATATATATATAAAAAATTGTAATCAGTCCGGCTTTCAACTTACTCTTGGAAGTTGTAATAGTAGAATGCACAGGGGGCAATTTCGAAATTGGGTAGTGCCATCTCTGTCGCTGTATTCTAGCATGTGATGCAGGAGTTGCTGCAACTCACTGCAAAATGGCATGAGGTATTCCATTGCAGTTGTTCTACTATACAAAGGTTGCAAATCACACGAAGAGCCATAGATACTCAATGTATGAATATGTTCCATCATAGAGTAAAATATACAGTACTGAGAGAAATAGAAAGCCGGTTGTACTTCAAGGTCATTGTCATCACTGATTGGATAAAGTCTCCTGCATTTTAACTATGGATGATGACTCACAAAAACCATTAACATGATCGATCTGTGTTCTCAAGTAGGTCATCAGAATAACACGTTGTTTATCAACAAAATCCTTTTCTCTGGCGGAAGGCTGGGTCTGTAGGTTGAGCTGTGAATTGGAGGGGGGAGGTACAGTACCCGTCACAAGTTTGGACGCCTACTCATTCAAGGGTTTTTCTTTATTTGTTCTATTTTCTACATTGTAAAATAATAGTGAAGACATCAAAACTATGAAATAACACATATGGAATCCTGTAGTAACCAATAAAGTGTTAAACAAATCAAAATATATTTTAGATTCTTCAAAGTAGCCACCCTTTGCCTTGACAGCTTTGCACACTCTTGGCATTCTCTCAACCAGCTTCACCTGGAATGCTTTTTCAACAGTCTTGAAGGAGTTCCCACATATGCTGAGCACTTGTTGGCTGCTTTTCCTTCACTCCGCGGTCCAACTCATCCCAAAACATCTCAATTGGGTTGAAGTCGGGTGATTGTGGAGACCAGGTCATCTGATGCAGCACTCCAACACTCTTCTTGGTCAAATAGCCTTTACACAGCCTGCAGGTGTGTTGGGTCATTGTCCTGTTGAAAAACAAATGATAGTCCCACTAAGCGCAAACCAGATGGGATGGCGTATCGCTCCAGAATGCTGTGGTAGCCATGCTGGTTAAGTGTGCCTTGAATTCTAAATATATCAACGTCAGTGTCACCAGCAAAGCACCCCCACACCATCGCACCTCCTCCATGCTTCACGGTGGGAACCACACATGCAGAGATAATCCGTTCACCTACTCTGCGTCTCACAAAGACACCCTGTTTGGAACCAAAAATCTCCAGTTTGGACTCATCAGACCAAAGGAAATTTTCCACCGGTCTAATGTCCGTCCATTGCTCGTGTTTCTTGGCCCAAGCAAGTCTTCATCTTATTGGTGTTTTAGTCGTGGTTTCTTTGCAGCAATTCGACCATGAAGGCCTGATTCACGCAGTCTCCTCTGAACAGTTGATGTTGAGATATGTCTGTTATTGAACTCTGTGAAGCATTTATTTGGGCTGCAATTTCTGAGGCTGATTACTCTAATAAACTTATTATGATAGGCTAATTGACATAATTTGAGCCAATTGGTCGTGTACCTGTGGATGTATTTCAAGGTCTACATTCAAACTCAGTGCCTCTTTGCTTGACATCATGGGAACATCAAAAGAAATCAGTCAAGACCTCAGATTTTTTGTTGTTGTAAACCTCCACAAGACTGGTTCATCCTTGGGAGCAATTTCCAAACGCCTGAAGGTACCACATCTGTAAAAACAATAGTATGCAAGTATACCATGGGACCACGCAGCCGTCATACTGCTCAGGAAGGAGACGTGTTCTGTCTCTTAGAGATGAACGCACTTTGGTGCGAAAATTGCAAATCAATCCCAGAACAACAGCAAAGGACCTTGTGAAGATGCTGGAGGAAACGGGTACAAAAGTATTTATATCCACAGTAAAACGAGACCTATATCGACATAACCAGAAAGGCCTCTCAGCAAGGACGGCTCCAAAACCGCCATAAAAAAGCCAGACTTTGCAACTGCACATGGGGACAAAGATCATACTTTTTGGAGAAATGTCCTCTGGTCTGATGAAACAAAAATAGAACTGTTTGGCCATAATGACCATCGTTATGTTTGGAGGAAAAAGGGGGAGGCTTGCAAGCCGAAGAACACCATCCCAACACCATTGTGCGGGTGCTTTGCTGCAGGAGGGACTGGTGCACTTCACAAAATAGATGGAATCATGAGGGAGGAAAGTTATGTGGATATATTGAAGCAACATCTCAAGACATCAGTCAGGAAGTTAAAGCTTGGTCGCAAATGGGTCTTCCAAATGGACAATGACCCCAAGCATGCTTCCAAATTTGTGGCAAAATGGCAACAAAGTCAAGGTATTGGAGTAGTCATCACAAAGCCCTGACCTCAATCCCATAGAAAATGTGTGTCCAGAACTGAAAAAATGTGTGCGAGCAAGGAGGCCTACAAACCTGACTCAGTTACACCAGCTCTGTCAGGAGGAATGGGCCAAAATTCACCCAGCTTATTGTGGGAAGCTTGTGGAAGGCTACCTGTAACGTTTGACCCAAGTTAAACATTTTAAAGGGAGTGCTACCAAATACTAATTGAGTGCATGTAAACTTCTGACCCACTGGGAATGTGATGAAAGAAATAAAAGCTGAAGTAAATCATTCTCTCTACTATTATTCTGACATTTCACATTCTTAAAATAAAGTGGTGATCCTAACTGACCTAAGACAGGGCATTTTTACTCTGATTATATGTCAGGAATTGTGAAAAACTGAGTTTAAATATTTTTGGCTAAGGTGTATGTAAACTTCTGACTTCAACTGTACCACCCCTACCTTGTCACATCACAACTGATTGGCTCAAACGCATTAAGAAGGAAAGAATTCCAGAAAAAAACTTTTACCAAAACACACTTGTTAATTTAAATGCATTCCAGGTGACTAGCTCATGAAGCTGGTTGAGAGAATGCCAAGAGTGTGCAAAGCTTTCATCAAGGCAAAGGATGGCTACTTTGAAGAATCTAAAATCTATATTGTATAACACTTTTTTGGTTCCTACATGATTTCACTACAGCATTCCACGCTGCATCCCGCTGCTGGCTTGCTTCAGAAGTTAAGCATGGTTGGTCCTGGTCGGTCCCTGGATGGGAGACCCAGATGCTGCTGGAAGTGGTGTTGGAGGGCCAGTAGGATGCACCCGTTCCTCTGGTCAAAAAAATATCCCAATGCCCCAAGGCAGTGATTGGGGACATTGCCCTGTGCAGGGTTCCGTCTTTCGGATGGGACGTTAAACGGCTGTCTGACTCTGTGGTCACTAAAGATCCCATGGCACTTATTGAAGGAGTAGGTGTTCTAACCCCGTTGTCCTGGCTAAATTCCTAATCTGTCCCTCATACCATCACAGTCACCTAATCATCCCCAGTTTACAATTGTCTCATTCATTCCCCTCCTCTCCCCTGTAACTATTCCCCAGGTTGTTGCTGTAAATGACAATGTGTTCCCAGTAAACTTACCTGGCAAAATATTTTTGGGTTCTTTTTAAAATTGATTTCATTGTTTCGATGTCTTTTTTTATTATTCTACAATGTAGAAAATAGTAAACATTAAGAAAAACCCTTGACACGGTGTGTCAACTTTTGAATGGTACAGTACTGTATGTGGGCAGAGATTCAGATTGTAACTGTGAATGAATGGTAACAGCTGCGTTGGAGAACTCTATCACTAACACCACCACATGCGCGCGCGTGTCGTGACTGAGGAGCCGCAAGCAGAGCAGTCTCTCTCTGGGCTCGCCTCTGCTGCTGCCCTCCTTTTTCTCTCATCCCTCATTCTCTCTCTTTTTCATCTTTGGCTTTACCCTGTCCATTTACACCGTCTCATTGGACACCTTTGTAGAGCAGCTCTATCGTTTCTAGCTGACTGTCACAACGAGAGAAAACGAGGGAAGGATGGAGAGACAGAGAAGAAAATAGACGTTCTGACCTGGAAGACAGAAGACGGCACAAGCTTTCTTGAATCGAATCACCCCCTTTTTTGATAGAATTTTCAAGCTACTTTTTCTTAAATTCTGACTGTGCTTGTCAAAGGTTGATTATCTGGACAAGCAATGAATAAGACTAACGTCTTCTCCCTGCCTCGACGTAGGTGAAAGGAAAGCCAATACGATCTTGATTTCGTCTATTGCAGACGAGACCTCTTTTTAGAGACCCGCCTGCCTTTAGCTCCATATCGGTGGCCACCGCTATATCAGCGTCCATTCAAGACTTGAACGACGACACCTCTTTATGAAAATTAAATGTTTACCAAGATAATTAATAGCAAGTCTAAATAATAATGCTGGACACCAACCACTTCCTTTCCTTTGAGCCCGCCCCCTTGGACTATGTTCCAATGGGGGAAGAGCTGGACAAGCAGGACTTGAGGATGGACTACGAGAGACATACTTATCACAGCCTAAAAAAAGGTGGGCGGGGTTAGAATACTAAAAGAAGGTGGGTGGGTGGGGTTAGAAGACTAAAAGAAGGTGGGTGGGTGGGTGGGAGGGGTTAGAAGACTAAAAGAAGGTGGGTGGGAGGGGTTAGACGACTAAAAGAAGGTGGGTGGGTGGGGTTAGACGACTAAAAGAAGGTGGGTGGGTGGGGTTAGACGACTAAAAGAAGGTGGGTGGGTGGGGTTAGACGACTAAAAGAAGGTTGGTGGGGTTAAACTAAAAGGTGGGAGGGGTTAGACGACTAAAAGAAGGTGGGTGGGTGGGGTTAGACTAAAGAAGGTGGGTGGGGTTAGAAGACTAAAAGAAGGTGGGTGGGGTTAGAAGACTAAAAGAAGGTGGGTGGGTGGATGGGGTTAGATGACTAAAAGAAGGTGGGTGGGTGGATGGGGTTAGATGACTAAAAGAAGGTGGGTGGGTGGGGTTAGACAACTAAAGAAGGTGGGTGGGTGGGGTTGGACGACTAAAAGGTGGGTGGGTGGGGTTAGACGACTAAAAGAAGGTGGGTGGGTGGGGTTAGACGACTAAAGAAGGTTGGTGGGAGGGTGGGGTTAGACGACTAAAAGAAGGTGGGTGGGTGGGGTTAGACGACTAAAAGAAGGTGGGTGGTGTTAGACGACTAAAAGAAGGTGGGTGGATGGGGTTAGACGACTAAAAGAAGGTGGGTGGGTGGGGTTAGACGACTAAAAGAAGGTGGGTGGGTGGGGTTAGACGACTAAAAGAATGTGGGTGGGTGGGGTTAGACGACTAAAGGTGGGTGGGTGGGGTTAGACGACTAAAAGAAGGGTGGGTGGGGTTAGAAGACTAAAGAAGGTGGGTGGGGTTAGACGACTAAAAGAAGGTGGGTGGGTGGGGTTAGACGACTAAAGAATGTGGGTGGGGTTAGACGACTAAAGAAGGTGGGTGGGGTTAGACGACAAAAGAAGGTGGGTGGGTGGGTGGGTGGGGTTAGACGACTAAAGGTGGGTGGGTGGGTGGGGTTAGACGACTAAAGAATGTGGGTGGGGTTAGACGACTAAAGAAGGTGGGTGGGGTTAGACGACTAAAAGAAGGTGGGTGGGTGGGGTTAGAAGACTAAAGAATGTGGGTGGGGTTAGAAGACTAAAGAAGGTGGGTGGGGTTAGACGACTAAAAGAAGGTGGGTGGGTGGGGTTAGAAGACACTCAGTGGTAAGGGGAGATGTGATTTGTGTGTTTGTCATTTTAGATGTAGGCTTCCCCAAGATGTTATAATTCACAAGTTTATTGTCTAGCACAAGCTTTGGGTTTGGTTCTGTATGGTGACCAGACAGACTTCTGTCAAGCTTCATCCATCCTCTTCTTGATCCTTTTTTATTGATCCGTGTCGTGAAGTCATTGGCTTCGGCCATTCCTCATATATCTCCCTGGTTGTGGTGTGTAATGATCAAGCTAATGTCCAAATGGTGAGGTCATTGGATGATTACTGTGCTTTCCAAATAGAACTGTTCCAATGGCCATGCCAAGTGTTCGGCCATGCCAAGTGTGTGTGCGCATGTGAGTTCATAAGGGAGACTTCTAGGTGTGTGTGTGTGTGTGTGTGTGTGTGTGTGTGTGTGTGTGTGTGTGTGTGTGTGTGTGTGTGTGTGTGTGTGTGTGTGTGTGTGTGTGTGTGTGTGTGGGCAAGGGGAAGATATACCTAGTCAGTTGCAGAACTGAATGCATTCAACTGAAATGTGTCTTGTGCATTGAACCCAACCCCTCTGAATCAGAGAGGTGTCGGGGGTGCCTTATTCAACGTCATCTGCGTTCTGGGAACAGTTGTTGTTGGGGCTTAATTGCCTTGCTCAAGGGCAGAACGTCAGATTTGGGGATTTGAACCAGCAACATTTTGGTTACTGGCTCAACGGTCTTAACCGTGTGTGTGTGTGTGTGTGTACGCACGCACGCACAGTAGGTGTGGGCTGTGCCAGGTCTGGAGGCCCTTTGGGGACAGTGGCAGACATATTTAACTAGACCTAATGACACATGAGCACACTGTTGGCCCTCCTCCCTGTTCTTTTGTCTCTTTTTTCTCTCTCACACTCTCTGCATTCTCTCTCATCTTTCTTCTCTCTCTCAATTCAATTTAAGGGGCTTTGTTGGCGTGGGAAACATATGTTAACATTGCCGAAGCAAGTGAAATAGATAATAAACATAAGTGAAATGAACAATTCAAATTTACTGTAAACATTACACTCAGAAGTTCCAAAATAATAGACATTTCAAATGCCAAATTTTGTCTATATAGAGTGTTGTAGCAATGTGCAAATAGTTAAAGTACTAAAGGGAAAATAAATATGGGTTGTATTTACAATGGTGTTTTGTTATTAACTGGTTGCCCTTTTCTTGTGGCAACAGGTCACAAATCTTGCCGCTGTGATTGCACACTGTGGTATTTCACCCAGTAGATATGGGAGTTTATCAAATTTGGGTTTGTTTCGAATTCTTTGTGGATCTGTGTAATCTGAGGTAAATATGTGTCTCTAATATGGTCATACATTTGGCAGGAGGTTAGGAAGTGCAGCTCAGTTTCCACCTAATTTTGTGGGCAGTGTGCACATAGCCTGTCTTCTCTTGAGAGCCAGGTATACGGCGACCTTTCTAAATAGCAAGGCTATGCTCACTGGGTCTGTACATAGTCAGAGCTTTCCTTAAGTTCGGGTCAGTCACAGAGGTCAGGTATTCTGCCACTGTACTCTCTGTTTAGTGCCAAATAGCATTCTAGTTTGCTCTCTCTCTGCATTCTCTCTATTCTCTCTCTCATCTTTCTTCTCTCTCTATTCTCTCTCTCATCTTCTCTCTCTCTCTGAATTCTCTCTCTCTATCCTCTCTCTCATCTTTCTTCTCTCTCTCTCTGCATTCTCTTATTTTTATTCTCTCTCAATTCAATTCAATTTAATGGCTTTATTGGCATGGGAAACATGTTAACATTGCCAAAGCAAGTGAAGTAGATAATAAACTAAAGTAAAATAAACAATACAAATGAACATTAAACATTACACTCACAAAAGTTGTAAAATAATAGACATATCACATCAAATATCACATGTCCAAATAGTTAAAGTACAAAAGGGAAAATAAATATAAATATGGGTTGTACTCTCTCTGCATTCTCTCACTCTCAACTTCTCTCACTCTCTCTCTGCATTCTCTCCCTCTCAACTTCTCTCGCTCTCTCTCTGCACTCTCCCTCTCAACTTCTCTCGCTCTCTCTGCATTCTCTCCCTCTCAACTTCTCTCGCTCTCTCTCTCTCTCGCTCTCTCTCTGCATTCTCTCCCTCTCAACTTCTCTCCCTCTCTCTCTGCATTCTCTCATCTTTCTCTCTCTCGCTCTCTCTCTGCATTCTCTCCCTCTCAACTTCTCTCCCTCTCTCTCTGCATTCTCTCCCTCTCAACTTCTCTCCCTCTCTCTCTGCATTCTCTCCCTCTCAACTTCTCTCCCTCTCTCTCTGCATTCTCTCCCTCTCAACTTCTCTCCCTCTCTCTCTGCATTCTCTCCCTCTCAACTTCTTTCCCTCTCTCTCTGCATTCTCTCCCTCTCAACTTCTCTCGCTCTCTCTGCATTCTCTCCCTCTCAACTTCTCTCGCTCTCTCTGCATTCTCTCATCTTTCTCTCTCTCGCTCTCTCTCTGCATTCTCTCCCTCTCAACTTCTCTCGCTCTCTCTCTGCACTCTCCCTCTCAACTTCTCTCGCTCTCTCTCTGCACTCTCCCTCTCAACTTCTCTCGCTCTCTCTCTCTCTCGCTCTCTCTCTGCATTCTCTCCCTCTCAACTTCTCTCCCTCTCTCTCTGCATTCTCATCTTTCTCTCTCTCGCTCTCTCTCTGCATTCTCTCTTATCTTTCTCTCTCTCGCTCTCTCTCTGCATTCTCTCCCTCTCAACTTCTCTCCCTCTCTCTCTGCATTCTCTCCCTCTCAACTTCTCTCCCTCTCTCTCTGCATTCTCTCCCTCTCAACTTCTCTCCCTCTCTCTCTGCATTCTCTCCCTCTCAACTTCTCTCCCTCTCTCTCTGCATTCTCTCCCTCTCAACTTCTCTCCCTCTCTCTCTGCATTCTCTCCCTCTCAACTTCTCTCGCTCTCTCTGCATTCTCTCCCTCTCAACTTCTCTCCCTCTCTCTCTGCATTCTCTCATCTTTCTCTCTCTCGCTCTCTCTCTGCATTCTCTCTTATCTTTCTCTCTCTCGCTCTCTCTCTGCATTCTCTCCCTCTCAACTTCTCTCGCTCTCTCTGCATTCTCTCCCTCTCAACTTCTCTCGCTCTCTCTCTGCATTCTCTCCCTCTCAACTTCTCTCCCTCTCTCTCTGCATTCTCTCCCTCTCAACTTCTCTCGCTCTCTCTCTGCATTCTCTCTTATCTTTCTCTCTCTCGCTTTCTCTCTCATCTTCTCTCTCTTCTCTCCTTATTCTTCTCTCCTCTCTAACTGTGGATGCCTGGGGCCTGTATTCTAATAAATAGTCTTCTCCTCGTCCTACTTCCTCCGTGACTACAGCAGATCCAGAGGGATCTTCATGGTGGAACTTACAACTGTGCCCCTTGCTTTCAGATGTCAGTGGTCCAGAAGGAATGACGACATGGATGGAAAGGAGAGGTGTGGAAGAGTATTTAGATTTTGGTCTGGACTGAAGGGACAGGGAAGCAGGACACTCACTTAGCCTGTGTCCTTTCAAGAGAAGTGTATCTCGTGTCACTCAAACACAAAGTAGTTTAGGTGGTTAGGTGTCAGCAATGGTGGAAAAAGTACCCAATTGTCATACTTGAGTAAAAGTAAAGATATCAAAATATAAAATTACTCAAGAAAGTCACCCAGTAAAATACTACTTAAGTAAAAATCTAAAAGTATTTGGTTTTAAATATACTTAAGTATCAAAAGTAAATGTACTTACTAAATATACTTATTTATCAAAAGTATAAATCATTTCAAATTCCCTATATTAAGCAAACCAGATGGCACCGTTTTCTTGTTTTATTTATTTATAGATAGCCAGAGGCACACTCCAACACTCAGACATAATTTACAAACGAAGCATTTGTGTTTAGTGAGTCTGCCAGATCAGAGGCAGTAGTCATGGCCAGGGATGTTCTTTTGATGAGTGTGAATTGGACCATTTGTCTGTCCTGCTAAGCATTTCAAAATGTAACAAGTACTTTTGGTTGTCAGGGAAAATGTATGGCGTAAAAAATACATTATTTTCTTTTGGAATGTAGTACAGTAAAAGTTGTAAAAAAGATGAATAGTAAAGTACAGATACCCCAAAAAACTACTTATGTAGTACTTAAAAGTATTTTTAAGTACTTTACACCACTGGGGGTCAGGTCAGTTGTTCTGACTGGAAGACTGATAAGGACCTGCTTACTTCCCTTAATTGTTGCAAGACTTGCAACAATTCTTTCTGCGTTCTTTACATTGATACCATAGCTTGGCTTGATAATACAGGCTGCTGCGAGGAATGCATAGTAATAGGTCGACCTAAGAATGGCAGTGGTAAAACAGTCTGCTGACAGAATTACCGCCTGCATCTCTCGCTCTCTCTCGCTCTCCCTTTATCTTTATTTTTCTCTCTCTAGCTCCCCCCTATCTCTCTCTTTCGCTCTCTCTAGCTCCCCCCTATCTCTCTCTCGCTCCCTCTAGCTCCCCCCTATCTCTCTCTTTCGCTCTCTCTTGCTCCCCCCTATCTATCTCTGAAGTAGATAATACAAAAAGTGAAATAAACAAGAAAAAATTGCAGTAAACATTCCAAAAGAATAAAAACATTTTGAATGTCTTTGTCTATATACAGTGTTGTAACGATGTGCAAATGGTTAAAGTACAAAAGGGAAAATAAATAAACATAAATATAGGTTCTATTTACAATGATGTTTGTTCTTCACTAGTTTCCCTTTTCTTGTGGCAACAGGTCACAAATCTTGCTGCTGTGATGGCACACTGTGGTATTTCACCCAGTAGATAAAGGAGTTTATCACAATGGGTTTGTTTTCAAATTCTTTGTGGATCTGTGTAATCTCTCTCTCCCTTTATCTTCCTCTCTATCTCTCGTTTGCGCTCTCTCACAGACACACATACATTCTGTGTGGGTTTTTATAAGCGCACTGCGCAATCAACAACCGAGAGTTTAGAAACAGGAAGTTTGTAATAAATGCCACCATACTCCACCCTCCCTTTGCCCTCTGCCACAGCTTTTTTTAAGAGTGAGGGAGGAAACGAAAGAGAATGAAAGAACGAGGGAGTGGGTTCTGTCCATTGAGTCCTGCTCTAGCTGTCTACTCCAGTGTTTGTTGACACAAGGATACCCTCTCTGCCGTGCGGATGGACGGTTCAGTGTAGGATGGCAGTCTGGGCCTGAAACTCTGGTTTTGAAGAGGTGGTTGTTTCCTTGCTGGCAGTTGCTGACTCTCCTCTATCCCTCTCTCTCTGTTGTCATGCAGTCCTCCAGCTCAAACTACAGCAGAGACGCACCCGGGAGGAGCTGGTCAGCCAAGGGATCATGCCACGTAAGTAGTGCCCAAACTCTCTATTCTTATCTCTAGAGTCTAGACCAGCAAATATAATACAATGTCACCCTCTGCATTCTTGACCAGCACAGTGTCTGTTCCTGGTCCCCATGGACTGACAGGCCTGTTCTGTTCTGTTGTAATTTGCATTGTGTTGTTGTAATTTGTGTTGTGTTATGTTCTGTGGTGGTGGTGGTGGTGTTGTTATCAAGTGGGCCAGCCAGCTTCCCCTACTGTGTCCACTTCCTGTTATGTGTTCTCTTCAGTAGCTGAAGAGACTAAGGAGACTCAGTGTTCAGCTGTTGATAGGAGGAAGTGCATGGGCTACTTCTTACAGGAGAGAGGCACTGATTGTGTTGCGTCGTGCCTAAGAACAGCCCTTACCTGTGGTATATTTGCAATCAGTGCTTCTCTCCTGCATACCACACCCCCTCAGGCCTTATTGTTTACGTGTCTAACCTGGCCATAAGATGGGCCTCTCTCTCCCCTGTGCTCCCAGTCTTATTACACAACAACAACGGGCCAGGAGAACTAGGTGTCTCTACGGTGGCCTGGCTCAGACATACAGGACTTGATTCCAGATTAGTCCAGATTACTGAGGGTCAGGTTGTCTTCTTGTGGAGGAGGAGGCATTACCAACCAGCCTTTTAAAAGGGACTTCTTATGACCATGGCCCAAAGCTATAGCAGAACTGCTTTACCGCCAAGGCTCTGTAGAGTTAATAGACCGTAATGTGCTCATGCCATGGATTTACAGTCGCAGTGCAGTTGGTGCTATAAAGCAGACTGAATTACAGAGAAGGCTGGATCCTCCATGATCCATTTGCATGTATTTGTAGGCAAAAGTCGTCTTGATTTGATTAGTTACATCACAGGAATCCCAGGCCAATATTTAGCCCTGCCAGTCTGCGACCCTCCTAGTTGACCTTCCGTAAGCCAGCATTGCGTCCCTCAATAAACACGCACACACACAGCAGGGCCAGACGTCACTGTTTGACAGTTGAGCTGATTTAAGGCTTCACATTGGTGATGATGAAATCTCCAGTGTCCCTCCAACATCCTCTTCAACCATCCAGTGTGTGTGTGTTGGTGTGCACGTCTTTGTGTTTTCCAACTTCTGAATGATGTGACACACAGGGGCATGCTGAAGACCCATACAGTTGAAGAGAGTGATAAGTGTAGAAGGTCCCTCTCTCAGAAAGTCATCCCATCACTCTTCTCTCAGCTCTCACATGTCCTCCTTAAATTTCCTGGCTGTGCTGTAATTCACATCTTTATTGATAGTTCTATGGGTTCTCATGCGTACACCTCTCTTATACTATAGCAAGCCGTTCCTCCTTCACTGTTCTGCTGAAACAGGTCACTCACTAGTCAAGACAAAAACATACTGTTCTGTTTTCTGTTCTTACTGTTTGGTGGATAGAACTCCAGTGACTTTTTCATATAGAGAGTTCTGCTTTGTGTGTGTTCCTCAGTATCAGCTCTCACACTGTCTCCACTAGTGCTTTGCGCTGTACTCATTTGTTGGAGTTTTCATTCACGGTCGTTCCCTCTCCTTTATTGTTTTCTCTCTTTCCCTCACCACAGCACTGAAGAGTCCGGCGGCCTTCCACGAGCAGCGGAGGAATCTGGAGAGAGCCAGGGTAAGTCTAGTAGTCTCTCCAGCACTTTTTCTCTTTTTAGTTCAACAAGTGCAGTCTTTGTTGAAGTGCATCCTCTCCCTCTCTCTCTCGCTTCTTTCTCCATCTCCTGTCCCTCTCCTCCCTCTCCTGTCCCTCTCCTCCCTCTCCTGTCCCTTTCTCCCTCCCTCTCCTGTCCCTTTCTCCCTCCCTCCCTCTCCTGTCCCTTTTTTTCCATCTCCTGTTCCTTTCCTCTTCTCCCCCCTCTCTCCCTTTGTATCTCTCCCCTCTCTCCTCTCATCCATCTCTCCTCCTCTCTTCCAGACTGAGGACTATCTGAAGAGGAAGATCAGGAGTCGTCCTGAGCGCTCAGAGCTGGTCAGGATGCACATACTGGAGGGTGAGTCACAGCGCCCCCTCGCTGATCACCATAGAACTACACCCCCACACACTACTTCTCTAGAGGCAGTGAGCCAAATATACCACATCTGTTTGTGCTGATCTACACTGAACAAAAATGAAAACGCAACGTGTAAAGTCTTGATCCCAGAAATGTTCCATACACACACAAACCTTATTTCCCAAAACATATGGAAAAAATGTGTTTACATTCCTCCTTTGCCAAGATAATCCATCCACCTGACAGGTGTGGCATATCAAGAATCTGATTAAACAGCATGATCATTACACAGGTGCACCTTGTGCTGGGGACAATAAAAGGCTATTCTAAAATGTGCAGTTTTGTCACACAACACTGCTACAGATTTCTCAAGTTTTGAGGGAGCGTGCAATTGGCATGCTGATTGCAGGAATGTCCACCAGAGCTGCTGCCAGAGAATGTAATGTTAATTTCTCTACCATAAGCTGCCTCCAATGTTGTTTTAGAGAATTTAGCAGTACATCTAACCGGCCTAATACCGTGTGTTTTTGTTCCTCTTCTCTCTTCACACAGAGACGTCAGCGGAGCCGTCTCTGCAGGCCAAGCAGCTGCAGCTGAAGAGGGCCAGGCTGGCTGATGACCTTAATGATAAGATCTCCCACAGACCTGGTCCTATAGAGCTCATCCACAAGAACATCCTGCCTGTAGACCTGGACTGTCCTCTGCAGCACTCACTACTGGGTATGAACACACACTGTCCACTGCAATACACACACTGTACACTGCAATACACACACACAGAATGTCCACTGAAACACTCACTTCTGTTCTTGGTATGTACCCATTCTTATTGTCCAGTGTAACATACATTACAGATCAAGTATACAACACTACTTGTCATTGCAACACTTTACTGGGTACATACACAATATAAGTTCCAGTATGTACACAACAACACCTTAGTCAACTGGGTAGGAGCGTCCTTCCTGTGCACAGTCCACTGCAACATGTTTACTGGCCAGGTGAATTAGTCCCTCACTCAGACAAATTTACCCAACCACTCCCAAACTCCCTTCAATTAGTCACTGTTCATGGTTCACGTTCAAATGTTCCTCAAATGTTATCATTGCAATACATCAATTTCACAATACTGGACTGGTGTGGGGACATTGTTATTGCTAAATCCTTGTGCTGGAGAGACTGTGACCACTTCCATCATTAGTAATTCTGGTTTGGCCATCGCCTCTTTTTGTATTGCCAATTACTATTCCCTCTGTATGAAATACAGTTGATGTTTGTTGTAGTGAGACTCAACCTCACAACTAATCAACTTGTTGTTGTAGACAATAATTTGTTTGGCGAGAAGAACGGCAAAATAGAGGTTTAATAAATGTCTCTCAGATTCTCCAAAAGGTGCAGGAGAATCCTCATTGGACGAGGACAGCAGTGATGCATTTTCTCCGGATACGCTAGCCAATCACGACTCTCCACTGGGTCCACTCTCCCAGCTGTCCCCCTCTGACATGCTCACTCAGAACAGGGACATGTCCCCCTCACAGGTAGTAGGTTGAAGTCTTATTTTTGTACAGTACGTATAGCCACATAATGGAGATAGCCACTGGTATTCCTGCAAGTTACATAGACAAGTAATCACATGAGTTGTCCCATTATTGACACTTAAACTGACCAATCAGATGTTTTCTCAGTTCCTTACCCAGGTCCCACCACCACCTCCGCTGTTGGTGAATGGCCAAGACTCATTGCCACCACAGAAGCTGACCAATGGTTCAGCGATGTCGGGAGCTTCCTGCCCTGCTACTGGTCAGACCAAGGTGAGAGACATCCCCTGTCATTTGGCTATCAGAGTATCATGGAATTTAATAATTTGTGTATACAAGCAATCATATCTTACTTACTATTTCTCTCTCTCTCCCTCTCCCCATCTCCCACTCTTCCACCACTCCCAGTCGAAGCCCAGTTCGGAGCGGCCCCCCCAGAGGCCTAAGAAGGCCAAAGACAACAAGCCCAAGGTGAAGAAGCTCAAGTACCACCAGTACATCCCTCCGGACCAGAAGGCTGACCGGGAGCCTCCCCCTCAGCTGGACTCCACCTACACCAAGATCCTCCACCAGCAGCAGCTCATCCTCCAGCTGCAGATCCTCCACCAGCAGCAGCAGCACTACAACTACCACACCATCCTCCCAGCACCACCCAAGTGAGTGTGTGGGGGAAAGAGGTGTGAGTGTGTGGGGGAAAGAGGTGTGAGTGTGTGGGGGAAAGAGGTGTGAGTGTGTGGTGAGGAAAGAGGTGTGAGTGTGTGGTGAGGAAAGAGGTGCGAGTGTGGGGTCAGGAAAGAGGTGCGAGTGTGGCGTGAGGAAAGAGGTGCGAGTGTGGGGTGAGGAAAGAGGTGCGAGTGTGGGGTGAGGAAAGAGGTGCGAGTGTGGGGTGAGGAAAGAGGTGCGAGTGTGGGGTCAGGAAAGAGGTGCGAGTGTGGGGTCAGGAAAGAGGTGCGAGTGTGGGGTCAGGAAAGAGGTGCGAGTGTGGGGTCAGGAAAGAGGTGCGAGTGTGGGGTGAGGAAAGAGGTGCGAGTGTGGGGTGGGGGAAAGAGGTGCGAGTGTGGGGTGGGGGAAAGAGGTGCGAGTGTGGGGTGGGGGAAAGAGGTGCGAGTGTGGGGTGGGGGGAAAAAGTGCGAGTGTGGAGTGGGGAAAGAGGTGCGAGTGTGGGGTGGGGAAAGAGGTGCGAGTGTGGGGTGGGGAAAGAGGTGCGAGTGTGGCGTGGGGAAAGAGGTGCGAGTGTGGCGTGGGGAAAGAGGTGCGAGTGTGGGGTGGGGAAAGAGGTGCGAGTGTGGGGTGGGGAAAGAGGTGCGAGTGTGGGGTGGGGAAAGAGGTGCGAGTGTGGCGTGGGGAAAGAGGTGCGAGTGTGGGGTGAGGAAAGAGGTGCGAGTGTGGGGTGGGGAAAGAGGTGCGAGTGTGGGGTGGGGAAAGAGGTGCGAGTGTGGGGTGAGGAAAGAGGTGAGGAAAGAGGTGCGAGTGTGGGGTGAGGAAAGAGGTGCGAGTGTGGGGTGGGGGAAAGAGGTGCGAGTGTGGGGTGGGGGAAAGAGGTGGGGGAAAGAGGTGCGAGTGTGGGGTGAGGAAAGAGGTGCGAGTGTGGGGTGAGGAAAGAGGTGCGAGTCTGGGGTGAGGAAAGAGGTGCGAGTGTGGGGTGAGGAAAGAGGTGCGAGTCTGGGGTGAGGAAAGAGGTGCGAGTGTGGGGTGAGGAAAGAGGTGCGAGTGTGGGGTGAGGAAAGAGGTGCGAGTGTGGGGTGGGGGAAAGAGGTGCGAGTGTGGGGTGGGGGAAAAAGTGCGAGTGTGGGAAAAAGTGCGAGTGTGGGGTGGGGAAAGAGGTGCGAGCGTGTGGGGGAAAGAGGTGCGAGCGTGTGGGGGAAAGAGGTGCGAGCGTGTGGGGGAAAGAGGTGCGAGCGTGTGGGGGAAAGAGGTGCGAGCGTGGCGTGGGGAAAGAGGTGCGAGCGTGGGGTGGGGAAAAAGTGCGAGCGTGGAGTGGGGAAAGAGGTGCGAGCGTGTGGGGGAAAGAGGTGCGAGCGTGTGGGGGAAAGAGGTGCGAGCGTGTGGGGGAAAGAGGTGCGAGCGTGGGGTGGGGAAAAGAGGTGCGAACGTGGGGTGGGAAAAGAGGTGCGAGCGTGTGGGGGAAAGAGGTGCGAGCGTGGGGGGGAAAGAGGTGCGAGCGTGGGGGGGAAAGAGGTGCGAGCGTGGGGGTGGAAAGAGGTGCAAGCGTGTGGGGGAAAGAGGTGCGAGCGTGGGGTGGGGAAAAGAGGTGCGAGCGTGGGGTGGGGAAAAGAGGTGCGAGCGTGGGGGGGAAAGAGGTGCGAGCGTGGGGGGGAAAGAGGTGCGAGCGTGGGGGGGAAAGAGGTGCAAGCGTGGGGGGGAAAGAGGTGCGAGCGTGTGGGGGAAAGAGGTGCGAGCGTGGGGTGGGGAAAAGAGGTGCGAACGTGGGGTGGGAAAAGAGGTGCGAGCGTGGGGGGGAAAGAGGTGCGAGCGTGGGGGGGAAAGAGGTGCGAGCTTGGGGGGGAAAGAGGTGCAAGCGTGGGGGGGAAAGAGGTGTGTGTGGGGGGGAAGAGAAGAGGTGTGTGTGTGGGGGGGGAAGAGAAGAGGTGTGAGTGGGGGGGAAAGATGTGTGTGTGTGGGGGGGAAGAGAAGGGGTGTGAGTGTCTCTCTAGAAGTCCCCACAAGAATAGTAAACAAACTAAACTTTGACCAACTGGGGACATTTTGTTGGTCCCCACAAGCTCCTTAACCTAATTCTAAACCTAAGCTAGGGTTAAGGTTAGGTTTTTGGCTTAAAGTTAGGGTTAGGGTACGGGTTAAAATAATAGGATTTTGAACTGAATTGTATGGCCCCATAAGGTTAGCTGCATAAGACTCTGTGTGTGGACTGACTCAGCTGTTGTTTCTCTCTCCTCAGACCACCTGCAGAGCAACCACCTTCAACCAACCCCGCCCCCTCCCTTTTGCGCAGTGTTCCCCCGACGACCTCTGCCTCTTCCAATCAGAATGGGTCCAGTCGTCAGAGCCAAACCCCTGTGGGAGGAACCAAACCTTTGACGCTACCAGCCAACCTGGATGACTTCAAAGTAAGTAGATAGGTGGATGCATAGAAACAGAATTCTACTTCTGTGTGTAGACACTAGCTACTGGGAATGTATTTATTTCAGATCAGTGTAGATAAAGAAAGGGAGATTAGAAGAGAACCACATTAGACTATTGATATGCACTTTTAGATGGAGAGACACAGAGAGAGAGATGGGGAGAGAGAGAGGGGCGGGGCCTTCGTCAGGGTTGTAATCTGAGCCCTGCACTCTTCAATATTTACATCAACAAATTGGCCACTATTCTAGAAAAATCCTCAGCCCCTGGTGTTAGTCTCCATAATGCAGAGGTTAAATGCCTACTCTTCGCAGATGACCTATGCCTGCTGTCACCCACAGCACATGGCCTACAGCAGAGCATGGACCTGCTAGAGCAGTACTGCCAGACCTGGGCCCTGGCAGTAAACCCCAAAAAGACTAAAATAATGATTTTCCAGAGAAGATCCAGATCTCAGGGAATTAGACCAAAGTTCTCAATTGGTACAAAATATATAGAGTACTGCAAACACTACAATTACTTAGGTTGAAAAATAAGCTCAACTGGACACCTTAATGAGGCAGTGAATGAACTGAGCGAGAAAGCACGCAGGGCATTCTACGCCATTAAAAAGCAAATTCAAATACCTATTAAAATTTGGCTAAAACTAATTGAATATGTCATTGAACCAATTGCACTTTATGGCAGCGAGGTGTGGGGTCCACTTGCAAAACAAGATTTCATCAAATGGGACAAACATCCCATTGAAACCCTGCATGCAGAGTTCTGTAAGATTCTCCCCAGAGGGAGGGAGGGAGAGAGACGGAGGGAGGGAGAGAGACGGAGGGAGGGAGAGATAGACAGAGGGAGGGATAGACGGAGGGAGGGAGGGAGGGATAGACGGAGGGAGAGAGAGAAAGAAAGAGACGGAGGGAGGGAGGGAGGGATAGATGGAGGGAGAGAGAGAAAGAAAGAGACGGAGGGAGGGAGAGAGAGACGGAGGGAGGGAGAGAGACGGAGGGAGGGAGAGAGAGAGACGGAGGGAGGGAGAGAGACGGAGGGAGGGAGGGAGAGAGACGGACGGAGGGAGGGAGGGAGAGAGACGGAGGGAGGGAGAGACGGAGGGAGGGAGGGAGGGAGAGAGACGGAGGGAGGGAGGGAGAGAGACGGAGGGAGGGAGGGAGAGAGACGGAGGGAGAGAGGGAGAGTTGGAGGGAGGGAGACGGAGGGAGGGAGAGAAATGGACGGAGGGAGGAAGAGAGAGACGGAGGGAGGGAGAGAGACGGAGGGAGGGAGGGAGACGGAGGGAGGGAGGGAGAGAGACGGAGAGAGATGGAGGGAGAGTGAGACCGAGGGAGGGAGAGCGAGACCGAGGGAGGGAGAGCGAGACCGAGGGAGGGAGGGAGGGAGAGCGAGACCGAGGGAGGGAGGGAGGGAGAGCGAGACCGAGGGAGGGAGGGAGGGAGGGAGAGCGAGACCGAGGGAGGGTGAGCGAGACCGAGGGAGGGAGGGAGGGAGGGAGAGCGAGACCGAGGGAGGGAGGGAGAAAGAGGGAGAGAGAGAAAGAAAGAGACGGAGGGAGGGAGGGAGAGAGAGACGGAGGGGGGGAGAGAGAGACGGAGGGAGGGAGAGAGAGACGGAGGGAGAGAGAGAGACGGAGGGAGGGAGAGAGACGGAGGGAGAGAGAGACGGAGAGAGACGGAGGGAGAGAGACGGAGGGAGGGAGAGAGGGAGAGTTGGAGGGAGGGAGACGGAGGGAGGGAGGGAGGGAGGAAGAGAGAGAAACGGACGGAGGGAGGAAGAGAGAGACGGAGGGAGGGAGGGAGAGAGACGGAGGGAGGGAGGGAGAGAGACGGAGAGAGAGGGAGGGAGAGAGACGGAGAGAGAGGGAGGGAGGGAGACGGAGGGAGGGAGAGAGAGAGAGACGGAGGGAGGGAGGGAGAGATAGACGGAGGGAGGGAGGGAGAGAGATGGAGAGAGAGGGAGAGAGACGGAGGGAGGGAGAGAGGGAGAGAGACGGAGGGAGGGAGAGCGAGAGGGAGAGAGACGGAGGGAGGGAGGGAGAGATAGACGGACGGAGGGAGGGAGGGAGGGAGAGATAGACGGACGGAGGGAGGGAGGGAGGGAGAGATAGACGGACGGAGGGAGGGAGGGAGAGATAGACGGACGGAGGGAGGGAGAGAAAGAAAGAGAGGGAGGGAGGGAGGAAGGGAGGGAGGGACGGAGGGAAGGAGGGAGGGAGAGATAGACGGACGGAGGGAGAGAGAGACGGAGGGAGGGAGGGAGAGAGAGACGGAGGGAGGGAGAGACGGAGGGAGAGAGACGGAGGGAGGGAGTGAGAGGGAGGGAGGGAGGAAGAGAGAGAAACGGACGGAGGGAGGAAGAGAGAGACGGAGGGAGGGAGAGAGACTGAGGGAGGGAGAGAGAGAGAGAGAGGGAGGGAGGGAGAGACGGAGGGAGGGAGGGAGAGACGAAGGGAGAGCGAGACCGAGGGAGGGAGGGAGGGAGAGCGAGACCGAGGGAGGGAGGGAGGGAGAGCGAGACCGAGGGAGGGAGGGAGGGAGGGAGAGCGAGACCGAGGGAGGGAGGGAGGGAGAGCGAGACCGAGGGAGGGAGAGCGAGACCGAGGGAGGGAGGGAGAGCGAGACCGAGGGAGAGCGAGACGGAGGGACGGAGGGAGAGATAGACAGAGGGAGGGATAGACGGAGGGAGGGAGGGATAGACGGAGGGAGGGAGGGATAGACGGAGGGAGAGAGAGAAAGAAAGAGACGGAGGGAGGGAGGGAGAGAGAGACGGAGGGGGGGAGAGAGAGACGGAGGGGGGAGAGATACGGAGGGGGGGAGAGAGAGACGGAGGGAGGGAGGGAGAGAGAGACGGAGGGAGGGGGAGAGAGAGACGGAGGGAGGGAGGGGGAGAGAGACGGAGGGAGAGAGAGACGGAGGGAGGGAGGGAGGGAGAGAGAGACGGAGGGAGGGAGGGGGAGAGAGGGAGGGGGAGATAGACGGAGGGAGGGAGGGAGAGAGACGGAGAGAGACGGAGGGAGGGAGAGAGACGGAGGGAGGGAGGGAGGGAGGGAGAGAGGGAGAGTTGGAGGGAGGGAGAGTTGGAGGGAGACGGAGGGAGGGAGGGAGGGAGAGAAACGGACGGAGGGAGGAAGAGAGAGACGGAGGGAGGAAGAGAGAGACGGAGGGAGGGAGAGAGACGGAGGGAGGGAGAGAGACGGAGGGAGGGAGAGAGACGGAGAGAGAGGGAGGGAGAGAGACGGAGAGAGAGGGAGGGAGGGAGACGGAGGGAGGGAGGGAGGAAGAGAGAGAAACGGACGGATGGAGGAAGAGAGAGAGGGAGGGAGGGAGGAAGAGAGAGAAACGGACGGATGGAGGAAGAGAGAGAGGGAGGGAGGGAGGGAGAGAGGGAGGGAGAGAGAGAGACAGGGAGAGGGAGGGAGAGACGGAGGGAGGGAGAGAGGGAGGTAGAGAGAGACGGAGGGAGGGAAAGACGGATGGAGGGAGAGAGAGACGGGGATAGGGGGAGAGGGAGAGAGAGACGGGGAGAGAGAGACGGCGGGAGGGAGAGAGAGACGGAGGGAGGGAGATAGAGACGGAGGGAGGGAGGGAGAGAGAGACGGAGGGAGGGAGGGAGGGAGAGAGACACGGAGGGAGGGAGACACGGAGGTAGGGAGGGAGGGATGGAGAGAGGGAGAGGGAGAGAGAGACGGGGAGAGGGAGAGAGAGACGGGGAGAGGGAGAGAGAGACGGGGAGAGGGAGAGAGAGACGGAGGGAGGGAGAGAGACACGGAGGGAGAGCGAGCGAGACGGAGGGAGAGAGAGACGGAGGGAGGGAGGGAGGGAGAGAGAGACGGAGGGAGGGAGGGAGGGAGGGAGAGAGAGACGGAGGAAGGGAGGGAGAGAGAGACGGAGGGAGAGATAGACGGAGGGAGGGAGGGAGAGATAGACGGAGGGAGGGAGGGAGAGATAGACGGAGGGAGGGAGGGAGAGATAGACGGAGGGAGGGAGGGAGAGAGATGGAGAGAGAGGGAGGGAGGGAGAGAGAGGGAGAGAGACGGAGGGAGGGAGAGCGAGAGGGAGAGAGACGGAGGGAGGGAGGGAGAGATAGACGGACGGAGGGAGGGAGGGAGAGATAGACGGAGGGAGAGATAGACGGACGGAGGGAGGGAGGGAGGGAGAGATAGACGGACGGAGGGAGGGAGGGAGGGAGAGATAGACGGACGGAGGGAGGGAGAGATAGACGGACGGAGGGAGGGAGGGAGAGATAGATGGACGGAGAGAGAGAAACGGAGGGAGGGAGGGAGAGATAGACGGAAGGAGGGATAGACGGAGGGAGAGAGAGAAAGAAAGAGACGGAGGGAGGGAGGGAGGAAGGGAGGGAGAGAGACGGAGGGAGGGAGGGAGGGAGAGAGAGACGGAGGGAGAGAGACGGAGGGAGGGAGAGAGACGGAGGGAGGGAGGGAGTGAGAGGGAGAGAGAGACGGAGGGAGGGAGGGAGGGAGAGAGAGACGGAGGGAGGGAGGGAGAGAGAGACGGAGAGTGAGACGAAGGGAGGGAGGGAGAGACGAAGGGAGGGAGAGAGAGACGGAGAGTGAGACGGAGGGAGGGAGAGTGAGGCGGAGGGAGGGAGGGAGGGAGATGTAACAGGAACGGGTCACGGGCGGTGACCCGTTCCTGTAGGTTCATGCTCTACAACATTCGCAGAGTACGACCCTGCCTCACACAGGAAGCGGCGCAGGTCCTAATCCAGGCACTTGTCATCTCCCGTCTGGATTACTGCAACTCGCTGTTGGCTGCGCTCCCTGCCTGTGCCATTAAACCCCTACAACTCATCCAGAACGCCACAGCCCGTCTGGTGTTCAACCTTCCCAAGTTCTCTCACGTCACCCCGCTCCTCCGCTCTCTCCACTGGCTTCCAGTTGAAGCTCGCATCCGCTACAAGACCATGGTGCTTGCCTACGGAGCTGTGAGGGGAACGGCACCTCCGTACCTTCAGGCTCTGATCAGGCCCTACACCCAAACAAGGGCACTGCGTTCATCCACCTCTGGCCTGCTCGCCTCCCTACCTCTGAGGAAGTACAGCTCCCGCTCAGCCCAGTCAAAACTGTTCGCTGCTCTGGCACCCCAATGGTGGAACAAACTCCCCCACGACGCCAGGTCAGCGGAGTCAATCACCACCTTCCGGAAACACCTGAAACACCACCTCTTTAAGGAATACCTAGGATAGGATAAAGTAATCTTTCTAACCCCCCCCCCCCCCTTAAAAGAGTTAGATGCACTATTGTAAAGTGGTTGTTCCACTGGATATCATAAGGTGAATGCACCAACTTGTAAGTCGCTCTGGATAAGAGCGTCTGCTAAATGACTTAAATGTAAAATGTAATGGATCAGAATCATAACTGTACTTCTACTTCTCTCCTCCAGGTTGCTGAGCTGAAACAGGAGCTGAAACTACGGTGTCTGACCGTGTCTGGCACCAAGATGGACCTGATCGAGAGGCTGAGGAACTACCAGGAGCAGAACGGTGGAGGTCGAGCTGGTGTTACTGCTACTGTAAGCCCTAAACCCAGCCAACCAACCCCACCGCAAGCCTCAACCGAACCTGCTGGCTCCATCAGCCCTGCCCCCTCCCAGGCCGGAACTAATCCCCACACCCACCATTCAGGAGAGGCAGCAAGGAAGATACCCGCTTTCTCATTGGCTCAGAGTGCCGCTCCGGCCTGTATTATGAGGTTTGGCAGTACGAGCTCCTCCCCTCCACTCTCCCCCACCCTGTCAGAACGGTCTCTGGCGGTGATGAGCCCCGACGAGACCAGCTGTAATGGAGACGTGTTCGGGGAGATGGTGAGCTCTCCCCTGACCCAACTCAGCCTGCACCCCTCTCCACAGCACCCCTCCCCAGCCTCCATCAAAGAGGAGAACCAGGGTCACTTATCCACCTGCAGCCTCTCCCAGTCCCGGCCTTCTACCACCAAGCTTCAGCCTGCCGCCCCACCTCAGGAGCCCCTAGCCGGGGCAACCATGGAGGCCTCCCCCTTGGACAAGGACCAGATGCTTCAGGAGAAGGACAAGCAGATTGAGGAGCTGACACGCATGCTGAGGCAGAAACAGAGGCTGGTGGAGAACCTGCGCTCCCAGTTGGAGCAGGGGCTACAGACTGGAGCAGTGAGAGAGATGGAGGGAGAAGAGATGGAGGGAGTACAGGGAGTGGTGGTGAACGGCTATGCCCAGGAGGCCCAAACCACCCCCATCAAAGCCTCTACCATCCTCCATCTCTCTCTCACCAACACAGACATGGTGAGGGTCAAGAATGAGGTAGAGACAGAAGAAGGGATGGAGGGAGTGGACGAGGCTCAGCCGACACAGTGCTCTCAGCAGACCCTGCTCAAACTGCAGCAGATCCCCCGGATACAGGTTGAACAACAGACACAACAAATACTACAGACACAACAACTGAAACAACAGCAGACACAACAACAGCAGACACAACAACAGCAGACACAACAACTACAACAACAACAGACACAACAGCATTCCAAACAGCTCCAGCAACAACAGACACAGCAGATGCAGCAGCAGAAGACTTCGGCCCAGTTGTTATTCCAGCAACAGCAGCAGCTGATCATCCAGCAGACTCAGCAGAAACAGCTCCAGCTGCAGGCCAAACAGCTGCAGGCCAAACAGCTGCAGGCCAAACAGCTGCAGGCCAAAAAGCTGCAGGCCAAACAGCTGCAGGCCAAAAAGCTGCAGGACCAACAGCTGCAGGCCAAACAGCTGCAGGACCAACAGCTGCAGGACCAACAGCTGCAGGACCAACAGCTGCAGGACCAACAGCTGCAGGCCAAACAGCTGCAGGCCAAACAGCTGCAGGCCAAACAGCTGCAGGCCAAAAAGCTGCAGGACCAACAGCTGCAGGACCAACAGCTGCAGGACCAACAGCTGCAGGCCAAACAGCTGCAGGACCAACAGCTGCAGGACCAACAGCTGCAGGACCAACAGCTGCAGGACCAACAGCTGCAGGACCAACAGCTGCAAGTACTGCAGAGGAAGCAGCAGAGACAGTCCCAGAGACAGCAGCAGAACAAACAACCGAGTCAGACAGTCACCCCACAACAGGTACATTCAATCATTACAGCTCTCGATTGTACAGTCTGTAGATTTACAGTATAGTAATACACGCCGCCACACATCAGGTCCATATTTTATATTTAACGGAATAAACTTGTCTGAAACCTGAAGACTTCAGCTCAACAGGCAAACAGTGTGGCAAGCGGGGGAGACATGTTTCAAACCTAGTCGAACCTAGTCTCTTCCCCTTCTCTGTTGGGTCATTATCATTGGCTCGTGTCTGGGCCCTGTGTTTGAATATGCCTCTTTCCTACTCTATTCTCTTCAGGTCACTCCAGTCTTCATCAGCCAACAGAATGGCACCCAGGTCCCCGCCCAGACCTTCTCATTGGACCTCCTCAAGTCGGGCACCACGCCCACCCTGGTCACCGACGGCAATGGCAACCACTACCTGATAGCACTGACCAATAACAGTGCAGAGGGCCAAAACGGCGTGACCTCATTGGGCAAAACCAGTGGATCGCAACGCATCACACTGCAGGTACAGTTACACTGTAAATCTGCTATTAAGTGTTACAAGTCTCTATGTTGGTGAAATGATTGTGTAAGATGGTATCACAGTGCAGTAAAGTTGCCCTTTTTACTCTAGCGATTGCAGTCAACTCCAAGCAAGCTCCCCAGCCAATTGCCAGCTGAGATACTGAGCCCCGATACCCAATCAAAACAACAGTTACAACCAGGCCCTGTCACCCAGTTTATCAAAAAGGTATTAAAATGACAAAACATTGTGACCGAAACAAGGTTGTCTCTCACACACACAATATTAGCGGTCACCGTCTGTAAAAAAGGATAGGGGGTAAACCTGTCCCTCTGAGGACTAAAGTAGTTTGCTGGGTTGGATGCTGTATGGATGCTGTCTTGACTGACTTGTCACACACCACTGTCAACCAACACACTGGAGATCTTTAGGGTTCTTTAATGGGTAACTGTAGGTAGTGGTTCTACAAGGTAGAAAATATATTTTTAACCTTTTATTTAACTAGGAAAGTCAGTTAAGAACAAATTCTTATTTACCATGACAGCCTACCCCGGCCAAACCCTAACCCGGACGACGCTGGGCCAATTGTGCGCCGCACTATGGGACTCCTAATCAAGGCCATTGGTATAAAATACAGCCTGGAATCGAACCAGGGTCTGTAGTGACGCCTCTAGCACTGAGATGCAGTGCCTTAGACCGCTGTGTCACTCGGGAGCCCAAAGATACCTCTTTTACATATTATTGTGTACTATAATAGGTTATGTATGGCTATACACAGATGGACCTGAAATATACATACAATATAATCTAAGATATATATTACCATACAGTATACAATACTAATACCATAATACAACTCTAATAAGTTGCCACATTTACAAGCAGGCTGTACAATACAACAAACTGCATAGAGTAAATGCAATAATAACAGGACATATATTCTTGTATCTCAATCATAAACATAACTGCAATGCAATGAGTGTGTGAACCATAGAAAATAGTTAGCCTGGCCAACTAGCTAGTAGCATCGCCATTGCGAGCAGCATATAGTGTGATAAAACATCACATATTACTCACTATTAGATGCGCGCACAAATAACGTTAAACATGGTGCAACTTGTCGTCTTGTTGCTTCTGTGGCGAACTCACAAACTGCCTGTCTTCAACGCAACTCACTGACGGGGCGGGATTTACAATTAGCAGGCTAAAGAGAAAGTCTCTGATTGGATAGAAAATTAGGGGTGACTGAGGAGCTGTCGGGCATTCTAACTAAAGGGACTAGGGGTGCGTAGGGAAATACTCAATATGAATGAGTGGCCGTGTTAACACCTTCTTAAAATGATAACAAAAATCAAGACTGGCCTTATTTAATTTCCTCTTCTTCTTCACCCTCTCGTTCTGGAACAGAAGGTGGGTCTACATCTGGAAACAAATGGCATAACCAATGGGGTGCCAGAGCCCACTCAGTCTGTCTCCGCCCCGCCCAATCTCGATCCTTTCTTTGGCGAGGTGTCCAACTTGTCTGAAAGCCAAAGCACCTCTTCCCTTTCCCTCAAGGTAAGATATATTCTGCAATGATCATTCATGGCATGTCAACGTCATCTCATATTTGATTTTTCATTAGTCTCCATGTTTTTATTCTTTCCCCTTCCCCCATCCTTTCTTTATTCTCTGCTTCCACCCTTTCAGAGAGAAGTGTGTCCGACTTTTGACCGGCACACTTTGTTCACCCCTCCCTCTCCTGAACAGACCTCTTTCTCCTTCACTCAACGCCCCAAAGTATGTCCTTCACTCCTCCCATCTCCCTCTGCTCATGTTTATTCATGTCTTTTCTCTTTTCTTCTCTTACATACTCTTATCTCTTCTCTCGTTTTCTCTGTCCATCTGTATGCGTCGGTCTCGAATCAAATTTGCTCAAAATATTTTGGTAATTTTATAGTACTGTACATGTTTGACGATTTTGTTTAAACAACCATGAGTACTGTAAACTGTTCAAAATATATGTCCTTTTCTCCCAGGAGAACGGGCTGAGCAGTCAACAGATGGACGATCTGTTTGACATCCTCTTGAAGAGTGGCGGTAAGAGAACATAGCAGCACACACAACATAACACTCACATATACAGCACCAGTAAAACATTTGGACACCTACTCATTCAAGGGTTTTTCTGAATTTTTCACTCTTTTCTACATTGTAGAATAATAGTGAAGACATCAAAACTTTGAAATAACACATATGGAATCATGTAGTAACTCAATTTTTTTTTTTACAAATCAAAATATATTTTTCAAATATTTCAGACCCTTGATGTCAGCTTTGCACACTCTTGGCATTCTCTCAACCAGCTTCATGAGGTAGTCACTTAGAATGCATTTCAATGTAACAGGTGTTTGAGCCAATCAGTTGTTGTGACAAGGTAGGGGTGGTATACAGAAGATAGCCCTATTTGGTAGAAGACCAAGTCCATATTATGGCAAGAACAGCTAAAATAAGCAAAGAGAAATGACAGTCTATCATTACTTTAAGACATGAAGGTCAGTCAATCCAAAAAATTTCAAGAAGTTTGAACGTTTCTTCAAGTGCAGTCATAAAAACCATCAAGCACTTTGATGAAACTGGCTCTCATGAGGACAACCACAGGAAAGGAAGACCCAGAGTTACCTCTGCTGCAGAGGATAAGTTCATTAGAGTTACCAGCCTCAGAAATTGCAACCCAAATAAATGCATCACAGAGTTCAAGTAACAGACACATCTCAACATCAACTGTTCAGAGTAGACTGCGTGAATCAGGCCTTCATGGTCGAATTGCTGCAAAGAAACCACTACTAAAGGACACCAACAAGAAGAGACTTGATTGGGCCAGGAAACACGAGCAATGGACATTAGATTGGTTGAAATCTGTCCTTTGGTCTGATGAGTCCAAATTAGCATTTTTTTTGTTGTTGTTGTTCCAACCGCAATGTCTTTGTGAGACGCAGAGTAGGTGAACGGATGATCTCCGCACACGTGGTTCCCACTGTGAATCATGGAGGAGGTGGTGTGATGGTGTAGGGGTGCTTTGCTGGTGACACTGTCTGATTTATTTTCGAATTCAAGGCACACTTAACCAGCATGGCTACTACAGCATTCTGCAGCAATACGCCATCCCATCTGGTTTGTGCTTAGTGGGACTATCATTTTTTTTCCAACAGGACGATAACCCAACACACCTCCAGGCTGTGTAAAGGCTATTTGACCAATAAGGAGAGCGATGGAGTTCCGCATCAGATGACCTGGCCTCCACAATCAACCTACCTCAACCCAATTGAGATGGTTTGGGATGAGTTGGACTGCAGAGTGAAGGAACAGCAGCCAACAACTGCTCAGCATATGTGGGAACTCCATCAAGGCTGTTGGAAAAGTATTCCAGGTGAAGCTGGTTGAGAGAATGCCAAGTGTGCGCAAAGCTGTCATCAAGGCAAAGGGTGGCTATTTGAAGAATATAAAATATATTTTGATTTGTTTAAAACATTCTTGTTTACTACATGATTCCATATGTGTTATTCATGGTTTTGATGTCTTCACTATTTTTCTACAATGTAGAAAATAGTACAAATAAAGAAAAACCCTTGAATGAGTAGGTGTGTCTAAACTTTTGACTGGTACTGTATATCTTCATGTCTCACTGCCAGTACATGAGCAAACCCATTATTTTTTCATCCCCAACCAGAAATCTCTGGATTCCGAGCCAACCCAGACTCTTCCCTGGCCCAAAACCACTCCGACCCCCCCACCCCTCCCTCGTCCCCTCTCCACATCTCGCCGTCCACCACCCCTCCGGAGCCCTCCCTGCCCGCTGTGCCTTCCCAGCAGCCCTCGCCATCACCCTGCACAGGAAGTGGTCGTCTGGAGGACTTCCTAGAGAGCACCACGGGCACGCCCCTCCTGGGGGTGGAGCCTGATGGCGGTCTGACTTTGATTGACGACCTCCACAGCCAAATGCTGAGCACCCCCAGCATCCTGGACCATCCCCCCTCCCCGGTGGACATGGACACTAGCGACCTGGGCTTCTCCACCCACCCGGCAGGGCTTGACTTCGGGGACCCAGCCCTGGACAGCATGGACTGGCTGGACATCTCTATGGGTGGTGTAGGTGGGAGGACGAGTCTCGCCCCTCTCGGCCCCCACACGCCCCCCAGTGTGTTCTCAGCGGACTTCCTGGACAGCTCAGACCTCACTCTGCACTGGGACTCCTGTTTGTAGCTCTTACGGAGTGAGGAGTACGCATACTGTGTACAGGCTCTCTCTGTCTTATTCGCTAAGCAGGTCCACCACTCTGGACGTACACTGAGACGGGGAGTCTTGTCCTGCGTTCACTCTGCCCTCTCGTCATGTTTGGACAGGCTAGAGAGCAAAACTGACTTTAGATCAGAGGCAGTGTGTGAAGGGAATAGTGTGGAGTTTGGTCACGCTCTGACACATCCTTCTGGTGACAAAGGGTAACACATGTGAAAGGCAGCCCCGATGTGTCAGTGGTGCCTCTAACTTTGCACTTATGCTGAGACTGTTGATTGGTGAAAAGTTGTAATGAACACATCTCATTGGTGGAAACCTACTAATGAATCAAACCTCATTGGTGCAAACCAGGGGTGCGTTCAGTACGAAAGAATGGTGTTAAGTTTTCTCCATCAAATCATTTATCTCAACGAAAACTGTACTCCACTAAATGGCCAGTTGAAGAACAGTGTGATTATGGTGGCCCAGAGGGAGATTGTAAATGGTGTGTGCTGCATGAGTTTTACGATTTTAAATGGTCACACCCATATTGGTCATGCCACACCCACCAAACGAGAGCAAACACACCTCAAAGACTTTTGATGAACGGTACACACCGTTTTGGGGAAGCGTGTCATTCAGTACAAACTGTCACGCAACGTTAAATTGAACGCACCCAAGTTGATGAAATGAACCTCATTGGAGGAGGCAGTTACTGGAGGTGTTTGCTAGACGACTATGCATTTCTGTATATGAGGTGTGTATTATCGATTATTCATATTTTTCTTCCCGGTTGCTTAGAATAACAGGTAGGGTATAAAGGGGTCTCAGCTTCCCAAAAACATTTTTATGGAAAAAAAATAATAATATATATATATATATATATATATATATATATAATAATAATAATAATAATAAAAAAATGAAAACTTGAATGCGTCTTTGTTTTATTTTTTAGAAACCTTTTACATTGTAAATTATTTGGTGACTGTATTTTTATTTTAGCAAGGAGTCCCATTGAGACTAAGGCCTCATTTTCAAGGGAGCCGCGCTTGAACAGAATTTATAACTCTTCAGCTGCTATACGTGCAGCTGAACACACCATTGGGTGCACACTGCCTCCCAACAGGACACCTACAACTCCAAGTGTCGCAGGAAGTCCAAGAGGATCATCAGGAACCCCAGGCACGCCCTGTTCTCCCCACTTCAATCACTCAGACACGGGCTTCACAGGAGCATCATGGCAAAAACGGAGACTGGCTAATAGTTTCTACCCTCTGGCTAATAGTTTCTACACTCAGACCATAAGGCTGCTGAATAGCCACCACTAGTCAGTTAGCTCCCCTGTTATTCCCCCTATGGACTTTCTCTGCTCCCACCTCAATGACAGTCATCACTGTTGCAGTTAATATGTATATTATTACAATTTATTGTTTTTAATTTCACTTGGTCCCCAGACCCCCTCAATGGTCATTCTCCCCCTACCCCCTCAACAGTTCTTACTATGCCTCCACCCCAATGGACATTTACTTATTCATCACTGCCACAGTTATGATGTGTATATAGTCCTATTTTGGTTTATTTTTTATTACCATTTTCATTATTTTATTAAACGTAGTCCTGCATGTTGGAGCTCGAAGCCTAAGTTTTTCACTGTACCCTGCAATCACACCTGCAACCCTGTACATGTGAATATCAGTTCTACCAAATCTCTATCAACATGTTAAATGTGCAACCAGAGGGGAAACAAATCTAGATCACCTGTACTCCACACACAGAGATGCGTACAAAGCTCCCTCGCCCTCCATTTGGTAAATCCGACCATAACTCTATCCTCTTGATTCCTGCTTACAAGCAAAAATTAAAGCAGGAAGCACCAGTGACTCGGTCTATAAAAAAAGTGGTCAGATGAAGCAGATGCTAAACTACAGGACTGCTTTGCTGTCACAGACTGGAACATGTTCCGAGATTCTTACGATGGCATTGAGGAGTATACCCCATCAGTCACTGGTTTGTCAATAAGTGCATCGAGGACGTCGTCCCCACAGTGACTGTATGTACATACCCCAACCAGAAGCCATGGATTACAGGCAACATTCGCACTGAGCTAAAGGGTAGAGCTGCCGCTTTCATGTTGCGGGACTCTAACCCGGAAGCTTACAAGAAATCCTGCTATGCCCTGCAACGAACCATCAAACGGGCAAAGCGTCAATACAGAGCTAAGATTGAATCATACTACACCGGCTCTGACGCTTGTCTTATGTGGCAGGGCTTGCAAACTATTTACAGACTACAAAGGGAAGCACAGCCACGAGCTGCCCAGTGACATGAGCCTACCAGACGAGCTAAATTATTCTATGCTCGCTTCGAGGCAAGCAACATTAAGGCATGCATGAGAGCATCAGCTGTTCCGGACGACTGTGTGATCACGCTCTCCGTAGCCGACGTGAGTAAGACCTTTAAACAGGTCAACATACACAAGGCTGCGCGGCCAGACGGATTACCAGGACGTGTGCTCCGGGCATGTGCTGACCAACTGGCAGGTGTCTTCACTGACATTTTCAACATGTCCCTGATTGAGTCTGTAATACCAACATGTTTCAAGCAGACCACCATAGTCCCTGTGCCCAAGAACACAAAGGCAACCTTCCTAAATGACTACAGACCCGTAGCACTCACGTCCGTAGCCATGAAGTGCTTTGAAAGATTGGTAATGGCTCACATCAACACCATTATCCCAGAAACCCTAGACCCACTCCAATTTGCATACCGCCCAAACAGATCCACAGATGATGCAATCTCTATTGCACTCCACATTGCCCTTTCCCACCTGGACAAAAGGAACACTTATGTGAGAATGCAGTTCATTGACTACAGCTCTGCGTTCAACACCATAGTACCCTCAAAGCTCATCACTAAGGTAAGGATCCTGGGACTAAACGCCTCCCTCTGCAACTGGATCCTGGACTTCCTGATGGGCCGCCCCCAGGTGGTGAGGGTAGGTAGCAACACATCTGCCACGTTGATCCTCAACACTGGAGCTCCCCAGGGGTGCATGCTCAGTCCCCTCCTGTACTCCCTATTCACCCACGACTGCATGGCCAGGCACGACTCCAACACCATCATTAAGTTTGCAGACGACACAACAGTGGTAGGCCTGATCACCGACAACGACGAGACAGCCTATAGGGAGGAGGTCAGAGACCTGGCCGGGTGGTGCCGGAATAACAACCATCCCTCAACGTAACCAAGACTAAGGAGATGATTGTGGATTACAGGAAAAGGAGGACCGAGCACGCCCCCATTCTTCTCATCGACGGGGTGGTGGAGCAGGTTGAGAGCTTCAAGTTCCATGGTGTCCACATCAACAACAAACTAACATGGTCCAAACACGCCAAGACAGTCGTGAAGAGGGCACGACAAAGCCTCTCAGGAAACTAAAAAGATTTGGCATTGGTCCTGAGAGCCTCAAAAGATTCTACAGCTGCAACATCGAGAGCATCTTGACTGGTTGCATCACTGGCTGATACAGCAACTGCTTGGCCTCTGACCGCAAGGCACTACAGAGGGTAGTGCGTACGGCCCAGTACATCACTGGGGCTAAGCTGCCTGCCATCCAGGACCTCTACACCAGGCGATGTCAGAGGAAGGCCCTAAAAATTGTCAAAGACCCTAGCCACCCCAGTCATAGACTGTTCTCTTTGCTACCGCATGGCAAGCGGTACCGGAGTGCCAAGTCTAGGACAAAAAGGCTTCTCAACTATTTGCATTGTGTGCCCCCCCCCCCAACCCCTCTTTTACGCTGCTGCTACTCTCTGTTTATCATATATGCATAGTCACTTTAACTATACATTCATAAACATACTACCTCATTTGGGCCAACCAACCAGTGCTCTCGCACATTGGCTAACCAGGCTATCTGCATTGTGTCCTGCCACCCACCACCCGCCAACCCCTCTTTTACGCTACTGCTACTTTCTGTTCATCATATATGCATAGTCACTTTAACCATATCTACATGTACATACTACCTCAATCAGCCTGACTAACCGGTGTCTGTATGTAGCCTCGCAACTTTTATAGCCTCGCTACTGTATATAGCCTGTCTTTTTACTGTTGTTTTATTTCTTAACTTTCCTATTGTTCACCTAATACCTTTTTTGCAGTATTGGTTAGAGCCTGTAAGTAAGCATTTCACTGTGAGGTCTACACCTGTTGTATTCAGCGCACGTGACAAACTTTGATTTGATATTAAACACTGAATCTGAATCTAACTTGGTACAGTATCTGTGGTACTGGATATGGCCACTGGATGGCGACATTATCATTGACAAATACCACCCTCAGATCATCTGCGCTTGTCTGTCTTTTTTATTTATTGAAACTATGCACACTCACTTTCACACTCATTCGCTCCCTAACTATTCTTCTATTTTGCTGTCAGTAATTCACTCACCCTCTAACTTGTTTCCATCCCCCTCTCTCTTACACAAAGCCATACAGTTTCTGTTCATGACACATTTATTCTAGCCTAAAATAGCAGGGTTAATTAGAAATGTAGTCACGGGTTCAGGGTAGACAAGAGGAACAGGAGTGGGGTTTTGAGGCTCCTATATCAGTCTGATATGATGGCGTATGTCCCAAATAGCACCCTATTCCCGATACAGTGCACTACTTTTTACCAGATCCCAATACGCTCGGGTCAGAAGTAGTGCACTCTATAGGGAGCCATTTTAGATGTACCCTGGTATCCTTACCTTGACTCCTCCTAAATGAAATACATCTCCCTCTAATCTCTTCAGTTAGTTTGGGTGCGCGTCATTTTGTTTTGTCATTTCACCTTTTTTACTTGCTCTCCTTACAGGGTTTATGGGGTTTCAGTGTGCATTCTAGACCCTCCCTCTCTACACACGCATGCTGCAAACGTTGCTAATAAATTGCATCACCCTTCTGTTTCAGTACACGCACACAACACATGCAATTTGCGATGAAGGTATGTTTTAACAATGATCTTAAGAGTATTTTGGGAGGCCCAGAATGATACCCACATCCTGTAAAAACCCCAAAACATTTTTTGAATATTTAAAACATACAATATACTTGCAGTGAAGCCGCTCAACAACTACATCATATTAGTCATCAAACAGCCTCCCATCCAGAGAGACACACAGAAGCAACCAGGGTCAACGTCTTGCTCAAGGGCACGTCGACAGATCTCCACAAGGTCAAAAATGGGGACCCGAACCAGCGATCCATCAGCCACCGATCCAAGCTCCCAACCACCAGGCCTCCAGCCCTCTAAGACCCCCCCACAGTTCCCCAAGAGCTGCCCCTCAACCATCAGAGAACCCCTCTCCACAGTCCACAAGAAAAAAATATATATACACTGCTCAAAAAAATAAAGGGAACACTAAAATAACACATCCTAGATCTGAATGAATGAAATATTCTTATTAAATACTTTTTTCTTTACATAGTTGAATGTGCTGACAACAAAATCACACAAAAATGATCAATGGAAATCAAATGTATCAACCCATGGAGGTCTGGATTTGGAGTCACACTCAAAATTAAAGTGGAAAACCACACTACAGGCTGATCCAACTTTGATGTAATGTCCTTAATACAAGTCAAAATGAGGCTCAGTAGTGTGTGTGGCCTCCACGTGCCTGTATGACCTCCCTACAACGCCTGGGCATGCTCCTGATGAGGTGGCGAATGGTCTCCTGAGGGATCTCCTCCCAGACCTGGACTAAAGCATCCGCCAACTCCTGGACAGTCTGTGGTGCAACGTGGCGTTGGTGGACGGAGCGAGACATGATGTCCCAGATGTGCTCAATTGGATTCAGGTCTGGGGAACGGGCGGGCCAGTCCATAGCATCAATGCCTTCCTCTTGCAGGAACTGCTGACACACTCCAGCCACATGAGGTCCAGCATTGTCTTGCATTAGGAGGAACCCAGGGCCAACCGCACCAGCATATGGTCTCACAAGGGGTCTGAGGATCTCATCTCGGTACCTAATGGCAGTCAGGCTACCTCTGGCGAGCACATGGAGGGCTGTGCGGCCCCCAAAGAAATGCCACCCCACACCATGACTGACCCACCGCCAAACCGGTCATGCTGGAGGATGTTGCAGGCAGCAGAACGTTCTCCACGGCGTCTCCAGACTCTGTCACATGTGCTCAGTGTGAACCTGCTTTCATCTGTGAAGAGCACAGGGCGCCAGTGGCGAATTTGCCAATCTTGGTGTTCTCTGGCAAATGCCAAACGTCCTGCACGGTGTTGGGTTGTAAGCACAACCCCCACCTGTGGACGTCGGGCCCTCATACCACCCTCATGGAGTCTGTTTCTGACCGTTTGAGCAGACACATGCACATTTGTGGCCTGCTGGAGGTCATTTTGCAGGGCTCTGGCAGTGCTCCTCCTGCTCCTCCTTGCACAAAGGCGGGGGTAGCGGTCCTGCTGCTGGGTTGTTGCCCTCCTACGGCCTCCTCCACGTCTCCTGATGTACTGGCCTGTCTCCTGGTAGCGCCTCCATGCTCTGGACACTACGCTGACAGACACAGCAAACCTTCTTGCCACAGCTCGCATTGATGTGCCATCCTGGATGAGCTGCACTACCTGAGCCACGTGTGTGGGTTGTAGACTCCGTCTCATGCTACCACTAGAGTGAAAGCACCGCCAGCATTCAAAAGTGACCAAAACATCAGCCAGGAAGCATAGGAAGAGAAGTGGTCTGTGGTCACCACCTGCATAACCACTCCTTTATTGGGGGTGTCTTGCTAATTGCCTATAATTTCCACCTGTTGTCTATTCCATTTGCACAACAGCATGTGAAATTTATTGTCAATCGGTGTTGCTTCCTAAGTGGACAGTTTGATTTCACAGAAGTGTGATTGACTTGGAGTTACATTGTGTTGTTTAAGTGTTCCCTTTATTTTTTTGAGCAGTGTATATCATTCCCCCCCCCCCCCAGTGCACCAACAACCAACAAAATGAACAAAGGAGGAAAAAAAAACTGTAAAAATCTAAAGACATCAAGGAACCAAAAACCACAACAGCAAGGCCAAATGAATATGTTTGAGCGTATGGCACTATTTATATGTGTGCGTGTCTGTGAATGCACGTGTGCATTCGAATGAGAGTGTGCTTATATTGCATGTGTACAAACACCTGCACGGCACCAGCCTCAGGCAAACCGGCATTAACTGTGCAATTGAAACTGACTTTTATGTTTTATTTTGACTCTATTTTTTTTGTCTTTGACGGTCATTCTATCCCCCGCCCAGCAACTCCACTCCCACATCCCAACCCTCAGCCCGTCCCACCTATCTCTGCTGGCCACCTTCTTTGGATTTCTATATACCATATATCTTTCAACTATGCTGTGATGTTTAACATACAATTTCAATCTATCTAATTGAATAGAATCCACAGATTGCGAGTTTAAGATAAATACTTTTACTTAGAATATTAATGTATTAGTAATTGACTGACCCAGTCTCTCCAGATCTCCCAACAGTACTACGAAGTCTTGAGTCATTTTATATATATATATATATATATATATATTATTTTTTTTACCTTTATTTAACTAGGCAAGTCAGTTAAGAACAAATTCTTATTTTCAATGACGGCCTAGGAACAGTGGGTTAACTGCCTGTTCAGGGGCAGAACGACAGATGTGTACCTTGTCAGCTCGGGGATTTGAACCACTAGGCTACCGTGCCGCCCCATTTCATATCAACTCATACAACTCGTACCGTGGAATCGGTACATCAAATTCTCTTCAACTATTTTGCAATCTGTATGGCACAGCTGTCAACATCCTGGTCCTCAAATGAAACTGGTATACTTTCCTATTTATGCAATCCTTATTCCTCCGCCAGTTTTGATCCTTTATATTGGGCAGACAGACCAGTTCCCTACCTACTCCTGCTGCCACCTGCCTCCATGTTTTGGGTAATGCTGTAATCAATTGGTTGTAATCTTGGATTGAGCAGACCATCCCATACAATTCTGACTGCGAGAATCAGGCCTTCATAGTCGAACTGCTGCAAAGAAACCACTACTAAAGGACACCAATAATAAGAATAGACTTGCTTGTGCCAAGAAACACGAGAAATGGATGATCTCTGCATGTGTGGTTCCCACCGTGATTCATGGAGGAGGAAGTGTGATGGTGTGGAGTGCACACTTAACCAGGCACACTTAACCAGCATTGCTACCACAGCATTCTGCAGCGATACACCATCCCATCTGGTTTGCGCTTAGTGGACTATCATTTGTTTTTCAACAGGACAATGACCCAACACACCTCCAGGCTGTGTAAGGGCTATTTGACCAAGAAGGAGAGTGATGGAGTGCTGCATCAGATGACTTGGCCTCCACAATCAGGCTTCTAATGTTAACATGCATGAAACCAAGGCTTTTACAGTTACAGAAGTCAACAAATGAGAGCGCCTGGGGAATGGGTGTGATGCTGGGGGCTGCAGGGCCTGGATTAACCTCTACATCACCTGAGGAACAGAAGAGGAGTAGGATAAGAGTACGGCTAAAGGCTAAAAGAACTGGTCGTCTCGTGCTTTCGGAACAGAGAGTTAAAGGAGCAGGTTTCTGGGTGCAAAGAGTAGATTCAAGGCATAATGTACAGACAAATGTATGGTAGGATGTGAGTGCAGTGGAGGTAAGCCTAGGCATTGAATGATGATGAGAGAGGTTTTGTCTCTAGAGGCACGATTTAAGCCAGTTGAGGTCACTGCATGTGTGGGGGGTGGAACAAAGGGCTAGCTAAGGCATATTGAGCAGGGCTGGAGGCTCTACAGTGAAATAAGACAAAAATCACTAACAAAAACAGCAATAAACAAGGCATATTGACATTAGGGAGAGGCATGTGTAGCCGAGTGATCATAGGGTCCAGTGAGTAGCTAGGCGAGCTGTAGGCACAGCGATTCAGACAGCTAGCAGGCCGAGGCTTGCAGGCTAGCAGATGGGCCTCAGGGGGACGTCGCAACGGGAGAGCCTGTTGAAACCCCCTCGGATGGTTACGTCAGCAGACCAGTCATGATGGATCGGCGGGGCTCCTTGTCGGCAGCAAAAGGTCCAGGCCAATTGGAAAAAGTGGTATTGAAGCCCAGGTATTGTCTGATGGATCTCTTCGGCTAGCCGGGAGATAGGCCTAGCTCCAGGCTAGCTCCAGGCTAACTGGTGCTTGCTTCAGGACAGAGACGTTAGCCAGGAGTAGCCACTCAGATAGTAGCTAGCTAGCTGTGATGATCCGGAGTAAAGGTTTTAGAGCTTGCAGTAGGAATTTGAAGATGTGGTAGAGAATTAACAATCCGATATGCTCTGGGTTGATATCGCGCTGTTTAGACTGGCAGGAATTGATCGGGCTGAGGCTGGCAGATGTCTGAGTTAACAGTGATGTCCGCTAGCAGTGGCTAGCGGCTAGTTAGCCGGCTAGCTTCTGGAGGGGCTTCGGGTTCTAAAGTATAAATAATAGCAGATCCGTACCACATTGGGTGAGGCGGGTTGCAGGAGAGTATGTTCAGTCCGTAGATGGAAATTGAGATTAAAAATATTTAAAATATATACGAAGAAAAACGATATATACACGGGATGGGACAAGACAATCAAAACAGACATCCGACTTCTACGCCATCTTGGAACTCATATTCGATGGACATTAGACCGGTCTTTGTGAGACCCGGTGTAGGTGAATGGATGATCTCTGCATGTGCATTTCCCACCGTAAAGCTTTTAGGAGATGGTGTTATGGTGTGGGGGTGCTTTGCTGGTGACACTGTCTGTGATTTATTTAGAATTCAAGGCACACTTAAAATCAAATAAAATCAAATGGTATTGGTCACATACACATGGTTAGCAGATGTTAATTCTTATTCTTGTAAAAATAGCCTCCTCTCTTCTTTCGCTTCCTGCCGTCCTCCCCTCCTTGACTTTCCCCTGCACTTGAAGTAAATGCCTGCCTTTAGTATCTCTATTCCACTGCTCCTGCCATCTCTGCACCATCACTGTCCATATCATGCTTTTTGCCTCTGCCTTGCTCATTGAAACTACAACATCCACATCCCCACTACTAAGTGCTTGTTCAGCCAGTACATCAGCTGCCTCATTCCCCTTCATCCCCACATGGGCTGGGACCCAAGTAAAACTTGTCTGTATACCCATCTGTCTAACCCTGTCATTGGTTTGTACTACCTCATAAAGTAGGTATTGTCTGCTACATGAGCTAAAGTTCTGAAGACTCATTAACACTGCAGAAAAACACAATTTTGACCATTCAGGTCCTTTAAATGCTCTACCCAGAACCTTCGGGGGTGTCTATGACGTGGGAGGCAGTTGTTAATGTGTTCAGAGGGCCCCTGGTTCGAACCCAGGTAGGGGTGAGGAGAGAGACGGAAGCAACATTGATGCAGTTGACCTGGATCACTGGTTGATGCGGAAAGGAGGAGGTCAAAGGGGGGTGACAGTAACCGGTGTGAAATGGTTAGCTACTTAGCGCTGTGCACTAATAGTGTTTCAATTGGTGACATCACTCGTTCTGAGACCTTGATGTAGTTGTTTCCCTTGCTCTGCTTTTGTGGAGCGATAGGTAACGATGATTCGTGGGAGGCAGTTGTTGATGTGTTCAGGGGGTCCCTGGTTCGAGCCCAGGTAAGGGCAAGGAGAGGGACGGAAGCAACACTGTTACACCTGTGTATGGGCTTCCGTGTGTGTTTGTATATATGAGTGCCCCTGTCACACGTGGTCCCGTGTGGCTCAGTTGGTAGAGCATGGCGCTTGCAACGCCAGGGTTGTGGGTTCAATTCCCACGGAGGGACCAAGATGAATATGTATGAACTTTCCAATTTGTAAGTCGCTCTGGAGAAGAGCGTCTGCTAAATGACTTAAATGTAAATGTAAATGTCTTTTCACTCACACACATGGACTCCTTAATTTCTTGGTTAATGTGTCTAGATTTGAGCCCAGAAGCTGGTGGGTTTGGCCAGTCTCTCCCTGCTGTGATGGAATGCCTTCACATCAAATCAAATCACATTTTATTTGTCACATACACATGGTTAGCAGATGTTAATGCGAGTGTAGCGAAATGCTTGTGCTTCTAGTTCCGACAGTGCAGTAATATCTAACAAGTAATCTAACAATTCCCCAACAACTACCTAATACACACAAATCTAGAGGGGTGAATGACAATATGTGCATGTAAGTAAATGGATGAGCGATGGGTGAGCGACATAGGCAAGGTGCAATAGATGGTAGAAAATACAGTACATACATGTGATATGAGTAATGTAAGATACAGTTGAAGTAGGAAGTTTACATATACTTAGGTTGGAGTCATTAAAACTCGTTTTTCAACCACTCCACAAATTTCTTGTTAACAAACTATAGTTTTGGCAAGTCGGTTAGGACATCTATTTTGTGCATGACACAAGTAATTTTTCCAACAATTGTTTACAGACAGATTATTTCACTTATAATTCACAGTATCACAATTCCAGTGGGTTAGAAGTTTACATACAATAAGTTGACAGTGCCTTTAAACAGCTTGGAAAATTCCAGAAAATTATGTCATGGCTTTAGAAGCTTCTGATAGGCAAATTGACACTTCAATTGGACTGTCAATTGGATGTGTACCTGTGGATGTATTTCAAGGCCTAACTTCAAACTCAGTGCCTCTTTGCTTGAAATCATGGGAAAATCAAAATAAATCAGCCAAGACCTCAGTAAGAAAATTGTAAATCTCCACAAGTCTGGTTCATCCTTGGGTGAAATTTCCAAACGCCTGAAGGTACCACGTTCATCTGTACAAACAATAGTACGCAAGTATAAACACCATGGGACCAAGCATGCGCCATTCCGCTTAGGGAGGAGACGCGTTCTGTCTCCTAGAGATGAACGTACTTTGGTGCGAAAAGTGCAAATCAATCCCAGAACAACAGCAAAGGACCTTGTGAAGCTGCTGGAGGAAACAGGTACAAAAGTATCTATATCCACAGTAAAACGAGTCCTATATCGACATAATTTGAAAGGCCACTCAGCAAGGAAGAAGCCACTGCTCCAAAACCGCCGTAAAAAAGCCAGACTATGGTTTGCAACTGCACATGGGGACAAAGATCGTACTTTTTGGAGAAATGTTCTCTGGTCTGATGAAAGAAAAATAGAACTGTTTGACCATAATGACCATCGTTATGTTTGGAGGATAAAGGGGGAGGCTTGCAAGCCGAAGAACACCATCCCAACCGTGAAGCACGGGGGTGGCAGCATCATGTTGTGGGGGTGCTTTGCTGCAAGAGGAACTGGTGCACTTCACAAAAGAAATTAAATCATGAGGCAGGAAAAGTATGTGGATATTTTGAAACAACATCTCAAGACATCAGTCAGGAAGTTAAAGCTTGGTCGCAAATGGGTCTTCCAAATGGACAATGACCACAAGCATACTTCCAAAGTTGTGGCAAAATGGCTTAAGGACAACAAAGTCAAGGTATTGGAGTGGCCATCACAATGCCCTGACCTCAATCCCATAGAAAATGTGTGGTCAGAACTGAAAAAGCAAGGAGGCCTACAAACCTGACTCAGTTACACCAGCTCTGTCAGGAGGAATGGGCCAAAATTCACCCAGCTTATTGTGAGAAGCTTGTGGAAGCCTACCCGAAACGTTTGACCCAAGTTTAACAATTTAAAGGCATTTCTACCAAATACTAATTGAGTGTATGTAAACTTCTGACCCACTGGGAAATGTGATGAAAGAAATAAAAGCTGAAATAAATCATTCTCTCTACTATTATTCTGACATTTCACATTCTTAAAATAAAGTGGTGATCCTAACTGACCTAAGACCGGCAATTTGTACTAGGATTAAATGTCAGGAATTGTGAGAAACTGAGTTTAAATGTTTTTGGGTAAGGTGTATGTAAACTTCCGACTTCAACTGTATGTAAGCATTATTAAAGTGGCATTATTTAGAGTGGCATTGTATTAAGTGACTAGTGATCCATTTATTAAAGTGGCCAGTGATTGGGTCTCAATGTAGGCAGCAGCCTCTCTGAGTTAGTGATTTCTGTTTAGCAGTCTGATGGCCTTGAGATAGAAGCTGTTTTTCAGTCTCTCGGTCCCATCGACTACAGCGCCGCATTGGGTCTCGACCCCGCCCTGTGCAACTGGGTCCTGGACTTCCTGACGGTCCGCCCCTAGGTGGTGAGGGTAGGAAACAACATCTCTACCCCGCTGATCCTTAACACTGGGGCCCCACAAGGGTGCGTTCTCAGCCCTCTCCTGTACTCCCTGTTCACCCATGACTGCTTGACCATGCACGCCTCCAACTCAATCATCAAGTTTGCAGACGACACTACAGTGGTAGGCTTGATTACCAACAACAACGAGACGGCCTACAGGGAGGAGGTGAGGGCTCTCGGAGTATGGTGTCAGGAAAATAACCTCACACTCAACGTCAACAAAACAAATGCGATGATCGTGGACTTCAGGAAACAGCAGAGGGAGCACCCCCCTATCCACATCGACGGGACAGTAGTGGAGAAGGTGTAACGTTTTAAGTTCCTCAGCGTACACATCACGGACAAACTGAAATGGTCCACCCACACAGACAGCGTGGTGAAGAAGGCGCAACAGCGCCTCTTCAACCTCAGGAGGCTGAAGAAATTCGGCTTGTCACCAAAAACACTCAGAAACTTCTACAGATGCACAATCGAGAGCATCCTGTTGAGCTGTATCACCACCTGGTACGGCAACTGCTCAGCCCTCAACCGCAAGGCTCTCCAGAGGGTAGTGAGGTCTGCACAACGTATCACCGGGGGCAAACTACCTGCCCTCCAGGACACCTAAACCACCAGATGTCACAGGAAGGCCGAAAAGATCATCAAGGACAACAACCACCCGAGCCACTGCCTGTTCACCCCGCTATCATCCAGAAGGCGAGGTCAGTACAGGTGCATCAAAGCTGGGACCGAGAGACTGAAAAACAGCTTCTATCTCAAGGCCATCAGACTGTTAAACAGCCATCACTAACATTGAGTGGCTGCTGCCAACATACTGACTCAATCTCTAGCCACTTTAATAATTAAAAATTGGATGTAATAAATGTATCACTAGTCACTTTAAACTATGCCACTTAATATAATGTTTACATACCCTACACTACTCATCTCATATGTATATACTGAACTCTATACCATCTACTGCATCTTGCCTATGCCGTTCGACCATCGCTCATCCATATATATTTTTAAGTACATATTCTTATTCATTCCTTACACTTGTGTATATAAGGTAGTTGTTGTGAAATTGTTAGATTACTTGTTAGATATTACTGCATGGTCGGAACTAGAAGCACAAGCATTTCGCTACACTCGCATTAACATCTGCTAACCATGTGTATATGACAAATACAATCTGATTTGATTTGAAATCACTACTAAAGGATACCAATAATAAGAAGATAATTGCTTGGGCCAAGAAACACAAGTAATGGACATTACACCGGTGGAAATCTGTCCTTTGGTCTGATGAGTCCAAATTTGAGATTTTTGGTTCCAACCGCCGTGTCTTCATGAGACGCAGAGTAGGTGAACGGTTGATCTCCGCATGTGTGGTTCCCACTGTGAAGCATGGAGGAGGAGGTGTGATGCTGTGGGGTGCTTTGCTGGTGACAATGTCAGTGATTTATTTAGAATTCAAGGTACACTTAACCAGCATGGCCAACACAGCATTCTGCAGCGATACGCCATCCATCTGGTTTACGCTTCGTGGGACTGCCATTTGTTTTTCATCAGGACAATGACCCAACACCTCCAGGCTGTTTAAGGGCTATTTGACCAACAAGGAGAGTGATGGAGTCCTGTATCAGATGACCTGGCCTCCACAATCACCCGACTTCAACCCAATTGAGATGGTTTGGGATGAGTTGGACTGCAGAGTGAAGGAAAAGAAGCCAACAAGTGCTCAGCATACTGTATGTGGGAACTCCTTCAAGACTGTTCAGGAAAAGCATTCCAGGTGAAGCTGGTTGATAGAATGCCAAGAGTGTGCAAAGCTGTTTGAAGAATATAAAATATAAAATGTGTTTTGATTTGTTTAATACTTTTTTGGTTACTACATGATTCTATGTGTTATATGCATTGCGATTCAATACTGTGGTTTTATTGTGATTCGATGTTCCTAACATATTGCTCACTATACAGTGGGGAGAACAAGTATTTGATACACTGCCGATTTTGCAGGTTTTCCTACTTACAAAGCATGTAGAGGTCTGTAATTTTTATCATAGGTACACTTCAACTGTGAGAGACGGAATCTAAAACAAAAATCCAGAAAATCACATTGTATGATTTTTAAGTAATTCATTTGCATTTTATTGCATGACATAAGTATTTGATCACCTACCAACCAGTAAGAATTCCGGCTCTCACAGACCTGTTAGTTTTTCTTTAAGAAGCCCTCCTGTTCTCCACTCATTACCTGTATTAACTGCACCTGTTTGAACTCGTTACCTGTATAAAAGACACCTGTCCACACGCTCAATCAAACAGACTCCAACCTCTCCACAATGGCCAAGACCAGAGAGCTGTGTAAGGACATCAGGGATAAAATTGTAGACCTGCACAAGGCTGGGATGGGCTACGGGACAATAGGCAAGCAGCTTGGTGAGAAGGCAACAACTGTTGGCGCAATTATTAGAAAATGGAAGAAGTTCAAGATGACGGTCAATCACCCTCGGTCTGGGGCTCCATGCAAGATATCACCTCGTGGGGCATCAATGATCATGAGGAAGGTGAGGGATCAGCCCAGAACTACACGGCAGGACCTGGTCAATGACCTGAAGAGAGCTGGGACCACAGTCTCAAAGAAAACCATTAGTAACACACTACGCCGTCATGGATTAAAATCCTGCAGCGCACGCAAGGTCCCCCTGCTCAAGCCAGCGCATGTCCAGGCCCGTCTGAAGTTTGTCAATGACCATCTGGATGATCCAGAGGAGGAATGGGAGAAGGTCATGTGGTCTGATGAGACAAAAATATAACTTTTTGGTCTAAACTCCACTCGCTGTGTTTGGAGGAAGAAGAAGGATGAGTACAACCCCAAGAACCCATCCCAAACGTGAAGCATGGAGGTGGAAACATCATTCTTTGGGGCTGCTTTTCTGCAAAGGGGACAGGACGACTGCACCGTATTGAGGGGAGGATGGATGGGGCCATGTATCGCGAGATCTTGGCCAACAACCTCCTTCCCTCAGTAAGAGCATTGAAGATGGGTCGTGGCTGGGTCTTCCAGCATGACAACAACCCAAAACACACAGCCAGGGCAACTAAGGAGTGGCTCCGTAAGAAGCATCTCAAGGTCCTGGAGTGGCCTAGCCAGTCTCCAGACCTGAACCCAATAGAAAATCTTTGGAGGGAGCTGAAAGTCCGTATTGCCCAGCGACAGCCCCGAAACCTGAAGGATCTGGAGAAGGTCTTTATGGAGGAGTGGGCCAAAATCCCTGCTGCAGTGTGTGCAAACCTGGTCAAGAACTACAGGAAACGTATGATCTCTGTAATTGCAAACAAAGGTTTCTGTACCAAATATTAAGTTCTGCTTTTCTGATGTATCAAATACTTATGTCATGCAATAAAATGCAAAGGAGTTACTTAAAAATCATACAATGTGATTTTCTGGATTTTTGTTTTAGATTCCGTCTCTCACAGTTGAAGTGTACCTATGATAAAAATTACAGACCTCTACATGCTTTGTAAGTAGGAAAACCTGCAAAATCGGCAGTGTATCAAATACTTGTTCTCCCCACTGTATGTCCACAGCAGAGGGACAAGAGAGAGCCATGAGAAAACGAGTTTTGATCAGTCATGGAAATAAAAGTGCTGAAATCAAATGGCTCCCTATTTTAAAAGAAGACCATGAAGGAAAAATACTGGAGTTTTGGTGCAGGTACAGCAAACTAGTGCAACAATTATATTGTGATATTGTCAAAACGATACATCATCCAAAATAATATCCTGATATGTATGGTGAATTAACGTAATAATGAATTCCCTCTTATGGTGAATTTACCTAGAATCAATGCATCGTTTGGAACCTTCATTTAGAATGACCATGGTGAGAGTACGCCGTCATTGTAAATAATAATTTGTTCTTAACTGACTTGCCTAGTTAAATAAAGGT